>NC_077231.1:206728122-207050622 GCF_027887165.1 Monodelphis domestica | reverse complement strand
AGCCTGAGGTATATAGTGGATTCAGGGAGGACTAGTTGCTCTGGTGTGAGGGTTTGCAGAACTCTTTTCAGGGCTGCTCACCCACCTTTTAAAAATTAAAAACAAAACAAAACATTTTTCCCATGGTTATATGATTTTCCTCTTCTTCCTTTCCCCCTCCCAGAGTTGACAAGCAATTTCACTGGGTTGTACATATATTATCACTCAAATCCCATTTCCATTTCCATATTATTCATTTTTGCTCATCCACCTTTGGTAAAAATCACCAGTTCTCACCTGGGGCTCCAACAACCTATAGCATGTGTGGCAGCCATACTCTGTTATGGATTAAATCAGGTTGAGGCCTCAAGCCCATTGGCGAGTTAGGGAGATGTCTGCCACAAGGATGTGAAGACTTTCCCTGGCAGAATGGGCAGAAGAGAACAATTTTGTTCCGATAGCTATGAAAACAGCCAAAGCAGTCACCATGGAGTTCTTGGAGCTTGGCTAGACATTGAGGATGCCAAATTTGTCCACCGCATCCAGGACCATGGCCAGTCATCCTAACTTCTGACTTGCCACCAGACTTGGTTGACTCTGGAAGAGAGTGAGGCTGAAGACTTTATGCAACTCTGCCTCATTCAAGTCCAATTTATGTACAACTCAAGACATCACTCTATGATGTCACCGGTTCTCTTAAAAAATGAAGGATGGACAAAGGAACAATGACTTGTAGTCTACTACTTCTCTACCAAGAAGTAGAAGGCATGCTTGCCCATCAGTCCCCTTAAGATACCATTCATGATCTATCTGTAGACTGATAATTTTCTCTTGATCTTTCTATGACACAACGCTCCTGTCTAGTATTATTTTGTTTCTGAATTCACTTAGGGGGACAATAATTTTTTGCCTTCTAAAATCACAATATCGGTCTTAATCAGAGTTTGGTCCAAATCTGGCTGTCTGTCTTCTGGGATTGTGCCCCTCTGCCTTCTTATAGTGGGACTTCCTATTTTTGACTCCTGAAATTAGTTGTTGCTGCTTATAGGACAGAAGGTCACATCTAGAGCTCCAAAATTATCCTATCTAGACTGGATCAAAATCATGTTTAGGGGTACTCCCCAATAATCTAAGACAGTGATATGTTGGCAGATGTTTAAAAACTAGATTTCTGGAGGGAAATATGAATGATACCCTCTTAGGTATAATCTGAATTGTTAACATTTTCTCCATCACTTTATTAAGTCCAGATAATCAACAGAACAGTAAGTCAAGCCCTGATTTATAGCATTAACTGAATTTCTAGAAGGTTCAAGATGGCGCTATCATCTCCCTGGTCCAATATCACTAGTTCTCAGGCTCTCTTTTTTTAAGAGATATAATATGTAAATATGATCAAGATATAGAAATCTTCTTTCAAAAATACAGAACTCAATGAGAGGGGAGTGGAAATTGTAAAAAATTACTGGAAACAGCATAAAAGAATTCAGTGGTAAACAACTTCCCAACAAGGGCTTAGCAAGGATTCTTAATTTTGCTTTTCCCTTTAACTTTTTCTCAAGGTCACAATGACTCTAGGAGGGAGCATTCCAAGAGAGGGGATTAGGCAGCTGTGAACAAACTCATTCTACAAGGCAGTATCTCCAGGTGAGGAACAAGCTACAGAGCTTGTTCTCAGAGTTGGGGGCTTTGGGAGCACTGAACTATTCCCTGATAGCTTGAATTTGTTTCAGCTCTATCAGGCAACAACCTGTCTTTCAAGAGCTGGAAGTAAGTAGTCATTCTCATAAGGTATGGGTATCACGAGATGTGCCTAATTACAAAGTATGTAATCAGATGTGGAAAAGACCTAGTTATATCTAAAATTGGATGCATATAATGAGGCACACACCTGAAATCAGTTGTTCTAGCAAGACTGGGATGCAGTCACTTAAAAAAAAATCCCACTGTTAATCGAGATAAAAATTGTGACAAGATGAAAAAAAAATGCCCAAAAGTGGTTATTTTAATTGGATTGGGGAGTGATAGATGCCTGTAAATCAGACTAAAAGAATCTCCAAGAGGGGATGGATATTAGTTTTACCTAGCCCAAGATTTCTTAACCTGCCCCCCAACTCTGCTTTTTTTTAGGGCCTTGGACTTCTTTAGCAGTCAGGTGAAGCATATAGGCTCCTTCTCATATAAGAGAACATGTGTAAAGTGCTTTGCCAACTGTGTGGCGCCATAATAAATACTGGCTATTATCATTATTGTTCTCAGGTTTTTTCCCCAAACCTAAAATTCATAGGAGTACAAAGGTAATAACTATATAGAAATAGTTAACCAAAATATTTTTGGAACAGAAGTCCACAAGATGTGCTATAGAAACAAGGAGAGTTTGGGTGAGGTCACTTCAATCAACCAACAAACATTTATTAAGGGTGCATAAGGTGCAGGGATGGAAGGTTCTAGAAGTGGTAATGAAATTATTCTCATTAATATAGTTCCACCAGTACTGGGCTGTAGAAGACGACTTGGGTTCAAATGATGACTTCTAATCTCACCTTCATGCTGCTAACTCCCAAAGCCTTGAGAGACACCAGTTCCTTCCTCCTAATGCCTTCCTTGACAGAGAGCAGAGACTAGACATTCAGCTCATCCCACTTTGCACCTGCAGCTCTGCCTGGTTTCAACCTCCAGGATCAGGTAAGTTCCTGGTTCCTGCCTCCTTTTGTGCATTGTCTTCTCCCGTTAGACAGTAAGCTCCTTGAAGGCAGGACCTATCTTTTCTTTTTTGTGTGTATATCCTTGGTGCTTGTCAGAATGCCTGGCACATATCAGGCACTTAATAAATGTTTACTTAATTGAATTGAACCCACATCTTCCTATAGAATACAAGACACTTGGGAGCAGAGACTGTTTCATTTTTGTCTTTGTCTATCCATAGCTTATGGTACCTGGCATGTAACAGGCATGAAAAATGTTTATCCGGTTGGGTTGCCCATTCTGAAGCCAGCCCTATAAACACTATGACATGCTGCCCCAGGCAGTCCAGGTCCGCACTTCCTTTATAGAGCAGGTCATTAGCAAGGTGGTAGGATCCTAGGATCACAGGCTGGGATTGAGAAGGAATCATAGCGCCCCACAAGTCTAATAAAATGGAAACAAAAACAACACAACACACAAACTACGGATTCTCAAAACATTCTTTAATGTTCCATTTCTCCCCAAGCCCAAAGTTGCACAAGCAGTTTGCAAACTTCAAGACCATCAGTGACAGTGGTGGATCCCCTCCTCCTTCCACTTTGACAAAGAAGATGCAGCACAGGCAGTACACAGTGTGTTTTAATGATATTTAAACTTTGAGATCCAATAACACTCAAGAACTCGGTTAGAAGGCAAGACGTGCCAGAGAAAAGGTGAAGGACAGCACAAGGCAATCTGGGAGCAGTCTGGACTTGGAAGGCAAAAGAAGAATTAATGCCATAAGTCTCTCTGCCCATTTGTGTGAATCTGAGGAGGCTACTGGGACTGACTCAGTGAATAAGGCAGTATTTTAGCTCCATTTAACTTGTTGGTGATAGAGCAGTCCTCGTAATGTCCTTTAAGGAACATTTCCTCTTGGAAGGAGGGGAAAAAAAATCCCTGCTTCCATGGTTGCTTGCACTCCTCACCACTGGTATGATGGCTCTTGGTTCAGATAAAGCAGAAACGAAGACAACAAAGCCAATGAAACAATTCACAATAACACTACCCTGGGAAGGCAGGATGAGAACAACCCATCTAGCCTCTGATTCTGGAGGGAAGGCCTCCTCCTAGTCTGGTCATAAAAAAATCTCCCAGAGACCATGGCCTGCCTTGAAGACTATTCACTGCTTTGGTAGGCCTTGGCAAGAAAAAGGCAAAGAGTAATGAGCAAAGAGCCAAATATATCACTGGACTAAAAATCAATAGCATCCAGGATTCAGAACCTCACTGTCTACGAAATACAGACTCTAGAGCATCTTTTGAAACCAATGAAATGGCATGAAAGGACTCTCTTCTCAAAGGTCAGAGTGGTTCTTTGCTGAGAAAGTAACAGGAGCTCCATAGTCTTCCTCCTTCTTTACTCAGACCCCAATCCTGGGTCACAATCTCCACTCCCACTCTGACTCCTTTTGGACGCCACCACATAAAACCTCTCCTTTAGGGTTGGTAGTAAAGAAAAAAAAGCCTTTCCCTCCCCTCGGGATGAGCAGAATCGATTGGGTAACATACCAAAGAAGGATGAGAGAGAGTGTGTGTGTGTGTGTGTGTGTGTGTGTGAGAGAGAGAGAGAGAGAGAGAGAGAGAGAGAGAGAGAGAGAGAGAGAGAGAGAGAGAGAGAGAGAGAGAGGGAGAGAGAGAGAGAGAGAGAGAGAGAGAGAGAGAGAGAGAAAGAGAGAGAGAGAGAGAGAGAGAGAGAGAGAGAGAGAGAGAGAGAGAGAGAGAGAGAGAGAGAGAGAGAGAGAGAGAGAGAGAGAAGAGAGAGAGAGAGAGGAGAGAGAGAGAGAGAGACAAGGAGAGAGAGAGACAAGGAGAGAGAGAGAGAGAGAGAGAGAGAGAGAGAGAGAGAGAGAGAGAGAGAGAGAGAGAGAGAGAGAGAGAGCGCAAAACCAAAGGGAACATACATGGATGTGCCGTGGCTGGGAAGGCAGGAGAAGCCTGGGGCAGTTCGCCCCAGCCCCTGCCATAGGAGAGGAGGCCAAGAGGCAGGGATTACACAGTGGTTATTTTCTTGTCCTTGGTGGCTTGTTTGATGGCGGCTTGCTCGCAGATGATCTCTTTGAGGCGCTGGAGTCTCATGTTCTGCGTGGTCTGGTCCCCGACACCTGTCTGACTTCGGTGCAGCAAATTTAAGGCGTGAATGTACTCCAGCTCCGTGTACTTCACCCCCTGGTCGACCACCAGGTTGAGGAGCTCATCGGCTGTGTTGTACAGCATCTCGTAGTACTGCCTGAGAAGATAACAGAAGGAAGGCCGCCTTAGTGGTGACTTGGAGCAGAGAAATAGATTTGTAATGACACTAAGAGTCTCTGAGGGAGTCCATGGGATGCGTGTGGCAGTGCCCTTCATGGACATGCTTCCTACTTTTACCCACTGGAATAAGCTCCCACTGGATTGCTTTCCTGGTGTTAAAGCTATTTTGGAGATGAGAAAAAATCCCCGAGTATAGCCACAGCTCTTACCTTATTCAACTTGACTCAACAAATGTTTATTTAGCACCTACTGCATGCAGGGCAATTGTGCGACATACTTACTGGGGGACATACAAAGTCTAGACAAGACAGTCAATGAAATGATTGAGCCTATCATCCAGAGGAGAATAAGATCGGTGTACAAGTCTGTCCAGTACAAAATAATATATGATAAGTAGGTAAGAAATATAAAGTGCTCTATCAATAAAGAACATGACTAAGAGGGGAAACACTTTCTGACATCTGAATTAAACCTTAACCCTCAGCAGCCCTTTTAGTATTTAAGACCCCAAACCTGTTTTTAACTTTGGCACGGAACCCCAGTTGGATTCTCTAAGTTAAAGGTGTTAAGTGGGAACATAAGGAGTTGCCCTACTAGGCCAGATTCTTGATTGATGTGGTCCAGCAGTTCTTAACCCTCACTCTCTCCCACCATCCCAATCTGGTAAAGTCTCTAGACTTCTTCTCAGAATAAAGCTCCTAGACTGGAACAACCTCCAGGAAGTGATGCAGAGCGAGAGGAGCAGAACCAGGAGAACATTGTACACAGAGACTGACACACTGCGCTACAATCAAACGTAAAGGACTTCTCCATTAGTGGCGGTGTAATGTCCCTGAACAACTTGCGGGGATCTAGGAGAAAAAAACACTATTCATAAGCAAAGGATAAACTATGGGAGTGGAAACACCGAGGAAAAGCAACTGCCTGAATACAGCGGTTGAGGGGACACGACAGAGGAGAGACTCTAAACGAACACTCTAATGCAAATACTAACAACATGACAATGAGTTCGAATCAAGAACACATGTGATACCCAGTGGAATCACGCATCGGCTATGGGGGTAGGGGGGAGGAAAAGAAAATGATCTTTGTCTTTAATGAATAATGCTTGGAAATGATCAAATAAAATACCATAAAATTAAAAAAAAAAGAATAAAGCTCCTAAATGCATAAGCTAAAATACATAGGATTACAAAGGAAACCAATTACAGGTATCCCTCCCACACAGCAACTTTCCCCATTGCGGTTTCAACATCTTGTGGGTTAGCGGAAGAAATTAAATAGGAATTTTGCAGAAGCTGCAAACAACATCCAAAGTCCATCAGACAACACAAAAAGTTTGGAACCTCAGAAATGCAAAAAATATAGGTAGAGTATTGTATAATATCAACATATTTTATCTTTTAATACCCTAAGGACACATACTTCTTTTTTAAAGTTAAAGTAAGTCAAAGGTTAAAGTTTGCAAAAAGAAGACGAAAGCCAGTAGACGGCACACAAAAGCTAGAAATGTAGCTATAGCTTGAAAAATTTGGTAACTCACAGATGCATATAAAGAATGGTAAACACTCCATAAAGGAAAAAGAAAAAAATGTAGACTTTTTCTCAGGCATGAAAAATCAAACAATTTTATGTGGATTTCCCAAACGGTGGGGGCACTGTGCCCTTAACCCCCATGATGTGGAAGGGATACCTACATATCAAAATACAGTGATTGAAATTCTAAAAGTGTATTTTATATACTAAATACTAAAAAAAAAAACCTAACCCCTGGTTAAGAACTTCTGGACTGGATGATTATTGAGTTCTAACAATCTATAAATAAATTATTATTTTCCATGAGTGATGTACTGTTTTAAAAGAGCTATCTTAAGGGGCCATTGTTGTCCATTCTGATGGAAATTTTAAAGTTTAGGTATAGTCCAAAAGTTTTTTTTTTTTTCCTTCAGAAACTGAACAAATGTATACATTTGCCAACCCCCCTCCTACAGCAATTTATTCATATTTTCTATTTATACCACCTATTGAGGGTAGCCAGTTACATACATTTCCTTCCTATGTTATATTTTTATAGTTTTTATTTAATTTTACTTTGAGGGATTCTTATGCTTGGTTCCAGGAAACATTAAGAGACCAACAAACGGTATTGCGAATCTAAGTAACAGGCTGTGTTGTGATGGGATTCTGTTGTACTTGTTAAAGGCACATGTAGTTGGGGGCACCTAGATGGCTCAGTGAATTGAGAGCCAGGCCTGGAGATGGGAGGTCCTGGGTTCAAATATAACCTCAGACACTTCCTGGCTGGGTGGCCCTGGACAAGTCACTTTGCCCCCATAATTTACTCCTTACTGCTCTTCTGCCTCAGAACCAACATATAGTATTGATTCTAAGGCAGAAGGTAAAAGTTTAAAAGAAAAGGGTAAATGTGCTTCAGAACCAAGCAGGAGTAACCTTTCCTCTTTTTTCTTCATGGACTCAGAGTCTGACTCCTTGAATCACTTCCCTGCCATCCCGCCCTAAGGCCCTAATCACAGGGTGAAGGGGGTCCTAGGGTCAGAGGCTATGCTAGCTGAGCACAAACCCTGGAAGGACCTACCACGCTGGAAAAACACTGGATGATTATGACCGTGTGGACGACTTCCTTGGCCACAGGGATGCACAGCGCAGATAAGAAGAGCAAAGCGCCCCTAGGCTTGGGCAGACTCCTTCCATTCTGGAGGGACGGAAGCAGAGTTCGGGAGGGCCTGTAAGCCTGAGATCTGTCCCAGTAAACAGAGGGCGGAAGGGACAGAACCAGCCCAGGCGGCACTCTCTCTCCGAATGGCGCCAGATGATGGGAGCAAGTTGCGCCTGAATGGGCTCACACACCGTCCTGGGAGAGGAAGAAGGAGGAGCTGGCCCAAGAAAGGATTTCATTTGATTCTTGGTCATCTATGATGGGCAACGTTCACAAGGACCCTAAAGAAAAGCCCAGCTGTGGGGACCTCGTGGCCCCCAGAGCTCTGGGCCCCGGGTTTCTCCAGCATTCTCTTATTTCTCAGAGGCACTCCTGGGTTTCAGAAACATCAGCGCTTCTATTGGGCGAGAGACCTGGTGTGGTGTAAAAAAACAGACTCGAATACAGGACTACAATCCCCATGAGCCTTTGCTCCACTTCCCCAGAATGCCTTGTAATCTCACCTGGGCCGAGATGGAGAAGGTATTTAAGCTGATTCAAAGGCTTTTGAAGATCCTCTCTCACTCTTGGACTTCCGTTTTGGGGCAGGCCTGGCTTTTTTTCATAATGTAGGTGAGGTTGTGTCTAGGCCTCTCTATGGCCTGGACACGTGTCTCTTATCCTGTATTTTCTTTAATCCTTAATCTTCAATAAACCTCTAAAAAATATAATACTCCTTGTAGAGAGAAACTAATTTCAGATGCCTCAGTCTCCCCCTCTCCCCTAAATTTTAATCTTTACAGTGGCCAGGCACTGACATCCCATCTTCTGGGATAGCTCCGCAGGAAGCAGCCACTCATTTTCTGGTCATTTGGGCACCTACCTGGGGCTCTGGGCTGTTCTGGCTGTAAGGAGACAGGAAAGCAACTGTGGGAGCCCAGAGAAGCTTATTCTTTCTGAATGCTCCCAAGCAATGAAACAGAAACGCAGCATTTTTATTTTCCCTTCATGAAATAACTGCCCTAACAAATACACGGAAAAGTATAATACAAGGTAGGAAGTGACGGTGACCAAAGGAGAGGGCCAGATAAAGCATTCTGGGAACATCTAAGGACTGGAGAACACTTTTGGCTCAGGAGAGCAAGGTGACCCTGTGAGGAAGATAAGGATTCGGAGGGGCAGAGGAAGCACACAGTGCATTTCAGCCAGAGAGGACCATTTGTGCAGAGGCATGGAGAGAGGAGATGTAGAAAACAGACTTGAGCATTTTGGGAGCCTGCTTTTTCTTTTCTTTTAAAAATATGCTCTATTGATGTCTTTTATCCTAACATCAAGTCACTTCCCAATCCACCTCCATGTCCTCCCTTAGCAACAAAGAAAAACAAGCAAGCAAAACCTTTCAGCTCAGATTGACAAGGAACCCAAGAAATCCCCAACCTCTCTGCGGGGGGAGGGCATGGGGAGGATCTAGCTTCTTACCCATTTGGAGATTGCTTTTTCATTTCTTTCCATGCCTGCATGCTGAAGTTTGAACTTTTCAGTGCAGAGATAGAAGAACAGGGCCCAGTGCCTTATACTGCCCTGCAGTTACAATTTTTGTAATCAAAAATGCAATCTGAAGTCACTGATAGGAATTAAGAACAATCTTTAGTGGACGCAGACTCTGATTCCTCAGCTTGGATCACCAGATAACAGAGGGCAGCCGTGGCACTCTACATGATTATTATTAACTTGGCTGGATTTAACGATGAAGCCGTAGGTGCAAGGAGGAAACAATCTCACTATTGTGCAATTAGAAAATGTTGCCGTCTGATGGCGGGTAATCACAGGGGTGTTAGAGGAGAAAGGGGAGGAAGATTCGAGTCAACCAATATTTTCAAGCCCCTACTATGTGTATAGTGCCCCATGTTAGGTTGGGAGATAAAAAGATGAGAACACGTATCATCTCATCCCACACTGGAGCAGACAGTCTAGTAAGGGGTAAACCATGCAGACACACAGACACACAGACACAGACAGACACACAGACCCGGTGGATGGGCCCTAACGCTCCCCAGTGTGAGGGGGACAGGAGAGAACCATACAACGTATTCTAGAGGAGTCTGGGTGAGGAGAGCTCATTTTCCGTACGAGTGCCTGGAGTGGTCTGAAGGTTTTTCAGAGAAGGCGACACCTAAGTCAAGCCTTGATGGATGAGAGTAATTCCCAAAGGTGGAGAGGAGAAAGAAGTGCATTCTAGGTGTGTGCCAAGGCAGAGACAAAAGGTGGGGCCAGATGAGTTGAGAGGAGGGATAGGAGCTAAAGCTAACACAGGAGGCGGGTACCAGACTGGAGAGGCTCTGGAGGGCCAGGTTAAGGACTTAGCCCAAAGGGAAGAGGGAGTCACTGGAGGTTTGAGCAAGGGTTGGGGAATAATACACCAGGAGAGCCTATCCTCCCCAGGGGAAGGGAGCAATTGTAAAGTGCTGTTCCCAGGGCTCCAGGTCAAAGGGGAGAGGCACCACTTAATGCTAAAGCCAAGCAGCTCACAACTCTCCCTCCTCCCCTACAGAGAGGAGCCTGCAGAAGTGGGCCCACAATGGAAGGGTGATTTTGAAGTTGCTGAAATATGACTGAATAACAACAGAGCAATGGATAGAGTGCCTGGCCCAGAGTCAGGAAAATGGGGTTCAAATGGGGCCATAGATACTTCATTACCGGCTGTCTGACCCTGGGTAACTTATTTCAGCTAACGGTAGATTTACAATGAGCCTCACTGTAATTCCAGGCAGCAACATCCTCCTGACCCTGCCACCAACTGCCAACACACATATCCCCAAAAACGATCTAGAAATTTTGTTAGTTTAATAAGAACCCTTCTCATCTCCAGCTGATAATAATAGCTAACATTTTTAGAATTCCTTGAGGTTTGCATGGTACTTTAGATGGACTTTTAATTTTGTCCTCACAGCAACTCTGTGAGGTTGGCTGATTAGAAATTTTATTGTCCTCATTTTACAGAAAAGGAAATTGAGGCTCAGATTAAGTGACACACTTTGCCTCAGTTTCCTCATCTGTAAAATGAACCAGAAAAGGAAATGGCAAACCACTTCAGTATCTTTGCCAAGAAAACCCTAAAAGGGGTCACAAAGAGTTGGGTACAGCTGAAAAATAACTGAACAAAACTGACTCAAGAATTCTCCCTCCTCCCCTGCCACAAGAGTTTGGAGAGGTGGGGCTGTGGATGGAACAGTGATTCTGAAATTATGGAAGTCTGGGAAAATCTGTCAAGAAGGTTCATTGGAAAAAAAATATTGAACAGGTCAAGGCCAGGGGCAGAGTCCTATGGCATGCCTCTAAAGACTCTCCCACAGACTGGCAACCACCCATTAAACTAGAGTTTAATAATTTGCAGTGATCAATAATTAATTCCAATAATAACTAATTATCCTTAATAGTGGATTCAATAATAATCTAACAATATAATTTATAAAGTTTAGAAACACTTATGATTTAAAATTTTGGGAAATGGTTATTTATTCACTTCACTGAACATAGTTAACGTTTCTCCATCTTGTTTACAAGGACATCAGAAGAGACTTTTTCCAATACGGTACCAATATATTCCCCTTGGTTGGCTTGTCTAGTAATCATGTCAATAAAAGAAATGTGGTCTGCTTGGGAAGAACCTAGAGAAGGAATGCTGGACACAGGGTCAGGGGAGGTATAGGGCCAAATTTTAGCTTTGACTTTAGTTATATGACTAAGATGAGTCACTTCATCTGAGTTATACTGTAAAATGGGGACAGTAAAATTTCTAGTCAGCCTTGACCGTGAGGACAAAATGAGAAAGTCCACCTAACGTACCAGCACACCGTAAAGAGCTCTTTAATGTTAGTCGTCATTATAGATTCTAGAGATGAGAAGAGTTCTTATTAGACTAACAAAACGTCTAAATGTTTCTTGGGGCGTGTCTCTTGGCAGTGGTTGGCAGGATTGGGGGAGGGGGTACTGCTGCCTGAGAATGACAATGAGGCTCACTGTAAATCTACCGTGTTAGCTAAGTTGACTGGCTGGTTATCTGGAGAGAATGTTGTTCCAAGGCTGACGAAGGCCACAGAAGGCCATGGATGAGAAATGCCTGCATTCCCAGCCTTGTGTCTTCCAACATGTGACAAGGGATAAAGGCACATCACTTAATTTCTTAATGTGCCAATATCCCCCGTACACTGAAAACGCTTATCTACCCCACAATGACACTGTAAAGAAGAGAATGGAGACATTTCTAGAGGCTCTGAGATCCTTAGATGAATGGTACCCAGGAACTGCAAACCCAAGTTATTATACACCACTGACAGGTTGACTGATAGTGCATTTCGTACAGTTAGAGAGAAAAAATGCTCCAGTAACTGTGATGATATATTAGTTCATAAAGAAACATGAATATTTAAAATAGACAAAAATTCATTCATCTTCTCGAATGGTATACAGTAGCAAAAACTAATTCAAATTAGCTAGCTTCTGTGCTTTTCCTTGGGAAGATGAGGAGAGAAAGGCAACATAATATGGCCCAAAGAGAAAAGGGAAATTGTAGCCTCCACACCATTAGAATGTGTTCCCAGAGCAAAACAATCATGCAAAATTACATTAAATTCTGTAGTCTGGTTGGAATAAATAATTTAGCAGCCCCTCCTAGGGCCCCAAGAAACGTGAGTTCTGTCTTCATCATTAACCCTAAGAAGAGCTGTCACAAGTGCCCCATGGCAGGGCGGTAGACCCGAACCGGCTCCTTCTCTACAATCTCAGCCTTCCAGAGAGGAGTCTTCACCTTTCTGTGTCTCATCAGAGCTTAGCGGTACCTCGAGTATAGGAAATGCTTAAGAAATGGGGGCTGATTGATTGATCGCTGAGAAATGGAGCTATTTTCTAGCTTGTGGAATATGGATCTGAGCCACTCAGGGGCCAAGTCTTTCAGGCTGTCCTTCCCTCACTTCAATGTGTTCTTTAAACTGAGGTTTAGTGTAATACCTGTATCGGCACTAGGGTGAGAAGGGGCCGGGGGAAGTTAGAGCTAACCCTCCTAGGATCCTCCTTGTCTTTCATCCTTGGGACAGTGGTTCTCCAAGGGCCATTCCTTAGGAGGTAGCTGCAGCAGGCAAATCAGCGCTGGTAGGAAGAGATCGCGACCCATGACTATCAATAGTACAAAGAGCTAGTTAGCTGGGATGCACAGGTCTCCAACATGCAAAATGTCCATTGCAGTAACATATTGTGATGAGTAACGAGGGTCGGCTCCAAATTGCAGAAGCGCATGGAAGAGGCATTTTGGAGGTCCGAATGCCAAAGGAGAAGGACTTCTGAACGGGAGCGTGTTCAATCTGGAGGGGAGGGGAGTTAGCAAGATGACGTAGGAGGCTGGCATAGAGAGGAAGCACAGAGGCCCCGCGGTCTACCTGAGTGTGTGCAGGAGGAGAATCAACTTGTGTTCTCCTGGGGTCCTGCTCCAGGTGAGCCACAGAGGGCTAGCTCTAGCTTCCTCATGCTAGAAGCCTCCAGAATGAAGCAGAAGATGCCATTCCGAGTTTCTCAGCATCTTCCTGTAGGGGTCTTTGACCTAATAAGGTTATGGGGTTTCTATGCCAGCAGCCCCCACTGGAGCTGTTTTCTCTGGGGCTCCCTCTCTGGAGGGAGCTCCTTTCCTCCCCCCCCACCTCCCCCCTAATCCTTTCTTTTCTCCTGATGCTGAAGTCTTGCTTGTATAAACAGAAATTCTATGATTTAGAAAAATATGGAATTCCAGTCTCACACCAGTTGTGGGTGTGCATGGCGGGGCACGGCAGTGGTACATGGTAACTGTACCATGAATACTTGCGATTGCAGATGGAAAAATCATGAGTTGCAAGGGATACCTGTATAACTAACTCAACCATGGTAAGGGAAACAGTAATAACTTGAAACCCACATATAGAGTCAACTCTCTATTTTCCATGCTAATGGAACAGAGCAGTGAGGCAGATAATTGAAAATCTATTTACATGGCATTGCATTTGCATTCGAATATGGGTGGGTCTAACCTGGTAATTCAGTTTCAAACCAAAAAACAAGCCACTCGGAAGACCCAATTCAGGAGGAACTATGTAATTTTCCAGCTTCCTTATCCTGTCCTCCTGGTCGTGTTCTGTTCAATTCTTTTTTCCCTCTTAAACCCTTACTTTCAGTCTTATTAACAACTCAAAGACAGAAGGGCAAGGGCTAGGCAAATGGGGTTAAGTGAGGAGCCAAGAAGTGTCTGAGGCCAAATTTGAACTCAGGTCCTCCTGACTCCAGACCTGGCTATATCCACTGAGCCAAGTCACTATCCCTCAACTCCCTTTTCATGAGTATTCCCTGCTGGGGGGACAAGATTACATCTGCTATTGATGTGAAATCTTAACCTAAGAAGAGCTGATCCATCCCCCTTTCCCCAAATTTGCTCATCTTTCTGGCTCATAATTTATCTGTTCCAATTACACATATGGAGATGGGTAATTAAGAATTTTTTACTTAACTCCCTTTCCTCTCAAAACCCCCCAACCCTTACCTTCTATCTTAGAATGAATAACTAAGCATTGGTTCCAAGGCAGAAGGGCAGTAAGGGCTAGTCAATGGAAGTTAACTAGGAAGTGAGTGAGGCCAATTTGAGCCAAGGACTTCCTATCTCCAGATCCAGCACTCCATTGTCCCAATAGTATTACTTTTTAAAGATTTTCCCCTTAAGTTCTATTGGGGCTACAATTGTTTCTGCCCAGTTTATCCAGTTGCAGATGTGCAGCTTTTGTTGGAGATTCATCTCTCCTTTTTTTTCTGTCCAGTTCTCCGGGCGATAAGCTAATGAGCAGGAAAATGTGAGAAGAGAAAATGAAGGGCCAGACTACTCCCTAAGCTGCACTTATGATGCGATGACCCTGCTCAGTTAGTTACCAAGGGGCTAGTCTAGGCTGATATTGCAGTATGTCCCTGAAGTTCTTATTTGTAGGCTGTGAAGGCAGAACATTTTCGGGATGGACCTGAAGGAGGGAAGGAGAGGCCTCCGACTCCACATCCTGAGTGGGGAAAAGTAGTTTAGTCCTAGCTGAAAATGAGAAAAAGGCTCCAATCCAGGGAGGTGAAGTGGGGGCTGACACCAAATTAAGGCATGGGGTTAGTGGGGCCTCTCAGGTCCAGAGAGATCTCAAGTGCCAGCACCCAGGGGACAGCAGGACATCCTGCTGTGCTTTGTTGTGCTGGATGCTTAGTGATCCCTTGGACCACACTGTATATGGGCTTCTCTTGAAAAAGATTCTGGAATAGTTTGCTATTTTCTTTTCCAAAAGGCAAAAAGGAAGTTCAGTGATTTGCTCTGGGTCATACAGCTAGTAAGTGTCTGAAACCAGATTTGAACTCAGGTGTTCCTGACTCCAGATTTACTGTTCTATTCATTGAGCCTACAGTTGATAGGTGTGAGATTAAACTGTAAGAATCATTTCAAATTGCAGAAGGAGTCACAAAGAATTGGGGGCTGCTACATAGTTCCGTGGATTAAGAGCCAGGCCTAATTGTGTGACCCTGGGCCGGTCACCTAACCCCAACTGCCTTGCCTAGCCTAGCCCATACCATTCTTCTGCCTTGGAATCAATGCACAGTATTGATTCTAAGATAGAAGGTATGTTTGTTTTATTTTTTTTTTAAAGAATCTTTTACAACACTGTTATCCTTTTAAACTGTTTTAAACTGTTACTATAAACCCAGACTTTTTTTGGATTAGGGAGTCCCAAAAGCCTTAGTGTACCTTTAGTAGTATTAAACAGCACTAAAACTTTTGGAATGCCCAGCCCTGCCCCGACAGTGCTTTATGGTAAATCCTCTTTCAAAGCACTCAAGAAGAAGAGGGGATAATAAGCCAGGAAAAGAGAAGAGGCTTCTTGGAGCGAGCATGGTCCTGAAGGAAATCATGGGAGATGGCAGATTTGGAACCCAACTCCCTGATTTTCCAGATTAGGAAACTGATTTCCAGAAGGGTAAAAACAATTGTTCTGTCCAGCCTCCTCTTATTTTGTGCTAGGAAAAAAGCAAGATGGGCCCTGCCCTGGTGGATTCCTAAATGGAAAGGCATATTGTAAACGAAGTATATGGGACTACAGCTTTATGTAAGGGTGGGTGTATGTGGTTCCTCTTCCACAGCTGTAGTCCCCAAAAGCTCTGAATGTAATCACAAGGCGCTACTGAGATGTGAAAGTAATGATGAAGATGGCCCCAGACCTTTTACGAGATTCCAGCACCTTGACTGAATCAAGAAGGAAACAGTCAATAGACTGAGCAAAAACAAAACAAAACATAAAAAAGAGCACTTCTGGGTGCTTAAAATAACTAAGCCCAGAAGAGTTGGAGGGCTGCTGGGAGCAGATAGGGAGTGAGACTGCTACAGGCAGGGGGAAGACAATATCTCTCTCTCTTCATCCCCTCATCTGTCGTAATATCCAGCAGTTGAGTCAGAGATAGCTCATCCAACAGTTTATAAGTGAGAGATGTTGCAAGCCAGAAGTTGTTTGCAAAAGAGATTCTTGGGGGTAGAAAAGAGGGAAGGGATGAATTTCTTTCTCTTAGTCAGTTTTGTCAAAAGACATGAATTTACTACTTCTGCTTCACCCTCAAATTGGCCATGTAACCTCAAAGGGGAGCCCGTGATCAGTAGGAAAATACATCTAGTAGGGAACAGAGATGTACTTCAAGGGACACAGATGCAAGGAGATAATCATTGTAAAGAGAAAGCAGGTCTAAGAGGTAGCTCTGCGGGTTCAAATCTGGCTTCTGATACTTCCTAGTTGTGACCCTGGGAAAGTCACTTAATTCTGATTGCCTAGCTCTTGGCTCTCTTCTGTATTAAAATGGATACTAAGACAGAAGGTAAAGATTTAATGGGGGGGGAAATGTAGCTGAATCCAGTGACAGCAAAAAGCAGTCCTTGGGTACCTGACATGAAGATTCAGTGAAGGGAGAAAGGTCTTTTGGGTCCTGTAGCAGTACCAATAGCTTACACATAAACCTTACCCATGTGCCTCCCTTCCACTGTACAATAAGCTTGAGACCACTCTGCCCAGGGAACTGGGGATATTTATGGGCAAGTGTAAGCCAGCTTCATGAAGGAAATGGTTTTTAGCGACTGTTTTCCTGTGCCATTTGAGTAAATGCCTTTGATCAAAATCAAGTGTTTACTGGTTCAGTGTCAATGGGAAGCACATGGGTGGTGACTTGAGAGCTACAGGATTAAAAGAATAGCCCCATGGATTGCACCAAGAACCAGAGGTACCAGCTGCTGGATAGGGACTCAGATGGTGATTATGAATGCATTGGGGTCATGATGGTGAACCTATGGCACATATGCCAAAGATGGCACGCAGAGACCTCTCTGTGGGCATGTGCACCATCCCCTGCCAGAGCTGCTCCCCTCCTGCCTCTCTGACCAATGGAAAGGCTTCCTCCCTCCCCTGAGCAGAGCCCTGGATTCCTCCCATCTGGGGTAAGCTAGGAAGGGCGGGGCACAGCACACGGTGTCTAAAAGGTTCACCATCACTGCCTTGGGGGTTGGGATGGGGGTGTTCCCAGGCAGGGAGGATGCACATGTAAAGTACATAAAAGGAAGGCTGCTTTGGGAAAGAGGGGATGAGGAACCACTTCAAGTCAAACATAGCATTTCAGCTGAGTCTGGAGGGAAACCAAAGATTCTTAGAGTTAGTGGGGAAGAGGGGAGAAGGGCCTTCCCAGCACGGAGGGCAACCAGTGTAGCAGCCACAGTCTCAGAGCTGGTAAGAATCAGAGGTGGGACCCAACCTTCCTGATACAGGTCCAACAGTGCTCGAGCTCCCTCCTTCATACAATTGAAGCAATTGGATTAGTCAATCCCGAGGTCTTTTCTTACTCTCCTCCCTTCCTCCTTCTCTCAAATTCTTATCTTCCAACTTAGAATCAATACTAAATATCAGTTCCAAGAGCAGTAAGGACTAGGAAATGGGGTTAAGTTACTTGCCTGGGGTCACACAGCGAGGAAGTATCTGAGGTTAGATTTGAACACAGAATCTCCCATCTCTAGGCCTGGAACTCTATCCACTGAGTTGCCCCCAAACTCTGATCTATGAAACCCCCCACTTTCTTAGCTTGAAGCCCTGCTGGACAAAATGCCTCCCCATCCATGGTGCTGCTCTCAGGGCCAGGTTTTTAGTGTGTTAATTCTGCCTCTACATAGGATCGAGAGTGACCTGGCGACATCTACACCAAAATGATGATTATCTTCGTGAAGAACTTATTCAGAGTTTCTAAAAGAACTTTGATTTTCCCATCTACGTGGATCTAGCGATCTTGGTGACAAGTCAAAGCAATTTTGAAATCTGCCTGGAGGCCTGAAATGTTGGGCCTTGCCAAGGGGGGAGGGGCGTGATGCAGGTGAACATGGGAGAGGAAGGTCATGGGGTGACGCTTCCCCCTGCCAGAAAGGGACGTCCCTGTTTGATTTTTGAAGGTGCTCAGAAGCCCTGGGCTGATGGCTGGGGCCCGGCTCTGGGAAAAAGGACCCCTTTGGAGCCCCTGAGAGGATGGGGGAAGAGGAGGATGGGCGGGCGGGCGGGCGCTCTGGAGTCACCTGTGGTGGAGACAGAAAGGATGAGAGGGAGGAGAGGACAGCGTTGCCAAGGCTGCTGGGAAGGAAGCTGGTGTCCTTGGGATGAAGAGGCCTCGCCGGAGGGCGGCTCTGGGAGACCTAATGAGTTCTCTTCTGGATAGGCTGCGTGGGAAAGGCCCAGGGGATGCCTGATTCCCAGCGTCTAGCGGGGAGCCCGTGATGGGGCCTCGAGCTCGGGGGAGAGACGATACCGGCACACATAGAACTGGGAGTCATCTGGAGGAGGCCGATAATTAAACTCGTGGGAGCTAGTGAAGTCACTGAGTGAGGCTGTGGAGAGCAGAGGGGAGATGGGCCCAAGAGGGAGGCTTGGGACATACCTGTGGTGTGTGTGGACTGACAAATGACTTATCCCGGATCACTGGGGCAAGGGAGTGGCAGCACTGGGCCTCGGTTCTAGGCGACTCCCAGTCCGGGACATTTCCTACACATCTCAATGGAGGTTTCTCTTCAATAAAGGCAGAACAAAGTTCATTTGGAAGAACAAAGGATATCCAGGATATCCAGGGAAATAATGAAAAAAAAATACAAAGGAAGGTGGCCTTCCAGTCCCAGATCTCAAACTATACTACAAAGCAGTCATTATCAAAACAATTTGGTACTGGCTAAGAGACAGAAAGGAGGATCAGTGGAATAGACTTGGGGTAAATGACCTCAGCAAGACAGTCTACGACAAACCCAAAGACCCCAGATTTTGGGACAAAAATCCATTATTTGATAAAAACTGCTGGGAAAATTGGAAGACAATGTGGGAGAGATTAGGTTTGGATCAACACCTCACACCCTATACCAAGATAAACTCAGAATGGGTGAATGACTTGAACATAAAGAAGGAAACTATAAGTAAAATAGATGAACACAGAATAGTATACATGTCAGACCTTTGGGAAGGGAAAGATTTTAAAACCAAGCAAGACTTAGAAAGAGTCACAAAATGTAAAATAAATAATTTTGACTACATCAAATTAAAAAGGTTTTGTACAAACAAAACCAATGTAACTAAAATTAGAATGGAAGCAACAAATTGGGAAACAATCTTCAGAACAAAAACCTCTGGCAAAGGTCTGATTGTTCAAATTTATAAAGAGCTAAACCAGTTGTACAAAAAATCAAGCCATTCTCCAATTGAAAAATGGGCAAGGGACATGAATAGGCAATTTTCACTTAAAGTAATCAAAACTATTAATAAGCACATGAAAAAGTGTTCTAAATCTCTTATAATAAGAGAGATGCAAATCAAAACAACTCTGAGGTATCACCTCACACCTAGCAGATTGGCTAACATGACAGCTATGCAAAGTAATGAATGCTGGAGGGGATGTGGCAAAGTAGGGACATTAATTCATTGCTGGTGGAGTTGTGAACTGATCCAACCATTCTGGAGGGCAATTTGGAACTATGGCCAAACGGCGATAAAAGACTGTCTGCCCTTTGATCCAGTCATAGCACTGCTGGGTTTGTACCCTAAAGAGATAATAAGGAAAAAGACTTGTACAAGAATATTCATAGCTGCGCTCTTTGTGGTGGCCAAAAATTGGAAAATGAGGGGATGCCCTTCAATTGGGGAATGGCTGAACAAATTGTGCTGTATGTTGGTGATGGAATACTATTGTGCTCAAAGAAATAATTAACTGGAGGAATTCCATGTTAAATGGAACAAACTCTAGGAAGTGATGCAGAGTGAAAGGAGCAGAACCAGGAGAACATTGTACAGAGACTGATACACTGTGGTACAATCAAACGTAATGGACTTCTCTGTTAATGGCTTTACAATGTCCCTGAACAATCTGCAGGGATCTATGAGAAAAAAACAAACAAACAAACCTATCCTCAAGCAGAGGACAAACTGAGGGAGTAAAAACACCAAGGAAAAGCAACTGCTTGACTACAGAGGTTGAGGGGACATGATCAAGGAAAGATGCTAAATGAGCACCCTAATGCAAATACCAACAACAAGGAAATGGGTTCAGAGCAAGGACACATGTGATACCCAAGAGGAATCATGTGTTGGTTAGGGGAGGGGTGGCTGGGATGGGGGGGAGGAAAAGAAAATGATCTCTGTTTCCAATGAGTAATGTATGAAAATGACCAAATAAAATAATGTTTTAAAAACTTAAAAAAATATATATTTAAACATTCCTTAGGGAAATTTCATAAACTGCAATTAGCCTAACAACAATAGCAAATACCTTACTCAGATGATCATGATTACCTTATATATTTGTGTAATATATTTATATATAACATAAATATATATAACATAAATATCTATGTATATATGCATATTTATTCAGTTTTCAGAGAATTTTCATCTATAATTCCATTCAATCCTTACATACACCAAAATAGGGAGGACAGGTATTATTCCATTTCATAGATAAAGAAACTGAGTGTCAGAGAGGCTAATAAGTGACTAAGATTCAGGTTTTCTATCGCCAAATCTATCCCTCTGCATCATGGCAGCTTTGAACTAGTCTCTCTGCTCACGAGGGTGCTGTGAGAGCGTTAATGCCTGGATGACGGCTTGAACCTTGGTTTTGCATCTCACTTGAGTCCCATTATCCCAGAGAATGAAGCTAAATCCAGGGCTACCTTTAAAATCAATGACATTCCTCTAACCTTGGCTTCAATCACAGACATGAGGAAAGGCTTCTCTTTGATTCCCTCTGCCAAAAACTTTGCTCCCCACCTTTGGAACCAGCTCTAAATTATAAATCTTTGAGGTTGAAGCTTCCTTCACCTCATCAGTTTAGGGATTCACATGTCACTCTTTGGTGCATCAGATTATTTTTTTTTAATTACGGTTTTCTATAACAGGGCTGGAAGAAGATCTACATTTTTAATTCAGTACAATTAAAACTGTGTCTCTTTGGTCTGGCACTGCCTTTGGCCAAGCCTTATTTGCATGAATAATTATTCACTCCATTAAGGAGTCTGCTCAACTCCTTCTCCCATTTTGAAGGTATTAATAAATATTGATCAGGCATAGTCCTGTTTGCACTTGCCAAAGTAATTCTGATGGATTCATCTTCTGATGTTATCAAATAATGAAATATGAAAGAGTGAATGGAATTACCCTCTTGTTCTGTGATTTTTTATTTAGGCTCTTCATTTTAATTTCATAATGTACTTTCATAATTGTGTTTGTCTCATAGCCCTGTAAATGTTATTTTGATTACCAAAAGGTGAGCCCAGGTTAAGGAGAGCTATTTTGTGCTGAATGCCACTTTGGAAAATCTTTTTTTTTTAAAGGACTCTATCCCAAATTTGCTGAGGCAGAATATAGAGTGTTTTATAATATACAATTTAGTATATAGTGGATCTCAAAGAAGTTTATTAATGTGCCATTTGGCATAATATGTCTTTAATACGTACCACCACATTGCCTCGATGTTCAGGATTATGAATCTGAGGGAAATGCCTATGGCTTGCTAGATAAACCCGCACACAGTAGGTGAATCATGCACTTGGCTGAAGTCGTAGGTCTTCCTGTCTGCTTTCTGATTCTAAGTATGCAAGAAAGTTGTGCTGAATTCCCAAGGGACATCAAGGAAATCCTCTCATCTCATTTTTCCATTTCAGCTTTCACTCAGGAGGGTCCACGTCACATTAAATGTCATCTAACGCGAAGAATATCACTCCTGCCTTCAGTATGCCCTTTTCGAAAAGACAATTTATTCCATGTGGATCAGGAGCAAAGGGACCCCAAATATTGGATCCAACACTGTAAAATACAACAGAGCCCCTCTGAGAGGCTGTCCCCTGCCTCTAACAACAAGGGGTGTGACGGCCATCGGCGGCAGATCTTGCTTTGGGTCCAGGGTTAAAGGCAGGACTAATACAGAGGGGGCACACGTGAATGGCTTTTGTACAGCTCTCAGAGGGAGCCTAGCTGTTGCCAGTGAACTTCAATGAAGTCAACCCCTTTAGAGAAATAATCATTTTAGCCTGTTTCTGGGTGCCGGTGAGATACTGGAGAGTCAGGCGGCTGATTTTATATGCGAGTCCCATGTCTGAAATATTGGCAGCCATAGATTTTACTCTTTTTCTTTAAGCCCTTGCCTTCTGTCTTAGAAATGATACTAAGTCTGGGGTCCAAGGCAGAAGAGCAGTCAAGACTAGGCAACTAGCGATAAGTGACTTGCCCAGGGTCACACATTTAGGAAGTGTCAGAGGCCACATTTGAACCCAGAATCTCCTCTCTCCAGGCTTGGCCTTCTATCCACCGAGTCATCTAGCCATCCCAGACTTCTTCTTCATGTGCATGAATTTATTAAGACCATTAAAAAACCCCCAAAACAAATAGAACGTCATACACTACTAGGTCCTAAGGAAAGCTGATGAAGATGACATCATGTATTTCTTTCTTTTTCCTGAAGAGGTGGGGGTCATGGATATGGAATGATGTCTATGTTGGTTTTCCTGAATTGCATTTAATCATTCTTGGTACAGAGAGGTGGTGTGTGACAGTAGAGAGAGAGCGGGCCTTGGAAAAGGAAGATGCAGGCTGGAAGTGCTGGCCCTGACACATACTGGCTCCCGGGCACCTCTCATTCCTCCTGGCAACTCTCTAAGAGAGCACAGAGACGTGCACGGGTGGAGTTTCCTTATCCAGGAATTCCCTCCCTTGGTGTCATCTGTCCTTATCCTAGCTCCTGTCCTCTGTTATAAGAGATTTTGTAAGTGAAGAGCCTTGTGTAGAGGGAGGAGATACTTGGAAGCGGCTATTATGTAAGAACAAAAACCATAAGTAAGACAAGAACCAAATAAGCATCACACTGGTTTGTGTGCAGCGTTCCAGGGCAGATCTGCCACCCCCTCCCCCCTGCAGCCCGGGGAACACGGCCTGGAGCAGGAATCAGAATACAGCTATGCCTTCCACACTGCCAGTTTCCCCATTAGACTTCAATAAGTCATGGGTCAATGTAAGAAATGAAATGGGAATTTTGGGAGAGTTTTGTGGAAGCCACAGATGGCATGCAAAGGCCGGGCAGATGACACAAAAAAGTTAAGAAACTCAGAAATGCATCCTTAACTCAAAATTTTCAAAAAGGTACGATAAACACTCCATAAAAGAATAAGAAAATAATTCAGACGTCTTCAAGGGAGGGCCAGAAGATTTTACAGAGATTTTCCAGACCCCAAGGGTGCTGTGCCCCTAACCCCTGTGATGTGGAAGGAATAACTACATTAAACAATAATCCAGGGTCATGGGCTGGTTCTCCCAGGGGCTACTTAGCTTGGCACATAAAGCCTTCAGAGGCAGCACCCTGACTTCAGTCCATCTCAAAAACCTGCTGAAGGGAGGAAAGGGAGATGGCACAGCTGAGCCCACCCTTGAGATAACTCTGAGCCCAAGTCTACTGATGCCGAAGCACAAAGGTCAGCAAAAAAATTTATCCTTTGCCTTGTGGAGTAACTTTAAGACTTCTCTCCTTTCCATGTGCTGCCTATAAAAGGGAGGCTCGATTCAAGCAAGGAACGTTTATTAAGTGCCTTCTGTGTGCCAGGCACTAGGTTAAGGTCAGCCCCAGGCCATTGCTCAGGGAGAGAGCCTGGGGGTCTGGGTTTAATGAAAATAAAAAAAACTACTGGGGCAGCTGATAGAGTGCCAGGCGTGGAGGTGGGAAGACCTGGATTCAAATCTGGTCTCAGACACTTCCTAGCTATGTGACCCTGGGCAAGTCACTTAATCCTGTTTACCTGGCTCTTGCCCTTCTCAGTACAGAAAGTAAGGGTATACAACAAGAACACCAGACTTAAAATTGGTAGGACCTCTATTGTTTATGGCTATATATGTGTTTGTTTCTTACTCTGTAAAATGGAAATAATTCTTGTATTCCCTGCCTTCCAAAATTATTGTGAAGAAAGACTTTTGCACATGGAATATCATATGAAGTGATATGCCGGTATTTCCCTGTTCCTGAGATTAGTGGCTACTTATGACTGGAGGATCAGGCAGGGAAATGGCTAGGAGGCAACAAACTCACATTTCTTTAATGAGGAAAATGAAGGGAAGGAAACCATATTAATTAGGAATTCTTGGAGAACTTGCAGAAATAATTGCTGACAGAAAGTCAAGGGATGATATGGAAACTGTAAGCACATACAAATCAGCAGGCACTGGTGACAAGCATTCAAGGGTGTTTAGAAATGGCAAACTGGGGGGGTTTGTGAAATCTTCAGTTATTCATCAAAGAGCAAAAAGTTGGGGTAAGCCAAAGCAATGAAATGTGCCACCTGAGATTCAAGGGCAGATGAGTCAGACCTGATGTCAATTAGACAAATAATGGAATAAATAGGAGGAAGAAGCTAATGGAAACACGTACACTATCCAGCAGGGTTTAATTAAGAATCCAAATATGCTGACAAACCTGACGGATAGCTTTGGAAAGCAATATGAGTTTGGAGGGTGAAGAAGCGGTTGCAGCTGCTCTATATCTGGGTATCATGGAGCATTTGAAGCAAAACTTCAAAAAATATGTCACTAGCAAAGTAAATTCATTCTGACTGGCTACTCTGGTGGGAAGAGGAAAGAATGGAAAGAGAAACAAAGGACAAGTGAGAAAGGCAAGGGAACAGACTTGGAGGCAAAAGCATTTAGCTAACATCAAGCATATTGGCTTCATGGCTTGCCTTACTTAATAGCCTTAATGGAGGGTACAAACCTGACACAGAGTGAAGAGAACAGGACTGAAAGAATAGTATATACAATGGCCACGGTCCTATAACCTAACACTAAGGACATCAGAGTTCAGATGAAGGGAATAGTCTTTATTTTGGAGGGCTTTTTCCCTCCTTTCAAGAGAGGTGGTCAGCTTTGGATTCTGAGTGCTACTGATAGGGTCAACACAAGGCTGATGTGTTTGTTTTGTTTAACTGGATCGGACTTATACTTATTTGCCTTTATACATTCTACAATCGATCCAAACTTTATACCTTGCTGTTCTTCTCACACAATATTTCATCTCCCTTCTCATTGACTTTGTAGGCTTAAAATACCTTTCCTCCTCCTCTCTTGACTCTCAGAATCCCTAGCTGCCTCCAAAACTCACCTCAAATGCAACTTCCTATATGAATCCTTTCTAGTCCAGTCTAGACTTCATTCAGTCTTTAAACTAAAAAAATTTCCTTGTATTTATTTTATATGTATATAAATGTACATGTTTTACTTCTATGTATACAAGTTACTTTTAAAATTTAATTAAGTAAACATATTTTTTCATGATTCCATGATTCATATTCTTTCCCTCCCCTCCTCCTTTCCACCTCCCATAGCCAACGAGAAATTAAACTGGATTTTTATATGTGTCATTGATCAAGACCTATTTCCATATAATTAGTATTTGCAATAGAGTGATCATTTAGAGTCTATGTCCCCAGTCCCCATCGAACTGTGTTATCAAGAAAATGTTTTTCTTCTGTGTTTCTACTCCCACAGTTCTTCCTCTGAATGTGGATACTGTTCTTTCTCATTAGTCCCTCAGAATTGTCCTGGATCATTGCATTGCTGCTAGTAGAGAAGTCCATTATATTTGATCATGCCACAGTATATCAGTCTCTGTGAATAATGTTCTCCTGGTTCTGCTCCTTTTACTCTGCATCAATTCCTGGAGGTTGTTCCAGTCTCCATGGAACTCCTCCACTTTATTATTCCTTTTAGCACAATAGTATTCCATCACCAACATATACCACAATTTGTTCGGCCATTCCCCAATTGAAGGGCATCTCCTCATTTTCAAATTTTTTTTTGCCACCACAAAGAGCGCAGCTATAAATAATTTTGTATAAACTTTTCCCTTATTATCTCTTTGGGGTATAAACCCAGCAGTGGTATGGCTGGGTCAAAGGGCAGGCATTTAAAAAGCCTTTGGGCAGTTCCAAATTGCCTTCCAGAATGGTTGGATCAATTCACAACTCTACCAGCAATGGGAGTGTCCCAATTTTGCCACACACACATTTCCCATATTTTCCAATTTTTGGCCACCACAAAGAGCACAGCTATGAATATTCTTGTACAAGTCTTTTTATTTATTATTTCTTTTGGGTACAAACCCCGCAGTGCTATGGCTGGATCAAAGGGCAGACATTCTTTTAGCACCCTTTGGGCATAGTTCCAAATTGCCCTCCAGAATGGTTGGATCAATTCACAACCCCATCAGCAATGAATTAATGTCCCTACTTTGCCACACCCCCTCCAGCATTCATTACTTTCCTTTGCTGTCATGTTAGCCAGTCTGCTAGGTGTGAGGTGGTACCTCAATGTGGTTTTGATTTGCATTTCTCTAATTATAAGAGATTTAGAACATTTTTTCATGTGCTTATTGATAGTTTTGATTTCTTTATCTGAAAACTGCCTATCCATGTCCCTTGCCCATTTATCAATTGGGGAATGGCTTGAATTTTTGTATAAATGATTTAGTTCCTTATATATTTGAGAAATTATACCTTTGTCAGAGGTTTTTCTTACAAAAATTTCCCCCCAATTTGTTGCTTCCCTTCTTACAAGTTATTTTCAATGAGAGAACACAAACTGTTTGAGGATAGGGGTTGTTTTGTTTTTATTTTTGCATTACTAACTCCTAGCACAGTGCCTGGTACATAGTAGGTACATAATAAATGTGAATGAGTTGATTAATTAAATTATTATGAAGGACGGCTCCTGTGGGGAGGGACTACTGGGAAGTGACAATAACAGGTTTTTAAAAAATTACCCCACAAACTCATGAATAAAACATTTAAAATGCTAGATTGGCAATTGTTGCCCAATTCTGAGGCACTGATATAATGGCTTCTTCTTTAACATGCCACAAGATCTGTTACTTCATTTGTGGGGATTTTCTCCATTGGTGTAAACACTAAGCCCTCCGTTCCTTACTTGATGATCTTCTTGTAAGTGATATGACCAAAAACCTTTATCACTTGGTAGTGAGCGACTATACACTTAGCTAAGCTAAGTTGGTCAGAAAGCTACAAACACAGTGTGTCTCTGGACCACACTTCTTTTCTGTCTCGGTAGGACCTGTCAGAGTCTGTAGCTCACAAGCTCAGTCTTCAAGAACCAAAGAGAACCTCTCCCTCAAAATAAAGCACTGCAGGAGGGCTATTGAGAGAACAAATGATAACAAAGAGAAATCCCCATGACATCCATATTGAAATGGAAGGGGCCTCAGAGGCCATCTCTACTCTATCGTAATAGATGAGATGGGTCCAAGGCTCCAAGAGGATAATAGACTTGTCCAAGGTTACATAGGCAGTGAGTATATGCCACACGTAAAAAGAAATATAAAGACGGGGCAGCTGAGTGGATTAATAGCCAGGGCTAGAGATGGGAGGTCCTGCATTCAAATCTGGTTTCAGAATACTTCCTAGCTATATGACCCTGGGCAAATCACTGAATCTCTACTGCCTAGCCCTTATTGATCTTCTGCCTTAGAACCAATACACAGTATTGATTTTAAGATGAAAGGTAAAGGTTTAAAAAAAGTCTTAGAGAATTCAGAATTATGTGTGATAATGATGATAATAACTTTTATATAGTTTTGTAGTTATCTCATTTGCAAAGAAGTAAATGAGTTCTAAGGGTAGCCAGGTGGCACAGAGGATAGAACACCAGGTCTAAAATCAGGAAGACTCATCTTCCTGAGTTCCAAGTCTCAACACTTAGCAGCTGTGTGAACTTTGATTAACTCTGTCTGCCTCAGTTTCCTCATCTATAAAATGAGTGGAGAAGGAATGGCAAACCACTCCAATATCTTTGCCAAGAAAACACCAAAAAGGGGTCACAAAGAGATGGACATGACTGAAGAACAATTGAGTTTTAATTGGTAGAGATGTAAATTAACTTGTCTGGGAAAAAATCCTTATATGTAAAAGAACCATAAAACTTTCAGTCCCCATGAAGGGAAGGGGGAAGAGCTGTGGGAGCAATGACAACAAATTAGGTCACCATCTGTAATATGAAGTGGCAGCAAAAGAAAGTAAAGCTCTTTTGACTAACACATTAGAAAGCATTGAGACAGAGCAGGGAGAGATAATCCCTTTCTTTGTTATACTTAGTGGTCTGGTGCCATCCCAACCTAGAAATCTGTGAGCCAATGGCAGGGAAATAGCATCAAATGGGATTATGTGGCTGGAGAGATTGTCAGAGGGTAGAAGATTAAAGACATTTTATTTAAGTAATAGCTAAAGAGCAACATGATAGTCATGTGGGATCTTTTGATATCATGAGAGAAATCAGCATTACCCTAGGAAGAGATGAAAAGGCAAGAGGGAGCCAGTGAAGTAGCTGGATCCTGAAAGAAGGAGTCTTTTTATAGGTCTAGTTTGTTTTGAGAACCTGGAGAGCTTGTAGTAGGTGGGGGAGGCTAGAGAGTGGAGATGAGAGTTTCCTGAACTCTTTAAAATGCTCCCCCAAAAGAGTTTTTCTAATTTTGGTTCTCCTTATGAGGTATGAACTTTCCCACTTTTCATCTTCTTCATCTTTAAATATTTCTCTCCACAGAGGATAAAGGATGGCTATGGCTACTCTTTCTTCTTGTCTCAGTGGAAGTATCACTCCTAGTTTCTTGTTTGCAAGGCTAACTTGTGCCCTCTGGGACCTTCTTCCTCTGTCATCAGTGCCTTCAGTCTTTCCTCCTGAGCATTAGGCTACTTCCACTCCTTTTTCAAAAAACATTTAGGTTTTCCTCTTTTTTTTTTTTTTGAGAAGTCTTCTGTTTGACTCTACTGCCCCTACTCTTTATGGACATATTTTCTTTTTCCTTTCACTATCAAATGTCTGCCTCTGGTGCTTTTGTTTCTCTATCACCAGCTCTCTCATCTCCTACAATCTGGTTCTTACCCAAAACATACTGAAATGCACATACAAAAGTTATTGAAGACCATGTCTTCTTAATATTTTTTCTATGATGCAACTGCATTTCACATTTCGGCCCACTTTCTCTTTGAAACGTTTCTCACTTAGTTTCTTCAATGCTGATGACCCCCAAATCTGTATCTTCAGACCTGACTTTCCCCCAGATTTTTAGCATCATATTTTTTACTCTTTACTATATAAAAATCTAATTCCATTTCTCTCTTGTCCCCCAAATTGGCTACTTCTCCCAGTTTTCCTATCTTTTTTTTAATAAGACTATTATTATTCCTGGTACCCTAAGGTCCCTATATCAAATTAGTAATTGTCATATCAGTAATTTCTTCATAATGTTTACTTTTGACTTCTTTTGTTTATTCATTATTTTGATTTTCATATCACTCTGAATTTAAGTCTTCATTTTATGATCAGATCATTATTTTACTTTCATAACTTATATCTCAACTCCAGTTTCTCCACTGCTTATGTCCTCAACCCAAGTTGATTCCACATATCATGACTAAGTTAATTTTCCTTTAAAACAACAAACATTCCTTTAAAACAACAAACCATTAGACTTTTGTGATTTCCTTGTTCAAAAACCTTCAATAGCTTCCCAACACTGGCATTCTGGCCTTAATTTACTTTTCCATATTTCTTCCCCATTAACTCTTCATTTGAAACTCTTCTTTTATCATTGTTTTTAAAATTTATTTAAAATATTTTTCCATGGTTCCATGATTCATGATTTTTCCCACCTCTCTTCCCTCCCCTCTCCCAGAGCTGACAAGCAATTCCACTGGCTTATACATGTATCACAGTTCAAAACCTATTTCCATATTATTCATATTTGCAATAGTGTGATCTTTTAATGCCAAAATTCCAGTCATATTCCCATTGAACCACATGATCGATGATGGTTTTCTTCTGCCATTTCTACTCCCACAATTCTTTCTCTGGATGTGGATAGTGTTCTTTCTCATAAGCGGAACTCTCTTGAAGCAAATTGGTCAACTTAATATCTCCTGAATACCAAGTGCTTTCCTGGCCTTGCTTGTGTCTTTGCTCAAGTTGATCCACATGTCAGAAATATCTTTTTTCTTCTTCTTCCCCTAAGTACTTTCATGTCTCCCTCATATCCTATTTCTTATGAGAAACTTTTTTAGTGACCAGAAATGAATCTCTCTTCCCTGAACTCCTCCTACGGTACTTATCATTAGCACCACTCATCTGTTACCTGTAATGTATTAGTTACTATTTCATGTCAGTAGGCCTTATTCCCTCTAGACTTAAGGGCAAACATTTGATCTTTATGACTCAATATATGCCTTAAACAAGCCCTTCCACATGTTTTACACATGGTTGGTTCTAAAATGAACTGATGGAATGATTAGTGGTGAGATGGAGCCGGGAAAAAAGTTCAGCTCCAAGCAGAAGGTTCTCTGTTCAAGATTCTTGTGTTGAAGAAGTGGTTTCAAAATCCTTTGGAAATGGGGATCACAAAACCATACATAAGGACTCCTGTGGGTGGGCCACATACTGACTGAGAAAACCCCATATGGATATTACCTATGTTTAAGTGAATTTTCATTCATTTTGTTAAATATTTCCCAATTGCATTTTAATCTGGTTAGGGCTGTCTTTGGGAGTGCTGTGGATTCTGTGTAGCCTGTAGCTGTATAGTTGACACCTTTGGCTATTAGTCTGCCAGAGGTAGGAAGAAAGGGTTGCAGAGTAGTAGTGGTAGTCTCTCGGTGACCAAGAATGACTATTGTCTTTGTGCAGTTTCATCTACGGTGTACCCTCATGTGGCTTTGGAGTCCAAAGGCTGAGGCATAGAGTTGGTGGCACACGGGGCCTGGGACGCCAGTTGTTACGGGAGGTGCGGTTGTGGCCTGGTGTCACGCGCAGCGGTAAGACGTCGACGTCGCTCATCTTCAAAGGTGGTGGCGGTATGGTTAATGTGGGCTCACCAGCTGCTTCTGACAGAGGCAGCGAGTTCTAGTTGCTTTGGTGTAATGCCAGCCCACTTCAAGTTGGACTTTAGCTGATCCTTGAATCTTTTCTTTGGTCGGCCTTGTTTCCTGAGTCCAGCTGACAGTTCACCATAGAATACCTGTCTTGGTATTCGCTGTGGGTCCATGCGGATGACGTGTCCAGACCATCATAGCTGGGCTTTGAGGACCAGGACTTCGATGCTGGTGGAGTTGGCTCTGTCGAGGACTTCCTGATTGGTGATTCAGTCCTGCCATCGGATCCTCATGATTGACCGGAGGGAGCGTTGGTGGAATTGCTCCAGCTGTTTCATGTGCTTCTGGTACAGTGTCCATGTCTCACAACTGTACAGGAGCGAGCTGGGGACCACTGCGTTATACACTTTGAGCTTCATCGCAGTGCTTACATCTCTGTGTTGGAGGACTTTGGAGCGCAGCCGCCCGAGTGCCTGGCTGGCCTTTTGGATCCTGGCATTGATCTCGTGGTCTAGGGACCCGTCGTTGGCGATGGTGCTGCCCAGGTACTTGAAAGTGTTGACGTTAGAAAGCTGCATGCCATTGATTGTAATGCATGGCTGGTTAGTTGGTCTCCCTGGTGCAGGTTGGAACAGCACCTCTGTTTTGCTGAGGCTGATAGTCAGGCCAAACAGTTTTGTTGCGGTGGAGAACCTGTCCACAATGGTTTGGAGATGATTTTCTTGGTGGGCCATGAGAGCACAGTCATCTGCAAAGAGAGCTTCCAGGATGAGTCTCTCTGTTGTCTTTGTTTTTGCAGTCAGGCGGCAAAGGTCGAATAGTGAGCCATCCAGTCGGTATTTGATGTAGACGCCCAGGTCTAGATCCATCACAACATGTCGTAATACCTGGGTGAAAAATAGGTTGAATAGTACCGGAGCGAGGACACAGCCTTGTTTCACCTTGTTTCACACACCATTGGAGATATTGAAGTAATAGGAAGTCTCTCCACCAGATAGGACTTTCCATGTCATGTCGACATGAAAGAGTTGGATCAGTTTGATGAATTTTGCTGGGCAACTGAGCTTGCTGAGGATCACCCACAGTGCGTCCCTGTTCATTGTGTCGAACGCCTTCGTTAGGTCTATGAAGACAATGTAGAGACTTAGGTTCTGCTCAAGGCATTTTTCCTGCATTTGCCTCACCGTGAAGACCATGTTGATGGTGCTGTGATCTGGTCGGAAGCTACATTATGATTCAGGCAGGTTCTGCTACGAAACAGATGACAGGAGTCTGTTGAGTTTAACATGGGCGAGGATCTTTCCAGCAGTGGAGAGTAGTGAGATGCCTCTGTAGTTGTCACAGGCTGCTCGTGAGCCTTTGTTCTTGTATAGGGCTATGATGGAGGCATCTCTGAGTTCTGGGGGCATGTCTTCCTCTTCCCATATGCTAGTCAGTACTATGTGGAATGCCTGGAGTGCCTTTCCATTTAAGGCCTTGTACACCTCGGTTGGGATCCCGTCTTTACTGGGTGCCTTGCCTGCACTCATTTGTTGAATGGCTTTTTGGACTTCCTCTATTGAAGGAGGGATGTCAAGTTGTTCAATGGTGCGGTTTTGGGGAATCTGGTCAAGGGCGCTTTGGTCGACTGAAGAGGGTCGGTTGAGAAGCTGACTGAAGGGTTCTTTCCACCTGTTGGGGATGCCTTTTTTATCTTTTATGAGAGTGTCACCGTCAGAGGATAGCAAGAGAGTGGTGGTGGGTTTTAATGGCCCATAGACAGTCTTGAGGGCACTGAAAAACTGTTTGTAGTTTTTCGTATCAGCAAAATGCTGGATTTCTTTTGCCTTTTTTCCCCACCATCACTCTTGCATCTTTCTGATCTCACGCTGCGCCGTGGCTTGGAGAGACTTGAATCTGTCCTTTTTAGGAGCAGAGTTTGGGTTATTTTGCCACTCCATAAAGGCTTTGTTCTTTTTGCTCAACAGGTCTTCAATAGCAGTGTTGTTCTCCTCGAACCAGTCCTGGTGGTTGCGTTGTTTGGGGCCTAGGACTGCCTTTGATGTTTCCTTCACTGCGTCTCTGAACTGTTTCCATTTCTCGGTTGAGCTTCCAGTGAGTGGTCCCTTGGCAGACAGCTTGTCATCCAGGCAGGACTGGAATGTTTGCAAATAAGATGGATCTCTAAGACAACTCATGTTGTAAAATGCGCGAACTGTCTGGGCGCATTTTGGATGGCGAGGCGCAATGCGCATTTGAAGAGTCGCTCTAACCAATCGGTGGTCTGTCCAGCATTCAGCTCCTCTCATGGCTCTGGTGATCTTTACATCCTGGATGTCTCGCCGGTATACAATGATGTAGTCAATGAGATGCCACTGTTTTGATCGTGGGTGCATCCATGTTGTTTTATATTTGTTCGCCATTCTGAACACAGTGTTCATGATGGTGAGTTCGAACTCTGAGCATTTGCTGAGAAGCAGTAGGCCGTTGTTGTTCATTTTGCCCACGCCGTGTTTGCCGAGCACTCCTTTCCATCTTTCATGGTCCTGGCCAACGCGGGCGTTGAAGTCTCCCAGTAGTATCAGCTTGTCATTGGTGGGCACTGAGTGCAGGACGGCACTCAGGTCAGAGTAGAACTGCTCGATGGTCTCCTCTGTGCTGGTCAGTGTTGGGGCATATGTGCTGATGATTGTGGCATACCGATCTTTGCTGAGAGGCAAACAGATCTTCATGAGCCTCTCGCTGATGCCCACAGGCAAGTCTGGCAGCTGTTTGAGCAAATTGGTCTTGATGGCCAGGCCAACACCATGGATTCTGTCTTCATTTGAGGCTCTACCTTTCCAGAAGAAGGTGTATCTAGTGGTGGGTTCGCTAAGTGATCCCTCTTCTGGTAAGCGTGCTTCGCTTAGGGCTGCGATGTCAATGTTATATCGCGCCAGTTCTTTACTGATTAGAGCTGTTCTTCTCTCAGGTCTTGGGGTATTCTCTCTGTCAAGTAATGTTCTAATGTTCCATGCTCCTAGTAGGAGTTTCTTTGTATTTTTTCTTTGATTTCAACCGCTTAAAGGGATGACCCGCCAGCTGCGGTGTGCTGACCGGGTGTTTGTAGGGCAGGCAATGTTTGGGACACCTTTTCTAGTCCCCTCCCTTGATTAGGGTGAGCAGTGCTGTCCTAGAAAGGGCTGCTCAGTCGCCCAGGATGCTGCCGAACGTCCCTGCTGCCCACAGGGCCGAGCGACCACTGGTCCGTGGGCCGCCTACATGCAGGATCATGATTACAACTGCCAGTGGTCACCTCCACCTGTTGCGTAGCTACTCCCCCATCGCTGCAGGTCTTGAAGATAAAAGAATTAAAACCATAGCTTCAGAGAATCATTGGATTAGACCTGGAAAGGGCTTTAGAAATTATCTAGTTTAACTCCTTCATTTTCTAGATAAAGCAATTGAGACCCTGAAAGTTTAAGTGAGTCTCTTTAAATACAGTGGAAAATCTAGGAACCAGTTATTAAGGAAGGAAGAAAAGAATGCTCTTTCAGACCACTATGACTGACTACGAGCTGTGAGGAGTGAGTTTGGGCTTCTTTTAGCAAATATATGTAGAAAATACTTTTTGTCCTTTAAGGATGTCAGTTATGTTTTGGGGTTTAAAACAGGGAATGAGGGGAAATGTGATGGGAACAAAACCAAAGGAAAATTCTGTCAGCACATTGGCTACCCCAGGATAAAGGCATCCTAAGTAATCCTCTTTGGCAATTTCCTAGTGATAGAGCCTGGATTGCCACTAAATCAGGGACTACAAGGGTGGCTGAGAAAAATTTAAACTGACTCTTTCCAAATAAGAGGGGGAAAAAAAGGCCTGATGTTGAAACTGCTTAGCAATACTGTTCTCCTAAGCATGCATATGAAGAAAAGCGACTTTGGGAAAAAGAATTACCTCTCCGGAATCCTTTTTAAGGAGGGAAAAAGGGTGTCTAGTTTGAAAAAAATTCCCTGAAAGGGCTATGCTAAGAGAGTGAGGTCTCTGAGTGCTCTTAATGCCTCTATTTAAATGCTAATGAAAGTCTTGAGACTTGGACCACACAAAAACCTAAGTTTCCAAAGGCAGTAAAGTAAATTCAAAATTAAACCTTAATTTTATTTTAAGAAAAAAGATTTTTATCTTTGAAGAGAGAGACTGCAGTTTGTGGTACTGAATTTCCTAAGCAGAATATCTTTCTGATTGGGGGGAGCAGTCACACTGAGCTGGTGACAATATAGGCCAGTTAATTATACAAGCTCTCTAGAACAGTTAGCTCTGAGTGCCCTCTCAGTCACAAACAGGAATTGCCTTTCAATGGCATTTCTCTTTGGAAAGCAACATTTACCACAAACTGTACTTGATTAAGTATGCTCCTCTCTCCACAGCTCCCACACCCTCTCCCACTGAACTGTTTTTTCTAACCTTCTGAGAAAGGGGCTCCACCATTCTCAGTGCCAGCCAGCTCTTAAGATGGCAGGAGGGAGGGCATACAAAGACATGCCATGGGTCCTTTTGTCCGTCCTTGTCACACAGCAAGAATGGCAGGGCTTGCGTTTGGGGCAGGCTGCTTGGAGTGTTTCTTCTCTACCTTCTCGAGAGTATTAAGGAAATATGAATTCTTAATTTTTATGTCCGGATGTCAGAGTTTAGTTATAATATTAAGATTGATCAGAACTAACTAGTAAAGTGACTGCAACTTCAAATGCTCATTTGGAGTCAGAAGGCCTACATATAAATGCCAGCTCTCTGTCGCCAGGTGAACCCTAAAGGTTCTGTGAAGTGAAAGGGATGGACAAGATATCATGTAAGGTCCCTCCCAATTATAAAACAATTATCCCACAACCCTCCGTTAATCAGAATCATAGATCATAGATGGCTAGAGTTTAAAGAGAATTTAGTAGCATAATAGAAACAGAGCTTGGGCAGATGGGTAAGAGAAGCAAAGGATTTAGGGCTGGAAGCTAACTTGCCCATGGCAACATTAGTAAGTATTTGAGCCATAGTTTGACCCTAGATTTCCTAATTCAGTTCTTTCTATAACACTTAGTGATTTGGGCTTCTGTCATTATCCATTATTGTAAAAATTAAATTATGTCTCTAATAATAAAAATATATTATTTTATGAGGTTTATTAAGGATGATTAGAAATCAAGGAATAAAGAAGATATAAAATAATAACCATGTGCCATGGCTGATTAGCCCATTCAAAATCCCCACACTTAGTTTACTTGCTACACTTGCTACATCATTGCAATGGCAGAGAAGAGAGTGTGGGAGGCATTACTACCAGTTAAATATTGTTATCTCGCCCAGGTGGAGACATAGGTGTGATTATAGGGAATTCTGGGAAATACCAAGGACTTCTGGGGATTGAAGTCTGGGGTTCAAATCTCCATTTTTACATTATGAAGCCTCAACTTCTTCACTCATAAAATGGGAATAATAATACTAGTAGCATTTATCACATAGACTAGTTGCAAGTTGCCAAAGTTGACTATTTCCACCTTCACAACATCTCTCTCATCTGATTCTTTTTCTCTATTTGGCTCTCAAGATTTGTTGGTCCTCCTGACTCAAGTCTTCCATCACTTCAGTCTGTCCTACATGCTGCTACCAAAGGAAAGTTTAGCTGCTTAAATACTTGCTGACTGATTGAATAACTTTATAAACTCTTTAATATTTTATAAATGTGACATTATTAGGGCTAGCCTGATTGTACTGACTTTGGGCAAGTGCTGGAAGATAAGGGCTACTTATCACTGGCTGATGCCTGGAAATGCAGGGTAATTGGGGTAGAGTAAAAATACAATCTCAACCAAGCTCTTATCTTGAGGCCATGGAAAGGCTAATTTTAATTTGCTACATTATTAACAGTAATAGTATTTTTAAAAAATAAAAACCTTTACCTTCTATCTTGGAATTAATACTATGTATTGATTCCAAGGCAGAAGAGTGGTAAGGGCTAGGCAATGGGGGTTAAGTGACTTGCCCAGGATCACACAGCTGGGAAGTGTCTGAGGTCAGATTTGAACCTAGGACCTCCAGTCTCTGGGCCTGGCTCTCAATCCACTGAGCCATCTACTCACTCCCCAAAGTAACAATATTTTGATGCCCCTCCCTCTGCCCATGTATACTATACACCTTCTACACTTTCATCGTGTGTTATTCTTGCTCAGCATAGTGCTTGGCACATAGTAGTGTAAAAATGGAGACTTGAACCCTGGACTCCAAACCCCAGAAGTCCTTGCTCTGGCTCCCAGAATGCTTTGTAATCTCACTGAGATCCTCACCCAGATGGGATCAAAGGTTCTATTTAACTGGTTGTAAAAGCCTACTGGCTCTTTCCTGTTTCCGCTTGCAAGGGGATGGGTCTTTCATGATGGAGGTGAGGTTGAATGGGCCTCTCGGCCCTCCTTCACACGTGCTTTTCTTACTTGCATATTCTTAAGTTATTAATCTTTAATAAACTTCTAAAAATATAATACGCCTTGCAGAGAAACTAATTTCTACCTTGCCTCAGTTTCCCCTAAATTTTAATCTTAACAGTAGGTGCTTTAAAAATATCTTGTGGAGTGGCAGAGGGTGGCTATATAGTGTTAGAAGACATAGAGAAGATGGCTAAAGATTTGATCTCTATGTTAGTCTGTGCCAAGCCAAAGTGAGCAATGAGGATAACTGTCATTCTAAATGGCTGACTGTGGGTATTATATTAAAAAGTAATATCTATTTTTTTATAATTTTATAGCTCTAAAGAAAATTATGCTCATATAATTGGTAAGAGTCCAGTCCATAGAAAATGCATAATGTTTCCTGACTGGTTGTCATCCCTGAGGAGATTGGGTGAACCTGCTTCTGGGCATGAATAATAGGGGTGCCCTCCCCCCAATTTGGAGCACACAAAGGTAACTTGTTGGCTTACTGTGTTGTGACAAAAGCCTTTAAATTGGCTTCTAAGCCCAGACTGAATGTGGGTACAAAAGGGTCCACCAGATGAGTCACCTCTTCTTGACAGCTTTCCAGCGAGGAGGATTTGTGTGTGCCACCAGGTGGGGGGCCGCCGGCACTTCCCACTCTGCTTCTACAGAGCACCTCTCTTTCTTTTTTCCTCCTCTGGATTTATTCTGCCCTGTTCATAAGTGACTATCTGCGATGGCAGCGTGAGGCTGGGGAGAGCCGTCCATGCCACCTGAGGCTTCCCAGTGGGAGTCCCCAAAGCAGGGTAGTCGTCCTTGCTGAGCTCCCTAAGGAGCCAGGGCGGCCCCAGCGGGTGGCTTGCCTGACCCAACCAACTAAATGAACTCAACAGCTTAGAGAGGAGAGCAAGGGAGCAGCACACTCGTTGGCTATGACATACAGAGAAGTGGATTTGGTAGGGATTTTGAGAAGGAAGAAAAGGATTCCCAGGCTCAGGAGGTGAGAATGGGGGAGTGTTTTGTACTTACAACATTTAAGTCTGAGCCAACTTTCTTCAAGGGAGGGTGTGTCTCCCCATTTTTTGGGGGGTGGATGTTTTTATACTTCTACCTCTGGTGTTCCTCATCGATAAGTGTCTATAATGTAAAAGCTAGTTGATATCACCTGGCTGATTGATACTGGGGACACACCAGATGGAGCACGATCAACATCCCAACCCCTTTGGGTTGTCCCCAGAACGTGAGAAGCAGTCCCGAGAGTGATTCCAGGACAGTACTATTTCCATGTATTCTTCTGGTCCATTCCCAGAAGACTGAACAGTAGGTAACACAGATTTATGTGCATTTCACAGATGAGGAGTCGAATCTCTGTGAGGTTAAATAGCTTGTTAGGAATTATACAGGGAATAAGTGAGGACCTGAAACTGGAACACAAAACTTCCAACTGGCATCCAGTGTTTTTCCCTTCCCATCATGTTGCCATGAGGTCACAATAGCTAGTGGGCTCGAAGAACAAGCTGATCAGTGATCCAATAGAATCTGGCTAGAGTGTTATGAAATTCTGAGCATTGAAATACTTATGAAACTTCTTTATGGTTTAAGAAAATTATAAGAATAAACAAAAGACGGCATAAATGTTTATAGAAGGGAACAAAGTCCAAGTTAATTTACCCAGGCCTGAACCCCAGGTGGTTCCTCTAATGTTAGCTCATTAGTCTGGAGCAGTCTGCCAAACTGCTACAAAATGCATCTCCTCAACTATGAGAGTAAAAAGGCTAGATCAATGAGTTAAAGTCATTTCAGGTGGCAAAATATAATCAAATCATATAATAGAGGCAGGAGTGCTGGACTAGTCAGGAAGATCCAGATTTAACAGAGGCAAATCATTTGGTCTCAGATCCTCAGACTTACCTTTTTTAGAAGGATCATGACCCGAGTTGGTGAAGGGAATCCTCACGCTGACAAGTCACATATTCTTGCCAGATTATATTGATGAGGCCTCACACTTTACACACATGTTATATGAATTGTCTATTTGGAAACCCCAAAGTCCACTTGAGTTTTTCCTTTGGTCCAGGGTATATTTTAACTGAGAATGTGTTTCACAGGAAAATATTTCAAATGGAAAATTCTAGTTTGAGCATGTTGGTTAAACGAACATTGGTTTATGGTCCAAATGTTTCATTAAATGTTTTCTCAGACTTGGTGAGTCCAAATGATATTCAGAAAACCACATGGGCAGAGTAAACTGTGGAAATACATTTCAGAAATAGTCATGTGGAATGAGCACTACCACATATAGCCTGCATATACCTCTAAGTCATTTATTATTTTTAAACCCTTACTTTCTGTCTTAGAATTGATACTAAGTATTGGTTCCAAGATGGAAGGGTGGCAAGGGCTAGGCAATGGGGGTTAAGTGACTTGCCCAGGATCATACTGCTAGGAAGTGTCTGAGGCCAGATTTGAACCCAAGATTTCCTGTCTCCAGACCTGGCTCTCAATCCACTGAGCCACCTCCCCCCTCCCCCTCCCCCCCAATCATGTCATTTAAAAAATGTCTTCATAGTCTTTGCTTCTTCCTTTTGTAACATTCCATAGATGCCATGATTTTTATCTCCCCTTTCCTCATTGGTGCCTTTAAATTAATCTCTAATGTTCACTATTTATAGACATTATTTCTTATCTATGCCTATATTATAAAGGCACCTTCATTTTTGAATATGTATTGTCATTCAGTTTATACTTTAAAAAATAAGCTTTGGGAAGGGTGACGAGTATATGTCTAGTAATGTGGTAGATACAACCTTATTTCCATGTACATCCCATTGACAATAATAGCAGCCCAGTGTGATAAAGCGCTGCATTGTGCTTTGTAATGAAGATACAAAGCACTTAGTAGAAATCACATTCTTTTAAACTAATCTTCTTTGGATCCCGTGGTGGAAATGCAGACATAAGAGAATTAAAAAGGGCTCTCTACAAATCAATTTACTTAAACTACAAAAGCCTGCGTGTAAGAAACACCAGTTGCCCAGGTGCTACTTCTTAGGCTGGAGATTCTCCTCTAGTTCTGATCCTCCCCCTCTCCTTTCCTTTTCCTTTTCCTTTTGATGATCTGAAGACTCCAAGTATTTTCTAGACGTCTTCAGTGCTTTCTTCTCCCTGAGGTACTAGGGAATTACCTTCCTCCCCACCTTCTTCAACCACAAATCACAAGACCCCAGCCAGGCATATGTGCACACATGTGAGTCCTCCTCGCATAAGGCAGAAGGCTCAGTGGGGGAAGAGGAAAATGAGCATTTAAAACCCTTTAAATAAAGATCATAACTGTTCTTGGACCACACAAAGATCTAGAGTAATTAAAAAGCTCTTCAAAGAATGGAATAAGTCCATTAAATCCTGTTAAATAATTTTTTAGAAACACTGTTTGAAACGCTTCTTGCTGTTTCAGTCTCTCACAATGAAACGAAGGATAGAATATCTCATTTTCCAAATGGAACTTTATGGAGTTTTCAATAAGCCCCCTCAGCACTTATCTAAATCTTTAATTAGTTCTATAATATACTGATGATATCAAGCCTAATTAAATTTATACAGATAAGGCGCAATGAAATTCTAGCCAAGTGAGCTGGAAAGCATATATTAAATAGTAAATTTAATGGTTTCAGCTGATAAGTACAATTTTATATCAAAAAAATTAAATTCAATTTACATGTTGTATTCAAATTGATTTTGAGTGTGCAAATGATTGGAAAAATCTTTTACATATATCAGTAAAACCGCTAATCTGGACTGTTTAAATATCAGTTATTAATGTCCACATTGGCAAATAAACCACATAGATTTGCATTTTTACTGCATATAGTAAAAAATTATCTAAACCATATGTCAGTTTTATAAAGAATATTAAGTGATTTTTCTTTTGGGCTCATGCATAAATTAGGGAGGAGTAGAAATGAACATAGGGTCTAAAGAAGAGGGAGTCAGCAATTCAATAGAAAGCAAGGCAAAAATTGTATTATTTCTTTTTTGCTGACCGAGGCAGTTCTAGGTACCCTTTGGGAACGGCAATTACCATAGCAAAATTTCCCTTATTTAGAATCAACTGGTATGGAACCATACACAAAAACCTGATGCCATAATCAGGGACACACGGAAACATTCAAATGTGCTGGCATTTAACACAGAAAAAAATGAATATTCTTTATCACAGCGTAAAGGCAGGACTCAGTGAAGGTTTGACAAGTCAATGTGGAGATAGTTGGGTTGAATATTGACTTGGGATTGGGATTTCACTCTTCAAAGAAGTCAACACCTACACAAACAACATAGGCTAAAAATTATAGTGTACAACACTGTCCATTGGTAAAACGTCTTCCTCGATTCTTCCAAGTACTCAGCTAACAAGATCAGAATTGATTATGCTTGCATCTTTCTTTTTGTTGACATGAGTTAAAAATATTAAGAAGCTACAGCTATCTTTAATTTGAGCTGGAGTGAGCTCAGAATCAAATTGATATGTATATACATAGACACACTTCAATCTATGATCGCTTATTTTTTCCATTGATGTAGATGACAGCCAATCCAAGCCTCTTCATCATGGTCTACTCTTGTAATGTTGTTCCATAAATCCTCCACAAGGTATTCACCCAGTGTGCCAAGGGCCTTCATCTAGGACTTATGTCATTAGGTGAGTAATAAGGCAAGACACAAGTATCGGTCCCCTATCCTTGCTGCACATCCAGCCCACTTCCTTTTTTGATCATATATTTCTTTGATAATATGTTATTTTTATCTTACTCCTCTGTAAATTGTAACTGGTAATATGTTGTAGCCTCTGCATTCCTACTACACATCTCTTGCTTATTCTTTTCAGTGACCTGCAATTTTGATTCTCTGGAGATGAGTACCATGCAGTTGTCAGCTAAGCAGACAGTTAGAGCTGAAGACATGAAGACCTGAGTTTAAATGCCTCACATACTTACTAGCTATATGTCCCTAGTCAAGTCGTAACGTTTCTCAATCTCAGTTTCCTTATCTCATAAATGAGGATTAATGATAGCACCTCTTTCATAGGGTTGTTGTGAGGATCAGAGGAGGTAAAATAGAGAAAGCACTTTGCCAACCTTAAAGCATTATATAAATGCTAGTTATTATTTTAAAATACATCAGTGGAGGAAGATTAAAGATGTAGCTTCTCTTCAGGAAGATATATGGGGTTGGAAACTATCACTTCTTGAATGCAATGTAAGCTATTCTTCTTCCTATTTAATTCTGGGCTCAGTTTCCTGTTTATCTGAGGAATCTAAGACACAGGCATTGATGTATTAGTTCAATGGATTATCCATACAACTGCATAGCATATATAAAATAGCCACAGGTGAAAAAATGGTCTTAGTCACTAATAATCAAATCAACTCTGAGGTGCCATTTCACATCCATCAGGTTAGCAAATATGACCAAAAAAAGGGCAAGTGACAAGGGGAAGAAGGTTAGTAGAGTTGTTAAATGACATAGTCATCCTGGAAAACAATTTGGAAATATGCCCCCAAAGTGATTAAATTGTGAATATCCATTGGCCCAATGATACCCTACTAGGTCTATAATGCAAAGGGATGAAAGGAGAGCAAAAGGACCCATCTATATAAACATATTTACAACTGCAAAGCATAGTTTGGAAAATAGATTTTCTTCTTACATTTTGTTTTTCCTATGTAAACAGTTAGGCTGTCCCAATCTGGTTCAGCTAGGTTTAGGATTGGAAGTTTGCAAAAAAGAGGCAAAAAGATCAGTGATGCTAAAACTACAGAACTTCATTTCAGATGCCTTTTTCACTCACACAAAGGAAGTCACACTGACTAGCTTGATATCTGAAGGCATGAGGAGGTGGGCAAGTGAAGAGGGGGTTAAAGCAAATATGTCTGAATCATAATTGCTAGAGGGTCAAGCCTACTGGATTATAAGCTTCAGTGGGGCAAGATTGACATGTAACTTGGGCAATGGGGAGAGTCATTAGGGTAAAGGAGAAATGATCTTCAGGGTATGGCCAGAGGATGGGGAATCATAATCCTGCCAAGGCATCTTCAGACCGACTACTCAGATTATGGCATGCTCTTATTGCTCTTTGTTGATTAGGAACATCTAGCGATGTGGACAATAGTCATGTGCAGTTTAATAGGAAAGTAAGGGTCTGAATCAGGCATGTCTGACTTGTTTCCCACTCCCACTCCTGGTCACAACCAGGGAACAGTTAATAAGCTTTTCGAACAAAGACGATTCTAACACAGACAGTTCTGGGAAGACGAGTTCCATAAAAAATAGGGCTTATCAGGCAGGAAGATAGAGCTTGCCCACAGCAGAGCTAACCCATTGCTTAGAAGCTCTATGGATCTCAATGATGCCCAAGAAACCAGAGATCTTTCTACTCCATGTAGGTTGATTTCTTTTGAGGAGTTGGGAATCTTAATTAAAAGGTTCTGCAATGCACCAAAGCATCATGTAGGGAGCACAACATCTTCTGAAAACAATAGCATCTGGAGGACCTCACTCGTCATCTGGAAGGATATTCCCTTTTCTGTGTCGACTCTGGGATGAATGCACCCCATGACACTGGTAAGCATCTTTAGAAGATGCATCTCCTGGATATGTCAACATCACCATGATCATGAGGAGGAGGAGGAGGAAATTGAGGATGATGATGATGATGATGATGATGAATATTATAGCACTTTCACATTTAATAGGTACTTTAAAAACATCTTTTTTTAACCCTCATAATAATTCTGTGAAGTAAGTACTGTTATCTCCATTTTGCTGATGAGAAAATAATTTAAGTGATTTGCCCATGGTTAATCACAAAACTAGTAAACTTGACTCAAACTCCAAAGCAACCATAAGGTTGAAGCCCTATAATTGAACCTCAGACTTAATGAGGCAATTCCCTAATGAGACATTCCTATGAGGTAGAATTTTGAACACTTAGAATCATAAAGAATTTAAGTTTAGAAAGTTCATGGGGGAGGGTCTTTATTTGGGTCATGATTTGCTCTCAAAGAAAAGAGTTTGGGGGCAGCCACACTCTTCTTGGGTTTGACAGTTCCTCAGTATATATATTCATCACCTTCTAGGCTTGGCACTGGGGATAGGAAGATAAGAAGATAAGAGATATTCTAGTCTCTACACACAAAGCCTGGGTAACTGACTACAGGAACTATTCATTCAGACTAAGACAAGCTACCTGGGGACCACTTGACCTGGGAACCTGTCCAGAATGCGGCAGCCATGACATGTGGGGATGGTACCATAGGCCAGCCTCATGATCATGAGAGCTTATACTTATATAACATTGTGGTCACATACATTTCTTGTGTTCTTTCCATGAAATAAGGAATGCAGGTATTCAGAGAGATTAGGTGACTTGTTCAAAATCACACAATCAGTAAATGACAAGAGCCTAGATTCAAACCCTGGTCTTCTGCTTCTAAATCCCCATAATTGCATGGCCAGTAAAAATGGAACCTAAACCCCAGCCCCCCAATCCTTCCCCATTCCAATCTTTTTTATTTCTATAATGTTGGCACCATTATCTTGTTTCATGGACATAAGTCATGACTGACTCATCATTCTTCCATATATGATAGCCACTCAATTGCCAAGTCTGATTGGTTCTCAGTCCATAGCTCTTGCATCTATCCTCTTCTGTCCACTTATATATGCCCACCATAGTTTAGGTACTCATCTCTAGGCTACCCTACTGCAGAAGCCTCTTGAGTTCCCTGTCTCAACCCTCTGTTCTTTAATCCATAAGTCTGTCAAATGGATTTTCCTGAAGTACAGCTCTGACCACATTATTCTCCAGCTCAAGAATTTCTAGTGGTTGCCTACTGCTTCTAGAATCAATACAACCCACTTGACGGAGGTGCCATGTTACTCTCTAGGAATGAAAAATATAGGGTAGTCTGGAAGACAAAAAGGCAGAAAGTACCCAAAGAAATGAAGACGAGATGTGAAGAAGTTGGAAGGAAGAGAGAGGAAAAGAGTGACTTTTTAAATACTCACAAGTATTCCACATGCCTAGCCTTTTTACTTCATTGCTCTGCCAAAGATTCAAAGAACTTGAATGGGACCCAGGTCACAACTTGTTTAAAACCATTCATTTTACAGGTGAGAAAACAGAGGTCTAGGGAGGTTAAATAATATGTTTTAGGTGATAAGGACATTTAATAGTGGCACAATGGAAACTAGAGTTTGGGCCCTCTACATGCCAGGTCCTGAGCCCTTCCTTGTACTGTGTGAGGCAAACTTGATACTCTTTTTTTTTTAATTTTTTAACCTTTACCTTCTGTATTAGAATGTGTATTGGTTCTAAGGCAGAAGAGTGATGAGGGCTAAGCAAGTGAGGTTAAGTGACTTGCCCAGGGTCACACAGTTAGGAAGTGTTCAAGGCCAGAGAAGCTTGATATTCTAGCATCTAATGGACAGTATGCAGTAATTTCCTGAAGAGTACATATACACATCCCCCAACACCCACACATACCCATGCAGGCACCCTCCCCCCCCATACATATCTAGTATCAAAACAACAGTCGGGGATTTTATTTGCATAGATATATAAAATATACATATATGTTACATATGTATATAACATATATGTGTGCATATATTGTGTAAACACACATGCATACACACGCTCCCCTTACACATCCTGAAATTAATAAAGGTTTAAATTATTTTATGTGTTCACAACTTTCCCTGGCTGAAAAGCATTGGCTCTCAGGGAGGGATTTGATTGCCATATCAGAGTCTGTGTGTTGAAATCCTGCATCTGATGCGTGAAAGTTCAGTAATGCCAATCAGTATGGTGCAGATGCCAGTCAATGAAATGTGCTCAGACAGTCCCCACCTGCCAGATATGTTAATGATTGTGTGAAATCAATACTTCACCTCCTTAACTCCATCTTTTCTACACCTGCTTCTGAATCTGCTGCCTGCCTCCCCTAAGTGCCCAAAGGAGGCGGAACAGATCCCCACTGTACTGGTCTTTGTTTTAGTTCCTTTCTTTAAAAGATGCTCTCATGGAAAGGGCAAGCAGCCTCTTGTTTTCTCTCCTTCCCTAACTCAGAGCAGCTAGTCATTTTTGGAATAATCACTCCACAACCAAAGAAAACGGACGTGGCAGGTAACATCCAGAGGGAACAACCAGCATCCCTCTACTTGGAACACGGATGAAAGGATATGTCTTTTCCAGTTTCTTTGGCTAGAGCTTGGAATTAGGATTGGTAAAAAGCAGATGGTGGACTTGGGCTCCTGTTGGCAACTCATTACCTTTTCAATAAACTGTCTCATAATGTGTGGGTGTATGTGTGAGGGGGGGTGTTGGGGGTGGGAGTGTTGCTCTAAGGGAATAAGCATAGGAATTAAAGAGAACAAAGAAGATGGGTTTTCCAACTTGGCACCAAACCCTTCTCTGAGGATGGTAAAGACCGTTCATTTCCTAACCACTTTCTGAAAGAAGTTGTCCTAAGCTAAATTGATTTATAAATCCAGAGATACCAAATTCAGGAGATTTCATTCTTTGGGTATGTTTCTACATTCTACCAATCCTTCACCAGCAACCTAGGAATGCTATGGATGAATGAGAGAATATACCTGAATGCTTTGAACTACCTTGCTAGGGAAAGACACTAAAGACTTTCAGGGTTTGGAGAATTATAATCTTTAACTTTTTGACTCTTGAGATTCCTAATGTCTCTTTAAAATTAAAAGCATTTCAGAGAAGAAGAATGTTACCTTATTTGCCCTCTGTGAAGAAGCCATTTTAATTACCTTATTTTTAGTGAAAATCTGGGGTTCTGTTCAGGGTAACATGGTGACAGGGTACACAGTCTTTGACTGAAAAGAGCTGATCAAAACCACTATTCCCCCCCCCCCCCCACTCCCACTTGTTTTCTATCTTTGCTTGTTCTTTATCCCTGCTTTGTTGGTATTTCTTTATTGTGCATATACTGTTTATAGGGAGATATAAAATCCCTCTGCTTTGCCCCTGAATATTTTACATTTTTTTTCCAACCAATGTCCACAAAATCCTACTCTCATAGTGCCATGGGCATAACCCTGTATATTCTCTCTACTTGCCCATGCTGGAAGTACAGCGGTTATTCCTGGGCCTGATTCCACTGCTGACTGTCAAGGAAGCATTGACCTGTTCCATGTTTGTTCTGAATCAGCTTGTTCTTTCTTAAGCAGCCTGCCAGGGGCTCGAGATTTTGGTGCTAAACTTCGCATAGACACCCAATTGACTTAGCTCTACTGCAGCATAACTTCCAAGCCCAAGCTTCAGTCTTAAAGGCTACGACCATGGAGTGAGTATAAGCTTTTGCTACCAATTGACAGTATAGATAGGCACAGAGCCCTGGAAATATCAGTACCCCATCCCCAGTCCCAGGCCTGCTTTTAGCTCGCACAGTCATCGTCTAGGGAGATGGCTCTATGGATAAGGAAAGTGTCATCCCTGCCAACTACCATCCACAGGACAGGTGGGCTAGGCTAGCTGAAGCAACAAAGGGGAGAGACGAGAGGCAGCCTGTGGCAGACAAGTCACACCACCACCTTGACCACTGTCTCCCCATTGACCCTGAAAGAGACAGCTCAAGACCCTGAATGCAAGAACTTCAGGAATAGGAATGCCTGCCTCCCAGGAACTACAGCCAGCCCACATCCAGGGAGGCAACTCAAAAGAGAAAGTTCTTATCACTGAAATCCTTGGCACTGTCAGAGTGTTGCAAAGTCAGGAACTGATGATCTTATCAGTGGAAAAGACATGACTATCTGCTTTGCCACTTCTCCCTAATGACCCTGGGACCTTTCCATCTAATTTGTAGCTGAACCCTTCCATGCGCTGCCTTCCTCATTCTATGAGAGTACTTTGAGAGACTCTTATTTATTTGTTTGAGTCCTTGCACTTAGCACACAATCAGTATACAAGAAGTGTTTCATTTAGTCATTCATTTGGCAAGTGCTCCCATCCTGGAAAGTCTTCGAGAATGGTCCCAGCAACAGAACTGATCTGCTTTCTGAGGGCCAGGCTAATTACTGAGAGACTCATCACCAACCAGCTGGTGGCCATAGTGGTCAAGTGTTGGGTGATGGCAGCCTATTAGATAAAGAAAAGTACAAAATGTCCCCTAGTTAAGTCCCTTTTCATTCTGCTGAAATAATGCCAGAGTCATGGAAGAAGGGGTAGAATACACCAATAATTACATAGTATTTAGTCTATATACAAGTTAATTTAATTGTTTGTGCTCTAAATTTATCTAGAGTTCAACAAGAAGACAGACCAATGGAGGAACTGTGATCACATAAAGCTTGACATTCTCATTGTGTATGAAACCATTAACTAAAGAAATTGCAGCTAAATGGAAGAGTGTGTCACAGCTTCTTCTTGGAGAGAGTAGGAAGAACTGATTTCATCATATACCAAAAGGAAAGAGACATCATTTCATGGGACACTTCAGCCATCTCTTTTAACAGTGCCTGTAGTGAGTATTTACAACATACCTGTCATGAAGAAAACTAAAGCCTACACAACAACATTTGTTAAAGAAGTTCTGATGGAAGAAGACCCTGAAGAACTAGATAAGAGCTAGATAAGGGTAGTGAAAAAAGCTGTGAAAAACTATGCTTCAGAAGAAGGAAATGAGTGAGGCCAAGGTCGTTCCTATACATCTGGAATATTTTCCTCAAAAAGAGAGTCAGGAGGCAAAGGATGGCTCGAGGTCTGGGCATATAGGAAGGAGCTCTTGGCCTACAACCACCTTAAGGGTTTATTGAAAAATATAAACTACCTAAGCAAACCTTCTCATATATAAAGAGTTCAAAAGAGGTCCATTGTTTTGGGTCTCAATGTTAGTCAGTGAATCCTTGTCTTTATGTGCCCCAGCAAAATGAAGAAGCATGTGCAACTATTACCAAAAGGTAATCTTTTTTAGAATATGGAATAACCACTGAATGGGCTATAGACATTAGAGGCTACATGTATTACAGTGGGAAACAGACAAAGGGACCTAAATCGTCATCATCTTTTTTTTTTTAAACTCTTACCTTCCATCTTAGAATCAATACTGGGTATTGGTAGAAGAGTGGTAAGGGGTAGGCAATGGGGGTTAAGTGACTTGCTCAGGGTCACAGCTAGAAAGTGTCTGAGGCCAGATTTGAACCCAGGACCACCCATCTCTAGACCCAGCTCTCAATCCACTGAGCCACCCAGATGCCCCCAACCTAAATCTTTTTACAAATGCACCAATCTAAGATAGCTCAGATAAGGCTGAACATGGTAGATGGAAGAATTCTTTAAGTCAGGGGCTCTATTCATCAGGTCCTTTAACACTATCTATCTGCACTATCTCCTTTTCTGGCAAAAGAGTCTGATCTAATTGGCCAGCATTACAGGGTAAACACTCATTGATTTCCAACATATTTGACAGATGGGTTGATACAACACAATTTTTAAAAATTATGGATCTGATTATTACTTTAAAAAAGGCTACCTAGAGAATATCGATAACTATTGACTCGTGTCTACTTTTTCCTCTCTAATAGAATCTTCATGAGAATTATCTACCTAGGTTTTGAAGATATCCTTCCTTAATCAAAGAATGAAAAGGGAACAGGTAGCCTTTTGCAAATGATATTCTACAGCAACAACATTTTCATTACTATATAATTGACAAAAAGTACAAAAAATGTAAGATCCCATTGTGCTTTAGGTGTATTGATGACCAAAATATAATTTCATTCAGTAGAATAAAATTTTGCCTTAATGACTTTCCACTAAAAAGCCACTCAATTGGAAGAAGAAATCCCTGTTGATGGTGAGTTCCTCCAAATACTCATCTGCGGATGACACAAAGCTAACTGTATAAAGCCACGAATACTGCAGAGCTTTCAAATTGGGATCTATACTCCAAAGAATTTGGCTCAGCCATCCACATAGGAAAAATCAAGTGAATGAAGACTACTTATTGGTCAGATTACAATATGCAGGTTTATAGACAAGCTATAGAACTGGTCTATTAGTACATATACCTTAGACAGACACTCAAAATGGACAATGAATAAGCCTATTATTGAGTAGAAGAATAGGTTAGAGAGCGTATGAGAAATGGCAGTGTGTCTTTAAGGATTCTGCATTGCTTCTTGGAATTGGGGGAGTCTGTCTGTCCTTCCTTCCTTCCTTCCTTCCTTCCTTCCTTCCTTCCTTCCTTCCTTCCTCCCTCCCTTCTTTCCTTCCTCCCTCCCTCCCTTCCTTCCTTCCTTCCTTCCTTCCTTCCTTCCTTCCTTCCTTCCTTCCTTCCTTCCTACCTTCCTTCCTTCCTTCCTTCTTTACTTCTGTCTCTCTCTCTCTCTCTCTGTCTCTCTGTCTCTCTCTCCCCATTTTGCTAGTGATGCTATCTAGCTATATGTACGGAATAGCTTAATAGCTATGCAGCATACCACAGACCAGAGTGAAAGCTGCAAGGTGTCCAAAAGGCATTGAAGAAAGTGCCTGATATAAGCTGTGCTATACTGAATAGAAGCAGCATAAAGGATGCCATCAGAGAGGTATGGATGGAAAAGGTGGCCAGTCATGTAGTGAAAATTCAGGATAACAGGTGGACAGCCCAGATGCTCCCTACAAGTCATTCAATGCCAAAAGATTCAAGAACTGGTATGGATTTGCTGTGATTTGCACCACTGGAGGGAGTGCCCTCCTCAATGAGATGATCTCTTGAAATATTCAAGTAAATCAATCAACCATCCAAAATGGTAAATCTGAGAAAAAAGGTGCTAGAAGAAAGAACAGTCACTGACAAAAGACATTAATGTTCATTATATGTTTTATATATTGGGCCATGATTGGAAAATGAAGTCGAAAGACGAAGTGACTTGCTCCAGATGCAAAAGGAGCAGCCTTCAAATTCACTTGCCTGGCAAAAACTCCCTGGCTTAGCCCATACCTACTAATGCCTATAGATTAAAAGAACATTATCTTATAGTTGAGTCTTTTGAGCTATGGAATTTGTATTCCCCAATAAAGGTTAAGGCCTTTGTTTTTCTAAGTGAGTAGATCTTTACCTTCTTTTAAACTCTCTTGCCTTAAACATAATTTCATTTCTTCTAATTTGATTCTTGCTTAGTCAGTCTTGTCCTTAGGCCTTATGTTGTATTTCTGATGTTTTTATGAGATGACCATAGTCACTGCTACTGGGATTGTACATGCTCTGAATTGTTTTTCTGGCAGTGGAGTTGGATGTTTTACTGAACTATTCATATTCCCTTACACGGACCTACTTGGGTAAATTTGGGGGTCAATATTTCGAACCTGGCTCTGCTTAGGAGATCTGTGCCAATGGAACAAACAGGAGTCATCAGATCAGGTCTCTTGGTATCTTACAAGCTTTCTGGATGCCATAAAGCAGTCTAATTCATTGCAAACTCCTGGAGGGCAAGGTGCTTGTCTGGTTTACATCTCTGTGCTCTCCAAGCATCTAGCTCCTAGCAGGGATGGAATCTGAAGGTGCTTCCCTTGAGGAACTCCCTCTACCAATACAGGCCAAGACTTCAGAGGCTTTGCCTTGAGCATTGAAAGGTAAATTGCCCTGCCTATGGCTATATAGTCTTCTGTCAGAGATAGGACTTGAACTCAGGTCTTTCTGGCTCCAAAGCCAGCTCTCTGTCCATTGCACATGCTACCTCTGACATGTGTGCACATATAGACTAGGTATGGCCTCACAGATTTTGCCATGTTCATGTATGTACTGACTGAATGTGTATATAGTACCTGTTTTGTGTTTTTGTATAAGTTTATCCGGCTTTGACTATAAGCTCCCACAGGGCAGAATTTTCTTTATTTCTTTTAATATGACATTGATTGACATTAAATGACATTAATTGGTACATGACCACGTGCAATTAGATTCTCAGATTCAAGCCCTAAATATGAAGTTTCATGCTATGAAATTAGAAGAGAGCCATATTATAACCATCTTACAGCTTTGGCAGGCAGGAGATGCATTCTTAACCAAACATGGGATAGAGGCAAATATGAAAGAGAAAGTGGATAACTTTGATTACATGAAACTGAAATGAGCAAAATGAGCATACTTAGGATAAGAAGGGAAGAGTCAGATGGGAAAATCATCTTTGTATAAAATTGTATAAAATTTCTCTGATAAGATTTTGGTGTCAGGCATTTCAATTCAATTTCAATTAAAAAAAGAGTGCCTACTTTGGGGTCTGGCCCAGTGCTAAGCCCTGGGGGTACAAAAAAGAAATAAAAGAGAGTTCCTGTCCTCAAGGAGCTTACAATCTAATGGGGGAGCCAACATGAAAACACATCTATAAAGCAAACTGTATATAGGGTAAATAGGAAAGAATTAAAAGAAGAAAAACATTGAAATTAATAGAGGTTTGGGAAGGCTTCCTGTAGAAGATAGGAGTTTAGTGCATAGTCATAGGAGGGAGAGAATTCTAGGAACTGACAACATCCCGGTGTAAGTACGGGTTGCAAGAGGAAAAGATGAAATTTTGCAAAAAGAGTCAAGTGACAGCAACAACAGTTGGAAGGAGAGGATGCTGGGGGGGGGGGGGGGGAGAGACTAGGCAAAGATCCGTGAGGAATTCTGGGCTTTTTGTGCTGAGACCTCAAACAAGCAGGAAGCAATTTCCTTGCTGGGGACCTCACCAAGAGCCATAAAAGAGATTTGTCTGTACATCGTCCAGAAGTTACTTCTGCCAGGACATATTATCCATCGGATACCTCTAGGACCATCTGAATAGAGGGTCAAACTCTTCAGGGGGAGAGAGTCGTGGACTCACTACCAGAGAGAGCCTGGCTCTCTGCCTTAGCCCTCTTTGCACCCATTCTGCTATTCCTTGGCCCTGTTATATTATAAATAGTTTAGGAGAATTGGTGGGAAGGGATGGAGAAACTCAAGCCAGTGCTCGGGAGAACAAATCAGGGACCCCGACTCCCTCTTCCCAACTCCCCTACCTGCCTCATAACTATAGTTCATGAAACCTTTTACATAACAGTCAGATTTCTTGCAAGTGGTTTATTCTTGGAGTTTGGAGAAGGTAACTGGCTGAGACTATAAAGCAGCTTCACCAGAGAGCAACCAAGATCCCTCCCCCGCTGAACCAAGGACTCTGGGGAGGTTTGTCTTCAGGGCCTCTTCGTGCCAGATAGTCTGGGGATACCCCCAGGACACCTGACAGGGGAGACCCTGCTTCCGCTTCCCGGCACTCATTCACAACAGCGGATCCCCTCTTACCTGTGCAACACCTCTTGACAACGTCACCTAAGAGAGGTGAAGCAGAGTACGAGTTTACTCCGAGGCTCCTGTCTCGCTACTCTTGTTACCTTTCACAAACAAGCTCCCTTTTGGACTTCACTGCAATAACATCAAGAGGATAGTGAACACACAGTCATTGCACAGGGAAAAGGCTGGCACATGAGGTGGAGCCATCAAGAAACCGATGTCACTGGATGAGTGTGTATATTAAATATATATGTATATACATATAGGTGTGTGTATAGCTACATCTATAGCTGACATAGTTATACACATACACTTATATGACCGAAAGCCATTGTTCAATAGATTAAGTCATCAAATGATATGAACAAAAAGTTCTCCAAAGAATTGCAAACTATTAACAACCACATAAAAGAATACTCCAAATCACTGATAATAAAAGAAATACCAATCGAAACAAGCTTGAGGTTTTACCTTATACCCTAAAAAACTGGCAAAGATAACAAACGTGGAGTAGCTGATATGGAAGGGCTGGGGAAAGATCAGCACACTACTAGAGCATTGTTGGGAGAGCCATAAATCAATGCAATCATTTAATAAAGTAGTTTGGAATTATGCAAAGAAAATAACTAAAATTTTCATATCTTTTGACCCAAAGGTTTCATTAGTAGGCTTTTACTTGAAGGAGGTTATATAAAAGAAGAAATTTCCCATAGGTACTAAAATATTCAGGGCAGCACTTTTTTTTTTTGTAATAGTAAGAAATTAGAAATAAAGTAGATGCCCATTGATTGGGAAATGCCTAAACCAACTGAGGTACAAGAATGTAATGGAATATTACTATGATATAATAAATGGCATTTATGATGAATAAAGAAGAATGTGAAAAAAATTGACATGAATAGATTTAATTCAATTATACCTTGTACTCAAAAGGGAGAATGGAAATACTTTTCTTCTCTTTAAAAATATTGTTGTTATAGGGAATGACTTTCTGGGCAGTGGAAGGGATATTGGGAGGTAATTATTGTGATGTACAAAAACAAAAGATGTTAATAAAAATTTTGGTTAAAAATGATAAAAAAAAAACCCAAAACGAATTCAGTCCACAGGGAAACTGAGACTAAGATCCTGTGTCAAATCCCAGGGACCAGAAGTCACTGAATTCTCAGATCAAATGACCTCTTGGCCTTCAAGGGCCTAAAGAAGAAAAAGAGAAGTATGTAGTAATTTTGTAGACTCAAAATTAATTGACAGAAGTCAGGTAATAGGAACCTATGTCCATGTTTCCACTTTCAATTTTCCATGTTTGGGAAGAAAAAAAATAAGCATGGGACTATAATTAGTCATTCTATTATTCCTTTTGAGCTCAGTATGTAGTTGAATTGAATCTGGAGAAAAAAACAGACAGTATTTCAGTTTTATTAGTTCTAATGGCCTAAACAGTCATTAATTATAGAGACAGAGCTTAAATACCATCAATAGAGATTAAAGGCTCTATGGGCTAAGACTTAGGCTCATACCTAGATTCCTAGAGTTTTCTAATGACAGTCAGCACAATTAAGGGGCTCTGGGGATTGACTGCTGGCTTAGAGATGTGAGGCTTTAAGAGTTGTGTAGCTTTAGAGAATATAAGTTTAAAGCGGGAGAATGCCAGCATTTGAGTCAAAAATGACAATAGGAGAAGTCGGAGCCGACTGAGATACCTACGATACTCAAATGCTATCTTATTTTATATTTTTGCTTCACGTGAGGTCTCTAGGATACACTGATTTATTCTACATTATATATCCTTGGAGAGGGTAACCTGACTGTTTTTGATGATCCCATCTTTCTCCTTCGGCAAGTGTGAACACTCACCTGCTTAACCCTTTGCTCCACTTCTGTGCTTATAATGTATATGTTGTATGTATTATCTTAAAGTCGTAAACTAAATCTTAGCACTGTGAACAGAGTCCCTGAGATACTTTAAGGGACGTGGTTGGCAAAAACAACTCATCCTAATATAAAACAGTAATTTTCTACATTCTTTCGCTTGACAAATTCAACTCAACACTGTATTTGGACCTACCAAGTAAGTGCAATGCGCAGTGCTCAGTTCGGAGGATGAGAACAAGGGCCGCAGCAGGAGTCCTCCCCACGCGGCAGTGGTGACACCTGGCTGAAGCACTTCATCAGCAAGAGTAACTAGCTACCGCCTGACGTCATCGAATGGTGTGTTTCTCCCAGTGGTCCAGGGGAACTGCTCTGTGCACCTTCCCTCAGGGCAGTCCTGAGCTACAGCCCTATGCTCTCAGCTCATTGGCCAGCATCTCCCTGCAACTGACCCCAAAGGAACTGCCCTGGGCGCCAAACGTGGTCGTTATCACTTTGCAGGGATCACAAAAATATGCCTTTCTCTGGGAGCTTAGCATCTCATCAAGGAAAGTCGTGCACAGGCGTACTCAGGGGGCACGACAGAAAGGAACTGACGCGGAAATGTTCCAGAAATGTTCAGGAAGGGAGTTAAGACACATTTGAGGAGAAAGAGATCACCTTTTGGGGAAAGTTCCCGGGTATCTCAGTGGGGTCTGAGAGGAAGGAAAAGAGTTTCCATAGCCAGGAATAGGGATGCAGGAGTTGTCTATTCCTTACAGTGGGGACGATGAAAGCAAAGGCACCGGGAAGATGTCAGGATGAAAATCTGAGTGGTTCAGATTATTTTTGAGCTTCACTGATTTACTGACATTAAAAAAAAAATAAGCTCCAATATTACTCCTTTGATTTTTAGCTCCTGGCAGCTAGATGGTGGTAGATAGAGCACTGGGCTTGGAATCATGAAGACTCATCTTCCTGAGTCAAATCTGGCCCTGGACATGCACTAACTATGTGATCTTGGGCAAGTCATTTAACCCCAATTGACCTCAATTTCCTCATCTGTAAAATGAGTTGGAGAAAAAATGGCAAACCAATCCAGGCTCATAATCTGGAGAACAATTTGGAATGACATCCAAAGGCCTATAAAATTGTGTATGCCCTTTGAGTCACCAATATCAGCACAAGGTCTATATCCCAAAGAGATCAAAGAAAAGGGAAACAGACTTATTTGTGCCAAAATATTTATAGCAGCTTTTGTGTGTGTGTGTGTGTGTGTGTGTGTGTGTGTGTGTGTGTGTGTGTGTGTGATGGCAAATAACTGGAATTTGAGGGGATGTCCATCATTTGGGGGAGGCTGAAAAAGATGTGACAAGTGATTGTGATGGAGTACTATTGTGGTATAGGAAATGACAAATGGGATGATTTCAGAAAAACTTGGGAAGACCAATATGTACCGATGCAAAGTGAAGTGAGAAGAACCAGGAGAACATTGTATACTGTAAGAATGATCAGCTATGAAAGGCTTGGCTACTTTGATTAAGAAAATGATCCAAGAGAATTCCAAAGCACCCACGATGAAAAATACTATCTTCGTCCAGAGAGAGAACTGATGAACTCTGAATGTAGATTGAAGCTTACATTTTAAAAGCTTTATCTTTATTGTTTTATTTTGTTTATATATTCTTTTGTAACATGGCTGGTATGGAAATATGTTTTGTATAACTTCATTTGTATAATCTATTTCAAACTGCTTGCCTTCTTAAGGAAAGGGGGAAGGGAGGGAGGGAGAGGAAATTTGGAACTCAAAATTAAAAAAAATGATTGCTAAATTATTTTTACATGTAATTGGGAAATAGTTAAAGAAATAAGTAAAAATAATTTAAAAGTGTATCAATGGAAGAATAATCTTTACTATACAGAATTTTGCTAAAAAAACCATTATGGATAAACACAAACCCTTCTGTATGACAGAAGATAGGTATATAATAGAACCCCTTTTCAACACTGGTGTAAGGGGCCTAGGTACAAATTGTTTGTTAGAAAGCTGATCTAAGTTCCAAAACTCTGAGGCAGATTTTACAGTTTAGCACTTGAAAGGGCTTATTAATCTCTGAAAAAAAAAAAAAAAAGCTTTTACAATTTAGAATTGTTGTCACCTGGGTGACAATAAAGATTTAGAAGAGTATAGTTCAAAGGGATGTCAGAGATATAGTATGGCATGATTTTATTTTAAAAAACAGACAAAAATAACACGCAAAAGCCCAAACTTGTTTGTTAAAGCAACTAGATTTTTTCTGTTTAATATCACAACATAAATTTAGGAAAGATAACTTTGATTGCACCTGAAAGTAAAAAATAACTTTCTTATACACTTCTTTAGCTATTTAACCTTTATCCCTAGCCAAAGTTACAAGGTCCTTAGCACAGTCTTACTGACCAACTGGTAGGAAAGTTTTCCTTACTAAAACCATTGATTGCCAAGTTGAAACCAAAGGAAATGGATCTTGAGCTTGCAAGATTTTGTCTTTCTAGTATTCTAGTATTTTTATCTTTACTTCTAGTTATTTTCTTTAGTATTTGTTGTTTGGTGCCAGAACCTTACTGGGGGCACATATTTCTTCACATTTAGGAATCAAAAGGGAAGTGATAAACTTCAAGTTTTACTTCCTATAAATCAGATTATTTTTTTCCTGTTCTTTTACAATTTTCACCCTCTGAAAAGAGAATCACTTCAAATTTTCTCCTTAACAGGTTCTTAACCATCATAAAATGAATTCTGTTAAAGATTCAAAAGCCACTAGCCATTTTGGCCTGACAACCCCCAACAAGAAATCAATGAATCTTTAAGCATTTGCATCAGAAATCAATCAATAAACATTTATCAAATGCCTATTATGGGAGGTTCAGTGGATTGAGAGCAAAGTCTAGCGAGAGGAGGCCCTGAGTTCAAATCTGAACTCATATACTTCCAAATTGTGGGACCTTAGTCCTTATCATTCTTCTGCCTTGGAACCAATACACAGTATTGATTCTAAGCTGGAAGATAAGATTTGCTTTTCATTTGAGAAATTTTATTTAATTAATTGATTTAGAATATTTTTCCATGGTTACATGATTCATGCTCTTTCCCTCCCCTCCTCCATCTGACCCTCTCATAGCCAACAAGCAACTCCATTGGGTTTCACATGTGTCATTGATCAAGACCCATTTCCATATTATTGATATTTGCACTAGGGTGACTGTTTAGTCTACATCCCCAATCACATCCCCATCAAACGGTGTGATCAAGCAGTTGTTTTTCTTCTGTGTTTCTACTCTCACAGTGAAGATAAAGGTTTTAAAAAATACTTATGTTACTACTTTGCCTTGTAGAATTTAGTAACTATCTTTTATAGCAAATAAAAATGACTTCAATATATCATGATAGGCAAGCAGTTTTTATTCTTACTATATTTGTACTTACTTGCTATTTTTTTTAATTTTTATTTGTTGCTCAGTTGTTTTAGTTGTGTCTGACTCTTCATAATCCCATTTGGGGTTTTCTTGGCAAAGACACCGCAATGATTTGCCATTTCTTTCTCCAGCTCATTTTATACGTGAGTAAACCAAGGCCAACAGCGTTAAGAGACTCACCCAGGATCATACAGCTAGTGTCACATTTGAACTCAGAAAGATGAGTCTTCCTGATTCCAAACTCATGCTCTTTCCATTGGGCTACCCAGTTGCCCCCATATTTTGATAAGGATGTGTTTTGATTCATGTTATGTCTGAATCTAGATAAAAGAGGCATGGTATAGGTTCTACATCATGAAAAAAAAATCAAAATCACATCAGATGACCATTAGATTATCATGAGAGAACATGGACATCATTAACAAGGAACCCTCATCATTTTCTGCTAATCTCATTTTGTATTTATACAGTTATAGCAGCACAAGTGAGAATACATTTGTAGAGTACAGAAAGAAACCTTTAGGATATAGATCGTCAGCCTTGGAAAGTATCTTGGGAGATTGCAGGAATGTTAGAATTTTGGATTTGGACTTGAGGCAAGTCAAAGATGAACTTCCTGAGGACACAAAGGTTCAAGTTACCGATTCCCCCAACTTTCTCAGAGCTTGAAGGCCCTGTAGAGGCCATCTAGACCAAACTCTCTTCCTTTATACATGTGGAAACTGGAGCATAGGCAGGCTATGTGCATTGCCCAGGATCACAGAGTTATTAGAAAATGTCTGAGTTAGTATTTGAACCCAGATTTTCCTTAGTCAGGTTCCAAGAGTCTCTTGACAATTCTGCTTTGTCTCTCCCTGATTTCAAAGCCTTCATTTTATAGTTGAGGACATAGATGCCCAGAAAGAAGCAATGACTTGCCCAACGTCACACAGAGACCTAGTAGAACCCAAGTGACTATTATATAGCAATGTCAGCCTGAGAATGATTCCTGTTTGGTTGGCACCTTTATAGTTTGTGTCCTCAAAAAGCTCTGGAGGTCATCTTCATTTCTGAAGAATTGCTGCTGCCAGGGACTTGGGTGAAGTCAACAGGAATCATGACCTAGGACAGTGGTGTGGTGCCATTTAATTGTTAGAGCCCTAGAACAAAGCCCCAGTCACCCAGAACTACTTAAGGCTTTGCTTCAAAAATGTATCCTTTAGTAATGTATCCTGTGCACAGTAAAAAAAAAAATTGGCTATCAGGAGGCATTTGTCTCCAATACTACCTAACTACATATTTTCTTCTGTTTCTTTCCTCTGTGGTCTTGAGCCAAGTCTTTAAGCCTTGCTAGACCTTAGTTTCCTTATCTGTAAAACAAAGGAGTTTAATGTTATTATTCTAAGTCTTGAAATTTGATGATTTTAAGGACCGAATGGGAGAAAGCCAGGTTAACCAGAAAAAACAATGACCTCTTTTTACCTTTTCTTAAACCAGAAAATAATCCCCCCCTCCCCCAGCCATATATCTGCTTTCTACTTTGACAATTATCTTGTTATCCCAGGGGTGGTTAATCCAGTTCCTTCCTTTTTGTTTTCCTCCCTTAAATTTCCAGTCTGAGTCATCTCTCTTCCAGAGAGAGATCCCTCACCTCTCAGTACATGATGTCCTGCTATCTCAAAATGAGAGAGTGAAATAAAATTAATTCGCACAGAGGGACATTTTCAGCTCCAGCAGGAACACATATGTACAGTCTGCCATTATTTCTAGTTATTTCCGTCATCCATTGTTAATGAAGGTGACAGAGGACTACAACTGTTGCTGTTTTAACAAAAAGACTTTCTCTTTTGATGGCAATCACCTTGAAAGCTTGCTTCGATATCAGCCTCCTTACATACTTAAAAAATTCCAACTGGAGGTGTTTCTGTCACCTCCAAGGTTACAAAAAGCCATCAGAGTTCTCCCACAGAACTAACCAAAATCGAAACTATATCTTAATAGCTTGACATACCTATGCAGTCTATGCTAACAGGGTTGCTGTCAACTCCCACCTCTCCCTCTCTCACACTTTGCTGAAACACATTATCCTTTGCTCTCTATTTTCCTAAAGGCATAGTTTCAGGGGAGTATCAGCATCCTCTGCAATTATACTTTTTCAGCCTCTGCTCCTCTTTATTGTGTCATTTTCTCCCACAGAAAATATGGTGGATTGGAATAGATCAACTTCATTCTTTCTCCCTTTTTACTAACTCAGACCAGACTGATAATTGTCTTTTTCTCTCTAGTGCTAGTAATAGATAAAATTTCTTAAGCTACCAAAAGCTTATAAAAGTTTTCTATAGACCCAAGATTTCAGATATTTACACTCTTCCCTTTGCTGAATCTCTGTTTATTTTTCTTTATGCTCTAGTCACTGGGGATCGTTTTTCTCATTAGTTTAGCCTCTAAGGTCCCTTTTGATAGAACATTCTATGGCATCTCAGCCACTCACATAGTTTATACTATCACATTTATGTGAGTGGCTTTAACATCTTTCTCTCCAGACTTGATTTCTTTCCATTTCTACTTTCAGCTCAAACTTGACCCATAATTTCCCCTCTACTCCTCTTCTTCCTCCCAAACCTGCCACAGAAAGAACTGGCTCCCTCAATGCATTTCCCTGTTTCTGTCAGACATCATTTATCCAGTCATGCCAACTGGAAACAGGAGAAATCACCTTTGCCTTCTTCCTACATCATTCTCCATTCCCCTTCTAATTAGACTCAAGTCTTCTTTCATTAGACTTAAGTCTTCTTTCATAATGCTTTTGGCTTCCATCCCTTCCTTTTTGTTTCTACCCTTACAATGGAAGAGACCAGTTTCATATCACCCCAAATTTGACTTATCTGAATAATTTTTAGATGATTTTAGATCTTCCTGATTTCCTGACTCTTTCCTGCAAGTCATCTTGTTGGTCGAGTTTCTGAAAGGTCAAGCTTCCTAAAACAGTTCAGCAAACATTCATTGTTTCTTCTGCTTAGAAGGCCCTCTATTAGGGCCTGGGCATATAAAGGCAAAAATGAAAAGCAATCCCTTAAGGACTTACTTGGTTTAGAGGCGTTTGCAGTCTATTCATAATCATTCCTCTACTCATAATCTTTACTCTATTCTACCCCCTCTCCCACACTCACTTCCTTTTTAAGAGATTGAAACTATTATTTATTGGGGGGGGGGGAGGTATAGGCACTTCCTTCTACCAAAGCAGGTCAATGGTGTTCTGTAACTTAGAGCTATAGAGAATGTCCAAGAACTATACAGTCTGTGTGTAGCAGATATGGGATTTGATTCCAGGTATTCCTGCCTTTGAGGCTGCCTCTCTAGCCATGAAGCCAAGCTGCCTTTCAGGAATACCCTTAAGACTCCAGAATACCTTTTGGAGTCCTGGCCTCACCACTTCTTAGTTGTGGAACCTTGAGGCAAATTACTTCCATCATCTAAGTCTCTACTTTCTCACCTGAAAACAGGAATATTCTATCTATCTCACATTATTAACCATTGTTATGAGGTTAGAATAAGATAATTATGTATATGAAAATCTTGAGCTTTAACCACTGTGCAAATGAAGTTCATTATTATTGCTTGGAAGATAAAATCCAACCTCCTTATATATAGGTCAATGACCTCCATAATGTGTGTTTAAAACCTACCTTTCAACCATTATCTTTTATTATTCTCTTTCGAGAACCTTCTGAACCAGCGAGAGCAATTGATCAGTAGCTCCAGAACATTACTGGCTTATTCATGGCTCCGAGGGCTTGTTCATATTTTCCCCCCACCTGGAAAGTCATCCCTTCTCCTCTGTCCATCCAGTCAAAACATTCTTCAAGGCCAAACTCAAGTACCTTGATGGATCCTCCACGATATCTTTTCTAACTGCTCTAGTACAGTGATCTCTTCCTTTAAAGATTTGAAGTACTCAAAGCACTTATTGTCTGTCCCACTTATGGCACTTAGTTGCATCTGTAAAACTATGTGATTATTAGACTTTTTATATGCATAATTTTCTATCCCCAACTACCCTAGAATGTGATGGTTAGTTCTTATTCTTCTCTGTTGACCAATTTCTTATTTTGAGAATCAGACTAGGTGTGTCTATCCTCTTCATTCTAGTTCAACTGCTACTTTTTAAGTGATGTCTTCCTATCCCAGTCGAATTCTAACTTTTCTAACATTTCATTTATTCCTTTCACAAAATTTTAGCAGTTCTCTCTTTGTGTTATCTCTAGACATGTAATGTTCCCTTACTAAAGCATACATTTTTGAGTCAAAGCCTTAACTAGATCTGGGTGACTGAGGCTTCACTCTAGGGCTCTATGGCACCACACCACTATCCTAGGTCATGATTCCTGTCGACTTTACTCAAGTCCCTGGCAGCAGTCTATTTTTCAGAAATGAAGAAGCCTTGTTATGCCCCGGGATGTCTCGCCCACCTCGTCCCCACCAGTGACTACAGCACCAGTGATTTCACCCAGTCAGCCCTCCTCCTCCTCTCTCTCCCTTCCTGCAGGTCCCCAGCCCCACTACTGCTAGTTACATGGGTTTTAAGGGCATGGACTATACCAGGCCTTACTTTGCTCTGAATTTTCCTTTGCATTTTGTCCATACTAAACTCTCAGTAAATATTTATTAAATTAAATTGGATTGCTAGTGCTTATTCTGTCTTACTAACCCATTTCCCAGTTCATGACCTGGGGAGGCAGATCTACAGTACCCCCTGCCCCCCCTTTTTTTAAAGCTCTCTAGGTAACTCTCTTAGATTTAGATTCTTATAAGGATGATCTACCTTCTACAGACCTTACTTCTCTTGATCTGAAGGCTGCAGTTTGGGAAAACAGACAAATGAGGCTCAACTGAACATGCAAAGGAATGGAATGGATGGATAAAATTCACTGAGTACTGGCTTTGTGCAAAATACTAAGGAAACAAGTAGGAAATCAAGACAGGATTTTCTTTCAAATAAGATACATTCTAATCAGAGGAGATGACACACAAAGGAGGGCCCCTGTTCACTGGAGTCCATGGAAAGGCCAGGAGCTAAGAAAGTCTGATTTATATCAGAGCAATACGAGGCAATGTTCAAGTCCTCTTGCTTCTGGAAGGAAAGCGACTCGGCCACCTTTTCCCATAGTCCCTTAGAGAAAGGCACAGAGAAGAAGGGAGAGTGTTTGTGAGAACCATGAAATGAGTTTAAGTGGATTCCTTTCCACAGTAACAACAAACTGCTGAGAGCCAATAGCCACATACCTGAACTAAACCATGTATTTCTCTGGCTGGTATGTGTTACCCTTGTTTGAGTATCTGTTTCATGCAGTTATCATCTCTGTGGTTGTATCCCAGGAAGAAATGTGAAACCAAGAAGTTGAGAAGTAAAACTTCTCATACAGCAAAATAGAATTCCTTCTACAGCGTTTAATTAATGTTAACAAAGAGGGATAGACAGACACATACTGAGAGGACATGAGAGGGGGCTGGGGCTTGGAATGACTGATTTATACCAAAAATAATTACTTCATATTTTTTATAAACATTTGAAACCTATTATTATTTTCTCTGCAGCACGCATCAGCAGAAGACTGTCACCTAAGGGAGAAATGGGAAAGTGGCTTGTAATTAATTTCTGTTCAAATATATCACCAAGCCTTTAATGCTGTGGATGAAAATGCTCTCTAATCACTAAGGTTCCTCCACCTCTCCCTTCTCCCTCTGCCTCCTGACACCCCAAAATGTGTAATCAGCATCTTTGTGAAGTGTATTGCCTAAAGGAGAAGCAGTTTTAATGCCTGTTGGAAAGTTCAACCCATTGATTCCCCTTCTCTCCAACGCCCCTGCGGAACATATCCAGAGAAAAGTCAATCAGCTCTGCCCCTCCCACTCCCCTCTTAGTTTTTCTTGTTTTCCTCCATCTCTGGTTAAAAAAAAAAATGGAAGCCCTGCATTTCTCTGGAGGAATCCAAATATGGAGATGCCAGGCAGTGAAAATCATTACTGCTGCAACCAAAAGCCTGCATCTTTAAAGGTTAAAGCCCAAAGATTAAGAGTGCCTCCAGGAAAAACTGAAATGGCTGTTCTGAATAAAACCTCTCCATCAATCGGAAAACTGCAGCGTGACAAAAGAAATGAAGAACCACCGCCGACTTGACATTTACATTTTTAGGTGCCTGCCATTATATATTTTTCTAACTATTGCTCACTGCCAAAGAAAAAAGTTACATGGGTTACGTACAGGTGTTAGCAGGTTCCTTTCTGTCTCTGGTCTCTGAGAGCACAGTGAGAGCCTGATACAGGCAACATGCAGGGGAGTGTTGTTGTTCAGCTGTTTCAGTCGTGTCTGACTCTTTGTGACCCCTTTTGTGCTTTTCTTGGAAAAGATACTGGAGTGGTTTGCTGTTTTCTTCTCCAGTTTGTTTTACAGATGAGGAAACTGAGGCAAATAGGGTTAGATGATTTGCCTAGAGTCACACAGGTAGGAAGTGCCTGAGGCCAGATCTGAACTCAAGAAGTTGGGTGTTCCTGACTTCAGAGCTGGGACTTTATTCACTGCACCCCCTAGTTGCCTCACAGAGAGGAGTAGGACTTATATACTGCCAAGAACTCCCTGCTATACTGTCTTTCTGGAGTCTGTTTGTGGACAATTTCCTTATTTTCTCCCTGTGCTTGTTTCTGAAGGCTGAGTTCCATAATTCTGAAGATTCCTATTTAGTTCCATATACTACTTTGTGAGAAAACATGAGTGAAGTGACGATTATTCTCATAGAATACCAGAATCTGAGAGTTCAGAGAGACCTTAGAACTCATCTAGTCTAACCTCCTCCTCCTTTTATGGAGAGCTTTGATTTATGTTAGCTCTTTATACAACAATCTTGTGAGCTACAGTATTTTTATCCCCCCTTTGTGGATCAGGACATGGAAAAAGATGAGTGATTTCTCAGCTAATAAGTAGCAAAGCCAGAATTCACACTCAGATCTCCCGATTTCAAATTCATTGTTCTTTCTGCTTTCCCATATTGATCCTTAAGATCTCTTCTAGAACTCCACTTGGGACACAAGATGTATATAATAAGTGCTTACTGATTATTTCTAGCCAGTGGCATGCTTATAAATATTTTACAACCAGGTCCCTGAAAGAAAAATGTATGAATGACATACTTTTAAGTTTAATCTCGCATTATCATTTTTCTCTATCATGTTCTTAAGTCTAAATCAAGAAAACAATAAATCAAGGCCTGATTTGTAGCTGCCAATTTCCAAGGGGTAAATGCTCACATGAGAAATTGAACTAACTGGTTCTCAGGAGCCAGGCTTGAGTTGGCTCCATCATGCCCTTATGCTAGCCCTGACCCTCTGATGACGTTCTTTACCTAATTTCACATAGGTTGTTAGTGGTAAAGACTCATCACTGAGTATCAATTCTCTTCCTTTTTTTAAATCTTTGTATTAATGACTCTAATTCCCACAATTCCCTTTGCCTTTTTGTTTATGTGTGTCATTTTTGGCCACTCTTTGGCTCTCTTGCTCTCTGGCTGGAGCCACATGGAGGCAGGGAGTAGCTCGCTTGGTTTCTCTAGCTTTCACTTTCCCTTTGCTTCAAGCTGAATTTAATAAATAGTATTAAATAGAATACGTAGAGTATTGGAGGTTAATTTTAATCTTTACACCATGACCTTTAGTCTTAGAATCTATGTTAAGTATCATCTAAGAGTGGTAAGGACTAGGCATTTGGGGTTAAGTGACCTGTCCAGGGTCACACGGTTAGGAAGTATCTGAGACCAGATTTGAGCTCAGGATCGCACTTCTCCACGCTCAATCCACTGTCATACCGACCTGTTCCTATCATTGAATATCTCTAAGACAGACACTTGGTAATCAAACTTTACAAAATAATGAGAAGGTACAATCCACAAAGAACTCTCAGGCTCAACTCTTTTCTGCTTGATGTTCTCCATCTTTAAACTAAGAATAATGATACAGACTTATCCTGGCAGGTTTTTATGAGGAATGGGTAAATTCATTGCAGAAAGGCACTTTGGGGTTTAGTTAATGGTCTAATAGTCAAACTGCATAAGAATTTCTGTTCTCACATGAGTAGGAGAAAAAGGAACAAGTGGAAGCCAGGACAAAAGAGAGTAGACTAAAGGAGGAAAGGCCTAACATTTGGTAAAGAGAACTCAAGGTTTGTTTTTGACTCTTTTACTAAACAAAGATTCGAGGGCAGGCACCTGGGGGTGGAAATTACTTGCTCTTTCTGGTTCCCTGTGTAGTTCCTGGGCCATGATGCTGGGTCTGAAGGCCACTGCTCTTAGTCCGAAGGTTGAAAGGGAGCCTGAGGCTCTACTCCTAAGAAAGCAATCTAGGGCATAGGCAGTTAAAAAAAATCCTTAATGGTTAGGACTGTTGGTTAATGTTGCAAAACTGTTAATTAAGCCTAATTCACATAGCATAGAGATCAGAACTCAATAGAAACCAAGGATGGAGGAGGGTAGGGCAGGGAGCAAACTAGATACATACAAAAGAAACGAAAGAAAGAAAATGGAAATGTTTTAGAGCCAAGTTCTTAATTGAAAAATAAAAGCACATTTTAATTAAAGGAAACTAGGCAGAACAGGAACCAGATCTATACCAATACACCATGGTCTTGACTTTGTCAGCATGGAGAGGACAGTCATTTCTAAGCAGGTGGGCCGACCCCTACAGGAGGAACCTGTCTTCCTGGAGCTGTCTTGACCTGGAGGAAGATCTGTGAGACTCACCCTCCTGACTTGGGGATACCCAGCCTATTCCCTGTTAACCTGGGAACATCGAGTACGGCCTCTGGCTGGACAGAGGGCACGAGGGGGACTAGTGAGGGTGAGGTCATCGGGACAGGTTGGGGTCGATTGTGGAGGGATTTGAATGAGAGGTCGAGGATTCTGTACGTTATCCCGAGGATCACAAGAAGTGTGGCGTGACTGGGATGGGGAGGGTTAAGACACATGTGGTCAGAGCTGTGCTCTTCATGGTTGCTCTGGAAGGAGTTCCTAAAATTGATTAGAGCAGATTAAAGGGGGTTGTGACCGGAGGCAGAGAGCCTAATTAGGGGACTATTGTTCTAGTCCAGGGGGGAGCCAATGAGGGTCTGAACTAGTGTGCAGGTACTGGAAATGAAGAGAAGACAGACACACAGCAGAGATAGTTCAGAGGAAGAATAGCAAATTCCTTAAAAAAATTTCAAGTATATTTCCTCTAGAAATGGGGGAAAAAAAACAGAAAAGAGAGATGACAGTATGGATTAACATGCTCAAAAATGGCTTCATGGAGTAGGTAAGCCTTAAACCTGGGCCTAGAGATGGCGATGGGTATGTAGGCAAGGGGAGGAGGAGGGCATCCAGGCAGGGGGTTGAAGAGGAGTTGAGAATAGTCTGAAGACTTGACAAGAGAACTGCAATAGTCTTGGCGAGAGGTAATGAGGGCCTCAACTAGGGTGACTGCAGAAAGAGTATAGAGAAGGAGATGAATGCAAGATATATGGATGGAAGATTGACAAGATCTGGATATGAGAGTCAGGAACTGGGATTCTGGGTGACTGAAAGAACAGTAGAGTCAGAAAGAGGAAAATTAAGGTTTAGGGTGAAAATGAATGAATTCGGCTTTGATTTATTTATCTAAAAGGCAGCTGGGTGAGAAGACCACTAAGGTAGAATCTTGCAGATTCTAAGAGTCTATGATTCTTTTTCATCTGATAGGATGTATGGCTTATTAATTAGAACAGATAAGAAGGAAGGAAAGAAGGAAGAAAGGAAGGAAGGAAAAAACATCTATTCATGTATACTATGTGCCAGATATCATAACCACAGATCATACAGATTTTCTAGTGGCGTTGTTGGAAAGTAGCAGCAACATTAGTTTTTGAGGTTATCCCAGTCTCTGACACAATAAGACAAAAAACAATAAAAAACAAAATATTCACAAACCCACACAGAAACAATCAAGGATCAAAAGCCTCAGAATATCATGGTACTGCTAGAGGTCCCTGGGAAGGTGTGTTTGTCTTTGGGGTGGGAGAACCCAGAATAGCGGGAGAAATTACAGCTGGTTGAGGGCTGGGACTGCCTTTTGTGGGTGCCTAATAAATGTTAATTAATTGATTGGGTGGGTGACAGAATAGCATTCTGGCAAAAAATGTACGAGGAAACGTCTGTATAAGGCTCTCCTGTGTTCAATGCTCAAATAATTTGTTAAAAAAAAAAAAAGAGAGATTCTTTTCCCTTGGAGGCATTTCTCCTTTTCAACAAAGTCACCCCTGAAGCTTAACTCAGAGGCAATGCCTACACTTTTCTCTGAATCTAAGGAAGAATCCTGGAAGATTCATTATGCTAGACTTCTGTGAAGGGATTCCAGTAGATGGCAGCATGTTATCGCTAATCCCTCTCAATCACATTGCAGGCTGGTCAATCCAAGTAGGAAAACTGGAATCTATCTTGCAGAAAATGAAAGCAATAATCTTAGGACCAAAAGGATATGGGAAATAGATCTTCCTGAAGGCTCCTTCTGGGAGAAATTTGCCGTTCTTGGCTTTGTCAGAGAGAACTCTGCACCCAGGGGAGATTATATAGCCTAAGATAAAGCACTGTTTTATGTCTAGAAACCTGAAATTTCCATTTGGCTTTGCAATTGACTGTAACCTTTGGGAAGGCATATAACCTTTTTGCCTCACATGGAAAGTTTAAGGAAGGAATAAGAGAACACTTGTGACTGATGAAGCAAGGTGCTACATAAATATATGGAAATATTATTTGGATATTATTTGGGTTATACAGCTATGTTGGCATTCAGATTCTTAGAAATGATTTTTTCCTGGAAAAAAAAATGTCTCCTTTGGACCACACGGAAGAACTTCCCAAGCTGCTTGTGCAGAATTTTTGGTTTACAAGTTAGGCGCAGAGAGCAATGGTGTGGGAGTGGGACTGGGGTGAGGGATTGTGGAGATAAGAAGAAAGGCAGGAGGGGATTGATGATAAGCAAAAACCACTCTTTGGGTAACAGAAAGAATCCTCTCTAAATGCAGTGTGGATACCAGCATGGGCAAATGAACAAGTGAGGGGCTCTTTGTGTAGCTTGGAGCTCAGAAAAGGGGAAAAGGTTCATAAGGGTCATATATTTCCCATACAAATTTCCTGCCTAATATGGAAACATCACTGGGACACTTCTTTGGATTTACTACCTGGTTTAAAGGTAGTTTGTTGTGAGGAAAACACTTTTGTAGACCTAAAGGTGTTTGTTACACACGTGAGCTGCTATTATTTCAGTCTCTGATTTTCAACTCCATGTTGTTATACTATCCTAAAATATAACCTTAATCTTCTTAATGTTGAGCTTTGAAGAGATCATTAATTCATGGAAGAGCCATGATTCTCCCTCCTTCAACCAGCACCCCTGAGGGGACAGTCCAACTTGAGTGTTCCCTCTAGCTGTCATAAGGCTTTTCCCCCTTTGTCACTGCCAAGTTGTGGATGGTAAAGACACAGACAAACACAGGAAGAGTTCCAGAAGTTCCTGGTTGGAAAGGACTTCAGAATCCACTTAATCCAACATGTATCTGAACCAGAATTCCCCTCAAAAACACACATGACGAGTGGCCATCCAACCTTTGATCAAAGACTTCAGGGAAGGGGAAAACTACAGTCACAAGAGTCAATCCATTTCACTTTCAAATAGCTCTGATTGTGAGCAAGTTTAACTTTGTGTTTCCTAAAATTTGCTTCTTTTTAGGTTCTCCAATCCACTTGCTCCTAGCTTTGCCTTTTTGAGCTAAGCCAATGAGTCTGGTCATTCTTCCACATGGCAGATCTTCAAATACATCATATATTCCCTACCCCCACAAAGAGTTGGACCCAAATGAAAATCGGCTAAACAACAAATATTCCCAATAGTGTCCTTGTCCTCAAGCTCAATGTAAGATCTTTATAAGGCAATACCTTAGGAGTTTTCATTACCAGGTGGTCCTACTCTAAATGCGCTCCAGCTTAGCAATGTCTTTTCTAAAATTGGGCAACCATAGCTGAAAACAATTTTCTACTCCAGGGGATCTGGCCAAGGCAGATTAGTGGTACTATTATCTTTCTAGCCCTAGAAACTATGCTCCTCTTAATGAATGCTAAGGTGGGTCATGTGATAGCTTTTATATTCCAGATTCATATTGAATATGCAGTTCACTTAAACCTCTGTAATTTTTCAGGCAAAGTGCTGTCTCATCACACTTCTCACTTTTTATATTGTTGAAGTTGATCTTTTGAACTTTAAGGATAAGACTTTACATTAGTCCATATTAGATTCCATCTTATTATATTAAGCCCAATGTTCTTACTTGCCCAGAATTTTCTGAATACTGATTTTGTCATCCACTACCAGATTGATATTATTTCCAAAGTTGGCAAGCATCTCAATTATGCCTTAATTCCAGACTGATAAAAATATTCATAACATGAGGCTAAGCATAGATCTCTTGGGTGCTCTATTGGAATTCTCTTTTCAAGATGCCATAGAACCAACAAAGATCACCTTTTGAGACTGGAAATTTAACCTACCCAATTGTATGATCATCTAGCTAAAAGTTCTCTAGCTTTTCTATAGGAGTGGCAAGAGAGACTAGCAAATGTTTTGAGAAGTCTACGTAAGCTATACTTCCAATATTTCTCCAAAGAATCTAGCAGTTTAGTAACCCTTTTGGAAAAGGAATTAAATTAATCTAGAAGAAATCACATTAGTTATTATGAACACTTTCTTTGTCAATGTGTTTATTAACCATTCCTTTAATAATTTGTTACAGAATTTTACCAGTGATCAAATTCAATTGAATATTTTTCATAGAATTTGATGATATAGGAATAGAGGCTGTTTATTACTTAAAATTAAAAGCAGAGGGTTATTTCACTTCTGAAATAACAGAAATTCAAGAGATTCACTGGACACGTATATGGAAAAAAGGGTGACTATGTTTGGGGGAAGCATGTTACAAAGGTCTGTGTTGCTAGGAACATAATAGCTTCTGTCCAACTCCCAAAACTTATTCAAGTTGAAGGGTAACACTACAAATTTAGCATTTTGCAAATCACACTTTGAGAACCTCCTTAGTCTAACTGCATACATATCTCCTATCTACTTTGCATCTGGGCTCTAATGCAGATGTGCAGTTGAGATTCCCACTGAGACAACAACATAAATCAACTGTCACTTCATTGAAGGCCTATATGGAAGAAAAGGAAATGTATCAATAAAATTTCTTTAAATATTTTCCTTATTTAGAAAAATTTGGCAATCCTTGTGTGAACTGATAAAATAATTAGAATCAAAAGGACAATCCCCCCCCTTCTCTCTCTCTCTCTCTCTCTCTCTCTCTCTCTCTCTCTCTCTCTCTCTCTCTCTCTCTCTCTGTCTCTTCCTCTCCCCCCTCTCCACCTCTTTAAATGTGGAGGAGAAAAACACAAAAAGACATTGGAATTCAGAAGAAATGCTATAACTGATCCTGTCTTCACAGGATTTATGTCACAAATATTCTCCTCAAGAGAGGTTAGTAGACTAGTTAAGGAACGGCAGACTGAAAGGCATGGTCAGTGCATCAGTTTTGCTTAACTGGTTCTTCTACATTTCAAGGTAAGTTTCTTTAGGGAACGGGTGGGGGGTATTTGGAAGAGACAGTATTACTAAAAAAAAAAAAAAGTAAAATATTTTCCCTTCCAAGTTACAAGGATGATTTTATAATAAATTAGTACTGCTCTGCTTCATTGGTTCAGAATTTCTAACACCCATGGCTTTACTTGCAATGATCTGATAAATGCTAGGCTGAAGAGAGAAGACCAACAACCCAGTGATAGATGGGTGGGAATGTAATATCTTTTATTAGCTATCACCTGATCCAATCTTCGTATTATAGATGTAGAAACTATGGCCCTTATAGGTTTAGTGACTGACCCAAGGTCACAAAGATAATCTTTCCATTAAAGCACATGGTCTCTGCAGAGATCACTTGGGAGAAAAACGCATTGGAATTAGAGTAGGGAGAAACAAAATTAAGGAAATGTAACTATACTATGGAGAGGATTCGGTTACCAGGCACATGAAGGGCAGTGTGGTGTACTGAGAGGAAATTCTAGGCTACTTATCTTGCCTTTGTCTAAAAATCATGTAGAGTCATAGTAGCTTGGTTAAACATTGCCATGCAATATATATGAGGGCTTGAAGGCCAACATGAACTTCTTCCAGTTAATGCAAGAATATTGAACATTCAGGTCCTGTCAATACTTCTGTGAATTACATTTAGAAAATCACATCATAGCTCTGGCTAAGATAGTGTCCGATGAAAGGAATTACAGAGCAGGCTGATCAAGCCCTTTGGCTTTCTAGTTAATCTGCAGTGATTTCCCAGGACAAACCATTCTTCCAAGTGTAGAATTCAGCAGCAGGGTCAAAGAGGCCAAACCCATGTCAAGACTTAAGTGACCATTAGCATAAAAACCAGGGATGGGGGGAGAGTGGTCCACACTCTTATTTCAGTAGTGCTGCCAGGTGCTTTGGACCCTTTGTTCACTTGGAGTTTATCTTCCTGATCACAGTTTAAATGATGGCACTGGTGTGTAAAAAATGAAACAAACAACTAAAAATGAGAAACCTATCCATCATAGTCACAAATGCTGCAAACATTCCCAAAGAATTCACAGTAGCATCTTAATTATCATAGAATTTATCCTGATAGTTCTAGAATAAATGGGAATACATGAAGTCTTGTCCCATCCTCTTCCTGTCCACTACCCCTTGATCTCCACACTCCCAGATCTCTGCCTCCAGAGCTGTTATTGAAAAAGTTTTCCCTTTTTATTGGCCAAGGTCATGAAGCTAAAACAACAACAGCAAAAATGGGAAACTAGGAGAGTTTTGCAACTTCTTGCTAAATAAGTTTTTTGACACATGGCAAGGTAATGATTAATTACTGTGCTTGCAGATAACATTCCTATAGAGAGTCCGTGGAAATACAGATGCTGTCCATGCTTGATTAGCTACTGTTTAAGGGCTCCTGAACCACATGCCTAACATCCTATTCTTGTATATTTTGGTATTGCTGTTAGGTTTAACTTACATAGTTTGAAATTCCACAGAACTAACGGGAAACATTTTGTGGAACCTGCCCCTCTCAGCAATGGCAAAAGGGAGGAAAAACCCAAGTTTATAAAAAGGTATGTGTCCATGATTGGGGGATGCAGAGGGAAGCAAAGAGAAAAAAAAACCTGAACATGGAACATGGAACCAGACACATCCAGGCATACATATATATATATATATACACACAGTGTACATCTATACATATTTATATATACATAGATACATACATGTATGTATGTAGATATATACATATATATTTCTATTTCTTTCTTATTCTTCATAGCAGTGTAGATAAACAAAAGTTCCAGAGAAGATTTCTTGTTTTCAGTCAGTTTAGAATGAAGATTTGCCCATACTCAGGGCTAAGAAATTCTTTCTTAGATCCCTGGTTAATAACTTCAAGGTTCTAACAACAAAATCACATTCTGTTATTTTCTACCAATAAATAAGCCTTGATTTGACTGGCTGAGAATCCTCACCATCTGTATTTCCTGTGCATGTTCTGACTTACTTTTGAATACAAGGCCTTGCTTGGTCCTTACAACTCTGAGGCAGATATTATTATTCCTCTTTTACAGGTGAGAAAACAGAGGTAAACCGAGGTTAGGCTCTTGGCATGGGTCACAAAGGAGGAGATGGGCTTAGCTCTCTGGTCCTGGGGAACGACAGTATCGTTTCCTTGACCACACCCAGAAACAAATGGCCTGAAATTCAACAGGCTGGAGTGTGGCCGGGGCTCTCCAAGGTCCAGGGATTTTGCCCAGCGTTGGTCACACAGTTGGCACGCATCATGAGGCTCACCGTGAGCCCAAATTCCACTCTTTCCCAGGCTGACTCTTGCTTTAGCAATCCAGAAGGCTAAGATCCTAACCTGGCCCGGCACCTTAAAGGAGAGGAACTTACTGGCCAAATCACAATCTGTGTATGAAGAGAGAGGACCTTCCCAAGCTCTCCAGAGAAAGACTGCTCTGGGCCAGCAGTCATCAAGGTCTGGGCCGTATCCGAGCCTGAAAAGATCTCCAAGATCAGTTCTTGTGCCCCCTGCTTGGATCTCCTGGATGCTTATGCCAACATATTTCCTTCCCCAACCTATCTGCTCAGAGAAGATAGCAGAGAAGAATGCTGGGGCAAGGATGGCGGGACCCGTCCTAGACAGGGAGGACGCAACACATCTGGGAAAGGCCAAACTCAGTTGCCATTTAATTACTGCCTGGGCCAATGCTTCACCCATGGAGAGGCCACTGATGCCAACCTCAGAACCCAAATACTGCTCAGTCAGCATTTCATTAACTCAGATGCCAGTTGCTGTTAGCACATGTTCAGGCCCCACACTGTCTGCCAAAAACCATGCTAATTTACTTAACATTTGAGCTAAAGGAAAAAAAAATCATTTAAAAAGGGATGATTGAATTTAGGAATTATATTCCACAGAGAATTAGTAATGGTTCTCAGCATCCCTCAGGCCTCCATGTTCTTAACTTCCCCTTGTCAATGTTATTATGAATAGACTAATTCAATAATGAGATCATTCCCCATAAGAGAGACCAAATAAATGCAACATTCAGTCACACCTGGTTTTCCTAATCCGCACAAGGAAGGCTTTCCACCTAATTCGGTCTATGATACACGCACAGAAACGGGAGAGATATGAGGACAAAGGAGGCCAGGGAGGGAGAGGAATAGGCTTCCGGGGTCCGAGAATAAAAACCAAGCGTTATAATAACTCTCTATGACGTGAGACTTTGTTTATCCCTTGAAAATCCACCTCCAGGATGTTCTATCTTTTCTGAGCTCTTTAGGAAGCTCAAATGAATAGATGCCAAAGTAAATGCACCATGCTGAATGAGAGACGTCGATATTAGAAACAAAAGACAATTTCTTGACCACTAATGTCAGATGCTGGATGTCAGTGATGGAGCTTGTAGCTTCATCTGGTTCTTTTTGTGTATGTTGGGATATAGTATGTTTATCTACTGTGAGGCCATATGATGCAGCAGATACAGCTCTGGACTGAGAGTCAAGAAGGCCTGGGTTCAAATGCTGCCTGTGATACATACTGACCGTGGGACTCTAGGTAAGTGGTGGCAGAGTATAGAGAGAGCACTGGGCCCAAAGTCAGGAAGACGGGTTCAAATCCTACCCCATGCCCTTAATAGCACTGAGACCTTGCACAAGTCACTCAACCTCTGTTGGTCTCAGTTTCTCCGTCTGTAAAACGGGGATGATAACAATAGGGTAATACTAGGACAATAATAATAATAGGATAATAATGGGACTCTCAGGGTTGTTGTGAAGACCAAAGAAGATAACCTTTCTAAAGCCCTCAGCCCAGAGCTTGGTATACAGTAGGCACCATATAAATGCTAGCTATTATGACTATTCTCCACGATTGTTATTCACACGCCTGGAGAAGGCTCCTGTTGTAGAGCAAGCACTACTGTGTGTCAGTGGCAGGAGCTTCCCCGTGAGGGCGTCCCAGGTCCAGTCCAACAAGGGCTTGTCCTCCAGGAAGGGCACCCGCTCGCTCTCTGCTCTCCGGCCAGGCACGGTTTTGTCTGAGCGGTGCACCCCGGGTCTTACACATCGAGAAAGAGACGGACACACGGCGGGGTTCTCGGCCCTTCGGCTCCGCACCATCGCATGGGCCTGGCAGGGAGATCCCGTGTGCCCTGCGCGCTCACACGCCCCCCCAGGCTCCCCCCTTACCTTGCAAAGTCCAGGTCTGCCTCTCGCGACATGGTGATGTTGGTCAAATTCTGCTGAAGCACAAAGATGTTGCGGCACATCTTCTTGATGCCAGACTCGCTGATACGCCGGAAGTACTGGGCGCCATTGATCAAGATGCAGGAAATCAAGTGGCCCAGGCCTAGGGGAAGAAAGCAGGGACGGGGAATGAGGCAGAGAAGGGGCACCGCCGCTCCTCCTCCCAGCGCCACCGGACGCGTCCGGGCAGACCCTCCCCACCTAGGCGACCCGAGGCCAATCCCCGGGCCTCAGTGTCTTCAACTGTAAGATGAGGAGTTGGATTACATGCCCTCTTGGGGTCCTTTCCGGCCCTCGGTCTAGCCTTCCATCCACAGAACTGATGAAAGAGAAACCAGCCTCTTTCTAGAGGGTTCTGGTGTCCATTTGGAAAGAGAAGAGCTAAGAAGGGACGCATGAAGGTGGCCAGCCTACGCCTTCTGACTCTTCTCCTCGATCTTTGTCAACTGGCCCAGAGCTCCGCGAATACAGAGCCTCCTTGTGCGACAGCAGATGGGGCGGGAGCCTGCGCTGTCATGGAGTAAGTGGGCGCACCAGAGGGGGTGGGGTGGTCTCCCCTCCCCCCACGCTCAGAAAGGAAGCAGCTGAAAGCAGGCCCGACGAGCAGCCCGGGATCGGCTAGAGCTGGAAGACTGCCGCGCATCCCTACTATATCATGGACCCTTTGGCTGGGCATATTTACTGCTAGCGATAATCACAGTAAGAACATTTGTCTCTGGAAACAATAAATCCACGGACTGAACACAGACGGAGTGGAGGCCTGGAGACCGCGCAGGGCCCGCGTGCCTCCCGTTGGGGCGTCTGGCTTTCCGGGACCTGTTCAGAGTCCTGCACGGGCTCTCCCAGCCAGCTCACTGGGACAGCCGAGCCACGGCTCTAGCACGATGTTTCATGAGTGAGCCGTTTCTTTCTTTCTAAATTTGTGCCTTTGGTCCCAGAATCAGTCCTGTAGACGAGCAGCAAGGGCGAGGCGCCTGGAGTTAAGTGACTTGGGACGGACCCGGGTCCCCCAGGTCCGATCCTCTATGCCCTGAGCCCTCTCCCTGCTCCTGGTGAGCTTGACGGTCTCTACAGGGCTGGCGATATTCTAGAGCCGGCCACCGTATTAAGCTCATCATACTCTGCCTGCCTCTCATTACTGGGCTTTCTACTTAGCCCACTGAGGGATTTTCCCGTGGGAAGCAATCTCTAATTAATGATGGAAGTCAAAGGGAAAACAAGAATCATTTTAAAGTCAAATTCTGTTAGAAGACGCAGAGGTCAACACAGGAGGGACAGCCACATGCAGGGCTACTTTCTTCCCAGCTTCATGTGATTGCACTCCTTTGGATCCCGACGTTCACGGAAATTGGCTACCTGGTGAGGCAGCAGACACAGCCCTCCCCAGCGCCCTCCATGAACCGACAGGACGGGCTCAAGGCAAAGGGCCTGGATGTCCCGAGGGAAGCCCGCCCATCCGAGGCTCTCCTCAGAAGACGATGGCCTCTGGGAAGGCGGCACTCACAGCAGAGGGGATTTTTACAGCCAATGAGATCGGTGAGGAATCTATCAGGATTTCCCTTCCGTTTGGCGTGAATCAAGTCAGGCCCATTCCCCACGCGTACCTGGGCCTCAGGAAGAGAGCAGGATGGAGGCAGCAGGGCTGCCATCTGCCCGGTTTGATGAAACCGCTTTAGCCACCAGGAGCAGATGGCAACCACACTTTGGTCTACCTTAGCACACACACGCACACACACAGAATAATATTTGCCTCTCCGACAATACAAGAATGAAAGCTTTCCCCAACAGCTTCCTGTTTAGGCCAGAGCTGTGTACCACTCCGATCCCTCTTTCCCATCTCATGGGCAAAGATCTGACCTTCAAAGATATACTGGAACTTGTGCTGCTGGAGACTGGCACTCATGGCCTCTTCAATGCCACTTATGTCTTTATTAAGTCGCACCACCAGAGGGTCATAGTCCATACTTTCCACATTAGCGACGATGGCATAATTCCCTTGCTTTGCCAGAGGGATGAGATAGTGAAAACAGTGAACTCTGGGAAAAAAAAAAACAGGTACATTGTCAATGTCAGGTTTTACTGGAGAAAATAATGATTTCTGTGTCGCTTTTAAAATACTTAACTGCTTCGATAACTGTGAAGGCTAATAAATTTTATATGACTTAAAAACAAAACACCAGCACTAACCACCGTCCCTCCCTTCCCCAAACCAATACCACTTTATCTTTTGGCCAGAAACACAACTAACTTACAGACAGGTGAAAAACTGAAACTCATTGCCAAAGCCTATTACTAGGAGGAGCTAGGTGGCTCAGCAGATAGAAAGCTGGGCATGCACCCCACGAGGGGCTGGGTTCAAATCTGATCAGATCCTTTCCCCCAACTGCCCAGCGCTTCCTGCTCTTGGAACTTGAGGAATGTGTGGCAAAGAAAACCATGAAGTTCTAGATGAAGACTCCAAGGCTAGACCACGATACACTGCAGAGCTGACCACTAGCCTAAGCTAATCATATTCAGCCTCGGATAGATAGTCCTGGCTCTACATGGTAAGAATTTAAAATAAAAGGCCTGTTGCTTCCCTGAGGAAAACTACATGACATTTTGAGGTATCGGCTGGTCTTCGAGTGATTAGTCTTGTGAAAGGGCATTAATACGGTCCCAAAGAAGTGTCGACTTCACAAGGGAAATGCTGTGCAATTTTCTAACACAGGCAAGCTGCTGCTGACCTCAACACGACTTTGGCATTAAGGCTTTCTGAAAACACTGCTGATTGCACAGCGTGAGGGTTGATTTTCAGAAAGTGCGCACTTAGGCCGTTGCTGTGGCACCCACTTAAAGGCCTCCTGATGGTGACAGGAAACAGCTGATAGAGGTGACATTCTTGGCATCTAGACTCAAATGGCAAGTTCCTATTTCTCTTCCGTAGGTCAAATGGGAAGAAACCCCAACGATTTCTAATCTCTCTGCAATGTCTCTTAATAATTAGGGTGTCATTTGCCTATCCCCTAAACTGTGGAAGAGGGACCTCCCTGTGATTAAATGTGACCTATGGTTTCTCAGGTAAAATGTCAAATGTTTTTCCGCTGGGTCCTCCAACTCATTAGAACCTGTTGGCTTTTGTGAAGGCTTTCTGGTTTGAACTTTAACTATGCTACGGAATAATGAGAACCATGACTATAAAACGACTTGGAGCAGGACTGCATTTTTTGGTATTTGAAGTTCTCCTAATTTTCTGGAGTATGTTGTTTCATGGAGAAAGGTAAAAAAAAATCAGGCTACTTTGAGATTCCTCACTGGAGTGTCCATTCCTGGAGGATAGGGCCTACGTGTAGTCTAGGTTTCTTAGGGCATAATTGGCAAAAGAGAGCCACACAGTAAATCTTTATTATGATGGCCAGTTGTGATCCCAGCCTCTCTGGATTTCTGTGTCTACCTTATGTGTACTGAATGATATGAAGATAGGAGTCCCACGTGTAGATTTCTTTTTTTGAATCTCAAAAAAATGGTACCTGTTGAATATTATTTGGCTCTCAGTTCAAACCAGATGACTTTTAATTCACTGAAGTCATTGAATCAGTTATTAATTAAACACCTATTTATGTGCCTATAACTGTGCTAGATACTTCACTGAATATAGCATTTTTTTCTTGGAAGCTCACTTTATAATTCAATAAAAAAGAGCATGTGCAATAAAGAGTGTTAAATCAGGGTCCAAATCTTAGATTGAACATATAGATACTCACTATGGAACCATGCCTGAGTCATACCTGTTCTTTGATCTTAGTTTCTTCATCTTTAAAATGGGGACAAGTCTTATGATAGTAATCACATGAGGTTGTTATGAGAAAAAGAGTTTGTAAACCTTAAAATATTTTATAATTCTAAGTTCTTATGATGCCCATGGGTGCCTCATTTCATTTTTCTAGGAGATCTTCCCATATGTGAAAAGTGATGGAGTTGGATTAGATGAGCTTGAATATCACTTTTGGTTCTTAAATTCTAAAGCTTAATCACATAAAATGTCCTGTCTTTAACCAATTAGGGTAATGACATGGGAAAGAATTGGTTCCTTTAAGCATTCTTAAGTGTTGACATTATTATACATGGCAGATGGTGTTTCTTTAGCCTCTCCTTCCTGACACTTTAAGCTATGAACAATATTTGACTTCATTCCTGGTGCCATTTTGGAAACCCCAATGGCTTCTTCAGGACCCTACTGCTCCCTTGCCTTCTTTAATACTATTTTTTGTTTCTGTAATTCATTTTTTTCTCCTACTTAGAATCAGAATTTAACTCTGAATTGGACCTCAGAGGCCATCAAATCTAATTTATGGGTGAGGAAACTTAAGTAAAAAGAGTCTGGGTATTTGCCCTATTTAGTAAGTAGCAGGAACTCAAGTCCTCTGACTTGAGGTCCAACATTCTTTTCCATTCAACCACAGATTTCCATGTGGGCTTCAAAGAAATGGTGGGAACAGCACTAACACTAAATTATAAATAAAACAAAAAAAACCCCAACAACCTTAACTTCTGTCTTAGAATCAATACTAAGTATTGGTTCCAAATTAGAAGAGCAGTAAGGGTTAGGCAACGGGGGTTAAGTAACATAACCAGGGTTGCACAGCTAAGAAGTGTCTGAGGTCAGATTTGGAACCAGAACCCACTTCTCCAGGACTGTCTTTTTATCCACCGAGTTATCTAGCTGTCCTGGTCATGGTAAATTTTAAACCCTGAGCCAAAGCTGAGATCACTGATGCAACTGATACCCAAACTAGCACATGTTCTCTCTCCTTCACCATAACATCATTAAATTCTTATTATTTAATATCTATATTTCAAAATCCTCATCTTAATGAATCAATATTAAATAGACTCCATTTAAAATTTCTTCTTTTTTGAAACCTTTTCTTAATATATTGGAAATAATAGTATTTTCATTAATAGAAGACATCATTTGCCATTCTAAGGTTCTTCATAATGTCCCTTATTTTAACATTTTAAAAAACCACACATGCAACCCAGTAATAATACCTTGAATTTTATTTTTCGTCTAGAATCTTTCTGCATATGATTTTATTATGCCTCCCACAATCTTGAGATTCAGGGTCCTATTGAGTCTAAACATCAACAGTAGTTCCTGAAAGTCATGGAAGGGCATGAGTATAAAATTCTTTCAGTTTATACCGTTCCCTGATGGAGCCTTTAAGGCATCACGGAACATCAGAATTTAAAGGGATCTCAGAGACTGGTTAATTCAAAGGTCCAACAGATATCCTCCATGTTCCAGACAAAAGACTGTATAGTTTCTGTTTATGGGCTCAAAGGGTAAGCAATTTACTGTTCATTGGGATAGCCCATTCTTTGTTACAGTTATGACTTCTGAAGACATTTTTATGGCACCAAGTCAAAATGTCTCCATGCAAATCCCATTCATTGGACCTGAACCTGCCCATTAGCATTAAATCTAATTTCTTTTTCTTTGTTTCCTTCAAATGTTTAACAATAGCTTTAAGGTTCCCTGAATCATGTCTCTTATGTCTAAGAAAAATCACAACATACTTAAGGGCTTCAAAATACCTCTACTCCTTTTAAACAATCCTAGGAAAGAGGAAATTTTAGGATTTCTCAAAGAGAAGATATTTCTTCAAGTTCTTGAAAAAACAAATAATAACAATCATAATTTGACCATATCTTTCTTTTTTTTTTCAAACCCTTACCTTCTGTCTTAGAGTCAATATTGTGTACTGATTCCAAGGTATAAAAGTGGTAAGGGCTAGACAGTGTAGTTAAGTAATTTGCCAAGGGTCACATTGCTAGGAAGTATATGAGGTTAGATTTGAAGCCAGGCTTGTCTGTTGGCTTTGCTTTCAAACCACTGAGTCAAAGTGCTTTATTATTTGCCATATCTCCTAGACTCATATAGCACTGGCATTATTGTTCCCATTTTATAGATTGGGAATATGGACCAAAAAGAATGTAAATGGCATGCCTACGATTATCATGACGCAGGTCTTCAGATTCTTGGTTCTCTTCTCTGACTGCTACTAAAGCTTTGGGAAAGCTTGTGATCTCCCATAGTTGGGGGGATCTAAGGGATAATGACATCGAGTATCTTGCCTAGTGACAGATGAAGAAAGGGAGAAATTCCTTCCCAGATTCTAGAGTTCAAAATATTCTAATGTGGTCACATTCTAATTTCCCTTTCCTCTAGCTCTAAGTGCCCCTGCAGCAACTCAAACAAGCTTTAGATGAAATGGTTTCAATGTTATGGTTATTATTGTCAGAACGTGGAGAAATGAAGGGGAGGGACAGACACCGAGGAGTTAATGACCTACCTCAATGACTTTAAAATGCCCATTGGGAATTAGCTACATGACATAGATAGTTCTGGCTTTAAAATATATTACACACTTACACCATCAATAACCTGACTTCTGTGGATTTGGATAGTAATTAGTTTGGTATTCTATTTGCTTCTCTCTGCAAATCTACAATTTGGCACATCAGAAAGTTGTTAGGTTTTCCCTCAAAAGCATATTCCATTTGGTCTGTTCACAGAAGTGAGGGGTATATTTAATTGCTAATTTAGAAATTAATAGAAAATGAATTTAAAACAAACCAACAAGATAGGAAATGCCACTGTTTTTTAAAAGCTCAAATAGACAAGCCATTACAATGACGGTGTTAACAGCTCAGACTTCTAGCTTTTGGGCTCACATAACACTTGTTTTGCAAATTTGTGGATATCAGCACTCACATCAACATATGCCCATTTTGCAGATAAGGGATATAGAATCCACAGGGGTTAAGGGGTCCTAGAGTTAGTAGGAGCCGGGACAGGCATGTAAACCTAAGGCTCCATACTCCCAGACTACTATTGCTCTCTATCATGCATGCTAAAGGAGAAGATGAAAAATAAAAGCTAATTCAAGAGTAATATGGATGAATTCCACTGTTCTTCCACCCAGTATTTGATGGTACTTATAAGCAGGAAAAATCTAGCAGACTGGGTAACATAACTTAGGTGGCACCTTCTCCAGGAAGCCTCCTTGATTCTGTGGAGAACATCTGATTACACCACTGGGCATCCTAGAGACACAATGAGAAGCTCCTCCACTCCAAAAGTTAGGTCACCCCATTCTGAAACACTTCCGATATCTTACTTAAAGCTAAGAGAGAATAACAACAACAACAACAAAATGGCAGGATATAGGGTAAAAACCTTAAGGAAAGAAAACCAGATCAAGAGGGAGAATGGTATAGTGAATACTGAGATAGAGTCAGGTCAGTCTGGGTTTAAATCCTGCCTCTGACAAAGATGCCATTCAATCTCTCTCAATGCTCCAGTCAATTTTCTACACGTCTGAATTCCAGAGTAGCTGCAGATCCATATGGGCAGAGAGTTTTCCTACACAGGAGTTCCCTACTCTATTGAAATAAACACCTATACTGAAAAAAAAAAAAGACTTTGCATGATGATCTAGAAAATATTCTCTAAAATGGAGGCATGGGGATAAAGAAGACAAAGGAAGGGTATTGGGTGGGCTGAACAATGGACTAGGCAAGAGCGATGTGCTCTAGTGGAAAGAGCATTGAATCTGGAGACAGAAGACAAAAGGCTCAAGTCCCTTCACCTCTGTAGGATTCTGTTTCTTCATCTGCAGAATGATGGAGCTGGCCCGGGGGACCTTGAAGGACTCCTCAAGGTCTCAAACACTGTAATCCCATGATTCTTTGGCTTGGGGATCACAAATATTGTATAATTAACATTCTTTCTCTTCTATGAAGAAGGCCTAATTTGGCCCACATTAATAGCTCATTCACTGGACTGTATACTACTCTACAACTTGTTTGACATTCATCATGGAAAAGTCACAGATTCTTCTATGTTGTTATTTTATGTTGTTTAACTTTGCTCACATTCGAGCATATTGTATTTAGTATTATGCCTTGTATGCCTGTGAGTGCAATTTGAAGGCAGACTTGTCATTGACTGTAGAATGAATCTGTAGAATGAACATTTTTATTAAAAAAACCCAAAAGGACTCATAGAATGTTCCCTTTGAAACAAACGAGTGACCCATAACTCCTGATGTATTTAAACTAGCAAGAAGTCGTGTCCACAGCCGCACCTGACTTCCAGATGTAGAACCAGCAGGCAACGGTCAGCCATCTCCTGGAAAGACTTGGCCAGTTCCCCGAGGGTCTGCACGATCTGTTCGGAGCCTGAAGGGAGGTCTAGGCTCATGTGGTTATCTTGGCCAGGGGAGGGCACTGAAAAACAGGAAGAGATAAAGATGTGACTGGTTTCACCTGGGACACATGCTTTTTTTTTTTAACTTTTAAACATTATTTTATTTGGTCATTTTCAAACATTATTCATTGAACACACAGATCATTTTCTTTTCCTCCCCCACCCCCTCCTGCCACGCCTCCCATAGCCGACCTGCGACTCCACTGGGTATCACATGTGTCCTTGATCTGAACCCACTTCCATGTTGTTGGTATTTGCATTAGAGTGTTCATTTAGAGTCTCTCCTCAGATATATCCCCTCCACCCCTGTAGTCAAACAGTTGCTTTTCATCGGTGTTTTTACTCCCATAGTTTATCCTCTGCTTGTGGGTAGTATTTTTTCTCCTAGATCCCTGCAGGTTGTTCAGGGACATCGTAAAGCCATTACTGGAGAAGTCATTATGTTCTCTTGTATCACAGTGTATCAGTCTCTGTGTACAATGTTCTCCTGGTTCTGCTCCTCTCGCTCTGCATCACTTCCTGGAGGTTGTTCCAGTCTCCATGGAATTCCTCCACTTTATTATTCCTTTGAGCACAATAGTGTTCCATCACCAACACATACCACAATTCGTTCAGCCATTCCCCAATTGATGGGCATCCCCTCATTTTCCAATTTTTTGCCACCACAAAGAGTGCAGCTATGAATATTCTTGTACAAGTCTTTTTCCTTATTATCTCTTTGGGATACAAACCCAGCAGTGCTATGGCTGGATCAAAGGGCAGACAGTCTTTTATCACCCTTTGGGCATAGTTCCAAATTGCCCTCCAGAATGGCTGGATCAATTCACAACTCCACCAGCAATGAATTAGTGTCCTGACTTTGCCACATCCTCTCCAGCATTCATTACTTTCCTTTGCTGTTATGTTAGCCAATCTGCTAGGTGTGAGGTGATACCTCAGAGTTGTTTTGATTTGCATCTCTCTGATTATAAGAGATTTAGAACACTTTCTCATGTGCTTTTTAATAGTATTGATTTCTTTGGCTGATAACTGCCTGTTCATGTCCCTTGCCCATTTATCAATTGGAGAATGGCTTGATTTTTTGTACAATTGATTTAGCTCTTTATAAATTTGAGTAATTAAACCTTTGCCTGAAGTTTTAGTTATGAAGATTTTTTCCCAATTTGTTGCTTCCCTTCTAATTTTGGTTACATTGGCTTTGTTTGTACAAAACCTTTTTAATTTGATGTAGTCAAAATTATTTATTTTACATTTTGTGACTCTTTCTAAGTCTTGCTTGGTTTTAAAATCTTTCCCTTCCCAAAGGTCTGACATGTATACCATTCTGTGTTCACTTAATTTGCTTATAGTTTCCTTCTTTATGTTCAAATCATTCACCCATTCTGAGTTTATATTGGCATAGGGGGATACACGCTTTTAATAACAAACAAGCATGACGACACATCCTGCCTCTCTCCTTGCTGTCTTGATCAGGTTGGCCTCATAGGGATCACTGAGGCCCTGGCAGTACAGGAGGAAGTGTCTGTTTTAGTAAAGGATTAGATGGTGAAGCCAGTTGGAGTGGCTCAAATCAAGTGAGTTGGAGCTTTACACACTTTCGTGCTCTGAAAATCCAGTGAATTTCTACTTTGAAACCAGAGTGGTCTTCCTTCAATGCCATTACAGAGATTGGTCTGCACAGAACTCCAACTCAATTCTATAGGCATTTAGGTGTTTATACTATCCAGGGGCAGCTAAGAGGTGAAATGGATAGAATACTGGGTTCGGGGTCAGGAAGGCTCATCTTCCCGAATTCTAATATGGCTTCAGACACTCATAAGCTGTGTGACCCTAGGTAAGTCATTTAACCTTCTTTGCCTCAGTTTCCTCATTTGTAAAATGAGCTGGAAAAAGAAATGACAAATGACTCCAATATCTTTGCCAAGAAAATCTTAAATGGGGTCCACCATGACTGAATTGACTGAGTAACAGCAATGCAACTTGCCATTTGTGGAAGATTCAAAGACAAAAAAAGAGGGTGCTTTCTTTGGAAGGGAAGGAGCCTGGCATCTGTCTGCAGCCCTACTACACAATACTGGTAAGTAGTTTGGTGAGTTACCAATTCCAACCTCCTGCCAAGGTTGGAGATAGATATTGTCTTATAGTCCAGGCCTCTGAAGGTACCTAAATGTGGGATAATCATGTTCTTTCTCATGGAAGAATGGGAGGACCAAAAAAAAGAAAAGATGATAGAAAACACATTAAAAGTCAAGCCTTGCTCAAGGCAGTTCATGCAAAAGGACTGAACACTGTATAATGCTGGCCACTGTTTACCTTTACAACATCCAGCCTGTTACCTGAATGTATCTCCTGGAGACTAGAGAGCAATATTGCACTCTCTCTATTATTATTCTATATCAGAGCAAAACAAGAGAAGGTTCTTAGTTTAGTAATATTCTGAGATATTTAACCGAACCTCCTGGATCCTTTCTGATGTGAAATTTTCTGGGTACATTAAATGTGGCATAGAGAACTAAAGGAGCCATGCATGTATAAATGAAGGCCACTGGGACTAGGGCATTGAAATCCTACTTCCAGCTCAGGGGTTCATGCTACCTTCACTATCAAAAGCATTTTCTTTTTTCTTTATAATTCAAAAAAGGGTTTCTCCCCCCCCCAAACATTTTCCAAACATCCTGCTAAGAAATCCTAATTCTTCTCTTTCCTTGTAATAATGCGGATGATAAAAAATAATAATAATAGCAACACCAAATATTTTATGTGGTAAACAAATGATCAACAACCCACCTGAAAGTTAAAGAAATTGCTTCAAATAGAGAGAACTATAAGCATAGAGCAGCTGCTGAGTTCCAACTGTAAGTAGTAAGATGAAAGTATTTCAGTAAAACAACTATCTGGTGATATATTTAATTTGACTCTAATCTATGGTGAAAGCATAGTGTTCTACTGGAAAAAACTTGAGCATTAAACCGAGAGCTTGATTGGAATGCTGCTTTATGAACTCCCCAGGGCTCACTGAAATTTATGAAGTATTTTTTAAATGGGAGACAGTACTGAGTAAAGAAATCCTGAACAGGGCAAACAGAGACAACCAAAAATAATTAACTAGCTCCGAAATGTCAAACGGAAATACATGAAGAAACGGCACTGGCAGAATAGAATCTGCTCAGGGTGATTGCAGTCAAGATTTGCAACATAAGACACACACACACACACACACACACACACACACACACACACACACGCATCCTTTTTATAGAACATTTCTGTAAGATGATCTGAAGGATGTATTTTGACTGTTATTTACAAAACTCTATTCCTCTTTTAATATATTCCTTTTAATATAGTATTTTTGTTCAGGTACAAAGCCAATGCAAATAAGTCACCCCTTGTTGGAAGGACCTGAATGTGAAATTGGTTTTTCTTCAATACTATCATGGGGAGGATGGGCTTCATTGAACTCCAATTCAAGTCAAGTTGAGAACTTATTAAGGGCCTACTATGTGCCAGGCGCTGATGTCATATTATATGTTATGATACAGAAAGACAAGAAAGGCCCTGCCCTCGAGAAGCTTACATTCTGCTGGAGATGAACAGCATATACAGAGACATAAGCAAATAAGAAATGGATATAAAATGAAACTAAAATTATTGTGCGTGAATGGGGGAATGGAAACCCCTCGTGGGTGGGGGAATCACAGAAGCAGGGCTTGATTTTAACCTTCCGAGTAGCAAGAAACTCAAAGCAGCAGAAATGAGGAGAATATTGCAGGTGGGGAGGGGGGGACAGCCAGCCCGTGAGAGGGAATATTCTTTTCAGGGAATATCCACTGGCCATTTGGGGAGGAATATACATGACGGGAGATAAATCTGAACAGGCAGGCTGGAGTCAGGTGGTAAATGGACCAACCGAGGAGTCTGGATTTTACCCTAAAGACCCTGGGAAGCCACAGAGGTTTCTTGAGTAGGTAAGTGGCATGATGCTCCGCCCCATGACCATCCAGGTGCCCCGCCGAGTCTACAGGTTGGATAAGGAGGACGTGCTTGGCCACGGGCCCACGCTTTTCTGTGGGTCGTACTAACTGGCTCAAATGCTGCTGGAGCTTGGCGGGACATTGATCCAGGGCAGCGCGACCCAGGAAACGCACAGTCAGAAAGCGAGTCATATTCATGAAGGGTTTATGGCTTGTGAAGTGCTTTCTTCACCACAACCCTGCTAGGTAGGTCGTTCACACACGAGGTTCATATTCCAATAAAGTCCCATCCTGAGCAGACATTTGGAAAAGCTGTGTGTTGGGGCTGGCCTCAGACACTCACCAGCTGGCACTTAACCTCCGTTGGCATCAGTTTCCTCATCTGTAAAATCAGGAGAGTAACTGCATCTATCTCCCAGGCTGTTGGGAGGGTGGAATAAGGTCGTGATTGTAAAGTGCTTAGCATGGTGCCCGGCATGCACGGGCACTATTTAAATCGTAGCTATTATGAGGACGATATAAATAAACGTGCACGCTTGCATGGCTGGTGTTGTAGAAATCGTGAGTCTCAACACGGAGAAGCGGCGCCGGGAGAGCGGGTTTCAGGGAGCACCACGCCACGATTCACTCGGGGGCCGCGGGCCATCCCTTAATTTCAGCCCGGGCGGCTGTCTAAGACTCCTCGTACAAGCGGTCACTCGTCTGCCTCCATGGGGCGACGGTCCGCATTTAGGAAGGCACCAACGGAGGAAGTTCTAGGTGCAGCGCCAGGCTAGACACGCTGTAGCAAAGGCTTGGCCTCCGTTCTCATGGACCACCTAGCCCGGCCCAAAGAAACCGTCTGCTCAGCGGCCCGGCGTTGGCCAGGACGTGGCCAAGAGGAGGACGGTACGCCCAGATGCCCCATCATGCCTTTCTTTCCCATTGCAGACTGGACGTGGGACATGGTGGTCTCTTTGCAATGTTAGCATTCTTCTAGGGAGGGGACAGGGAGGGAGGAAGGGGGGAAATGAGTCAAATTCAAGGGGAGAAAAGTGCTACTTGGCTTTGGCACAGAACGTGGACCTCTATCTTTTAGAGAGCGGGCAGTGTGGCTGGGAGGAGCTAGCCTACTGCATAATTCTGGGCCTGCACCTTGTGAGGTGCCAGAGGAGATCCAGAGCTCGCTCATTTCTTGAGTGCGGGAGGGGGCTCGGTTTTCCTCTGTGTACTGAGGACTTTGCAATTCACTTATAGAAATTTGCCTCACACCATCCTTACTGTTGGGCAGGGGGTTAGCTAAATGAAGATGCATACAAGTTCATTCTGGCAGCTCTGTACCCAGGAAGGATGGAAATTCCAGGTTTTCAGCATCTGGAGATTGATTTCTGGCACCGCTTGTCAAGGACTGGGTACAGTGAAAGACTTTTTTTCTGCAGCAGGAAATCGCTTCAAGGAAAGTCATTTTCTTTCTCTTGCCTGGCTTTGCGCAGAGAAGGGCCGACAGTCAGCGGCACTCAAGGCCTTTTACAATCTGATGCCAACTAATTTTTCCAACCTTCTCTCACACGACTTCCCCTCACAGATAATGTTTCAGTCAAACTGAAGTATTAGCTATTCCACAAATACATTGATGTTAGTCATATAACAAACACTTATGAAGTGCTTTATAATATACCAAGGATTGTGCAAAGTGTTGAGGACAGGTAAAAAACAGTCTCTGCCCTCAAGGTGTTCCCCCCATTCTAAGGGGAAAGACAACTACATAGGAAGGGAGAACAGAGATTCAGAAAAGCCTCCTGAGGTAGTTGGGATTTGAGAGGATCCATGAAAGAAGCCAGGAAAACTAAGAGGGAGAAAGATGAGAATTCCAGGCATGGATTTTTACTATAGTACTTTATTATACATCTATTGTGTGTAAAACAGAATCAATTAATTTAAAGGTCACACGTGTATTAACAATATTTTTCTTCCCTGCTCATTTATTTTAAACTAGTCCCAATGATGAATATTAGTAGGACTCAGGTATGTCATTTATGAAGGGGGGGTCATAAATCAGGCTGAATCTCCCTAGTTTTTTCTAATTTAAAGATGTGGATCTTTTTGCTTGGTGAATAAAAGGTCAAGAAAGTGGAAAACTGAACCTTAGACAGTAGAGTTGAGAGGGCAGCATGGTGTAATTATAAAAATATAGGCCCTCTCAGTAACTCAAAGAAATCACACAGAGGAAAAGGACCCATAAGAACAAAATTATTTGTAGTCAGTTTTGGGTGGGGCTAGTAAAGAACTAGAAACAAAAGAGATGATCAGAAATTGGAGAATGGGTGAACAATTTATGGGACAAAATATTTGTGCCAATAAGAGAAAGCTTAGAAGGCTTTTATGAGCTGAGGCAAAGCATCCTGAGCAGAACCAGAGAACAATGTGGAACAATGTATTCAGTAACAACAACCTTATAAAAACAAACAACTTTGAAAGACTTAAGAACTCTGGTCGATGCAACAACCAACTATAACTCCAGGAAATCAATGGTGATATATGTTACCCACCTCCTGACAAAGAAATGATAGACTCAAGGTATAGAATGAGATGCATATTTTTTTTGGACATGGACAAAATGGGAATTAATTTTGTGTGAGAATGCATATTTGTTACAAAGGTTTTGTTTTGGTTTTCCTTTTTTTTTTCCCTCCATGAAAGAGAACAGAAAAAGTGGGAGAAAATAAATGTTAGTCAATTGAAAGACAAATTACAAGCTCTGGTATGAATACAAAACTAACTGTGTAACTTGAGGCAAATTACAAAACCTTTGTGAAACTCATCTGGATAATTACTTATGATTATAGATTTGGAGTTGAGAGGATTTTTAGAATTCATCTAGTCCAGTTTTTTTTTTTTAACCCTTACTTTCTATCTTGGAATTAATGCTAAGTATTGGTTCCAAGGCAGAAGAACGCTTAGGGCTGGACAATTGGAGTTAAGTAACTTGCCCAAGGTCACACAGCTAGGAAACGTCTGAAGTCAGATTTAAATTCAGGACCTACCATCTCCAGGCCTGGTTCTCTATTTACCAAGCCACCCACTCCAGTGGTTCTTAATCTTCTTTGTATGGTGGACCCCTTTGGCAGGCTGGTTAAGTCTACCCACTCTTCCTTAGAATAATATTTTAAAACACATAAAATGAAATATCTAGGATTGCAAAGAATACCAAGAATATTGAAATTGCTATTATAATATTAAAAAAACACAACAAATTCTCACATCTCAGGTTAAGAACTCCTGATAGTAGTCTAACTCCTTCACTTTACAGATAATCGAATTGAGGTCCATAGAAGAGAAGTAACTTGTTCAGGGTCACAAAGAACCAAGTAGGAGAGTTGGGTCTTCAATCCAAGTCCTCTGACTCCAAATTTTTAGGAAAGTGCTATAGAAATGTGAGTTGTTTATTATCATCACCAGCACCACCATCATCATTGTACAGAAGATTCAGGATATTTTTCCTGAGGTCATTAATAATTTTGATGAGGTCCTACAAGGCAGCAGCTCTGAAGGGGGCTAGTTTGTAGAGATTGATCTTGATTCATCACAATCTAGGGCTTACTAAAGACGCCCGGCTGTCCTGGTCACATTTAAAATTTCAAGCCCCTGTACCTTCTTCCCTCCTAGTGCCTTCCACAAACAAACACTAGAATAGGTGAAGCTAGTGAAAAAGTAGTGTTTTTTTGTTATTTCCCTGAAATGCCAGTGTAATCAGAATTGGTAGTGTGATTTAAGAACTTTGACCTTAACTTCGATGATTACTCCAAGACAGCCCAATTAATCAGTCCTATAAAATGTTCTGGTCCAAGGAATTCCACATAAAGCACACATGGGGTCCATCTTGCTGCAATCAAGGGACTTGAATCTTTCCTTTCAGATGACAACCAAATCACTTGACCAGTTCCAGTGAAATATTAAATACAGAACACCTTTCAGGAAAACTGGAATGCTAGCTGCCATGGAGAAGCAATTAGTTGAGGACATTAGGAAGTCTCAGGTGGTTCCACATCCAAATATTAACAAGACCTAAATCTGTTTAGTTCTTAAAATTAGTCAAAATTGGGCTCATTCAGCCCCAGAAGAGCATCTGTTTTCAAGGATGCAGCTGCTCTGCTTTCAATGGCAACTTACTGCGACTTCTTTAATTGATCCATATAAGGATGTCCTTGTGCATCTGCAGTATTAGCTGAATTCGTTATATTATATACTGGTCCCAACTGGGGTGGAAGTGAAAAACTCAAAAGGGAAAGATAGTTATTGTAGCAGGAAAATGGAGGTTAACCTATTGAATCTATGTTTTGTAGGAGGCAGAAAGCTGCCAAAGAATAATCACACATGATTTCCTCACTGAGAACATTAGACCACTTTCCAGAAGTTCATTCTAGGTCTATAAATCTAAGATTCTGGGAAACTGAATCCCCTTAAATTTTTACAAAGTTTTGAAATACTCTCCTCCATCAATGCTTTCCTTAGATGTTTTAACCTGGCATAGAGATGAATGAACTGGATTTCTTAAAGCTAGGGCAACAGAATGCAAGCTCTGAAAGGTCTTAACAAATTGGAAAGTCTTGGAGGAAGGTCTGGCAAAGGACTGTATGTTTTTCATCTAAAGCTCAGCTTTGTTAAGTATGGGGAGTCTCATGATGAAAATGCTGACCAAAATGCAGGTGATGAATTTTTGCAACTCATAAAACCATCCCATAAAACAATGTTCTTTGGGTCATGGACCCTATTGGCCATCTGGTAAAATTTATGGACTTCTGAGAATCATTTTTAAAATGTATTAAATAAAATACTTAGGTTTAAAAAGAAAATTAATGATATTGACATAAAGGTATATATATTTTTCCTGATCCCAGTTCATGTTCCATCTGAAATCTGTCCATGGGTCCTTTGGGGTCTGTGAACCCCTGGCAAAGAACCTTAGTTCTAAGGCATAAAGATTGGGATCTCCAGAGAGAGTACCTACATTGTAGGAGTACCTACAGACGAGATAACAGAATTTTGAAAGTACTGGAGCATGATGCAACTTACTGAATTCTGCTCTGAACTATGACTCAGGGGGACATAAAGAAAGCATGTTCATTTCTGTTTTTTAGTTTTCCTTTCTGAAAAATGGTGATTATGTGGCGTAATGTATAGAAAAACTGCCCTTGAGTCAAGAAGACCAGGTCTTACGTCCCACTAAAATCATTCCCCTTTCTCTTAGTATTAATTCTAAGAGGAATGTCAAGGGTTAGGCAATGGAGGTTAAGTGACTTGCCTAGTCACAGTCAGGAAGTGCCTGATGCCAGATTTAAACCCACGTTCTCTCCATTACAGATGTGGCACTCTATCTCCTCCACCACCTAGCTACCCCATAATCTTCTGAGACACAGTGGTCTTGGGTCTTTTGGAAGGTTGGTTAAATTCTAAGGGCTCTAGATGACTTCTGAAGATGCTAAATTATAGAGCGAATGATAATTCACCTTGGTAGAGCAAGTTCCTCATTGTGAGGGTCCTATACTGATCAACAGGAGATGAAATCACAGATCCAATTCTAAAACATTTCTATCTCTCACAGAGTTGATGTAATGATAGTGCTTACAAATTCACACTCTGATCTTGAGATGCTATTACCTCAGAGATCCCTTCTCTCAGTGAAAGAAGCCTCTGACTCATTCATTCAACCAAATAGGCAACATAAAATATATGCATCCATATTATGTGCATGGGCGCGCGCGTGTGTGTGTGTGTGTGTGTGTGTGTGTGTGTGTGTGTGTGTGTGTGTGCAGAGAACTGATTGGATCTGCATTATGAAGGAAATCCCAGCCTAGGATCACTGAATTCGTTTTCAGGGAAAGCCCTGAGGGAGAGGATAGAGCCAAAGACGATTCTGAGGTGTTGAGCCTGAGTAGTGGAGGCTAATTTTGGCATTTACAGAAACAGGCAAGCAAAAAAGGAGAACTAATGTTGGGCTGGGAAGAATAATGAATTCAGTTTCAGGCACGTACATTTTGGAAAGATGGTAACACATCTTCAATGGCAATGTGCAGCAGGAGGCTGGAGGTTCTGGTAGACATATCAGGGCTGAAAATAGAGCTCCAGAAGTGTTCTAGATATAAAGGAACTGAGAAGCAGAGTATTATAATAGAAAAGGCTCTGGGCTTTGAGTCCAGAGACCGGTGTTTTTATTCTGGCTGTGACAGTCCCTGCTTTCAAGTTCACATTCTAATTTGGAAGATAACACAGATGGAAGGTTTCAACTGAAAATCAGATGGAAAAGTCCCCTGGTCCTTAGGGCATAGCAGCAAAGCAGAAGGTAATGCCTCTTCTTTAATGTCATTTCCTCCATCTAAAATTATATCCGTTTTTGATGTTGATCAGAATTGACAATGCCAAGGACTTTGGTGGCAAGAATTTCTTTTCTTGGTCTTTAGTAGCTGTGGTTGTAGCATCTGCAGGAGTCAGGCTACATCTCTTTAGGGGCCGTTTCCTGTGGACACTTGGCGGGAAGCATTCTTATTCCCAAGGCTTGGATTCAGAAACCTAAAGGGAGATGGTGGTGTCGACATGGCAGTGGTGGTTCTTTGACGTGTTGCTTGTCTCTTTCTCAGGGGCCTTTGTGCTTTAGCTAGGCTGGCTTGACTGTCTCATGAGTGGCAGCTGGTTGAGAGTGAATGGGCATGGCTGGCTCCTGTTCCACAAGAGGGGCTGGCTCTGATACTCTAGATCTACATTCATAACTATGTCACTGCTCCATCAGCTGTTATCACCTCCTGCCTAGATTATTACAGTAGCCTCCCACCATTCTTTCCATCTCTAATCAGTCTTGTAAAACAAGGCGGCCAGTCAAATCCCTAAAGCACAAGGCTGATGGGATTACTACCCTGAACAAAGACCACCGCCTACAGAGGAATGACCGGTCTCTTTTAGTCCAGCATCCAAAGCCCTCTACAAGCTAGATTCCCCCTACTTTATTGAATTCTCTGTTTTCAGCATAGTGCTTGGTAGGCAGTATACACTTGATAAATACTTTGATTTGATTATTTTCCTAATACTTTGATGAATCTAAATTCTTATCAGAGTGAACGTTGCCTCTCTCTATGCAGCTTGAAACCAATCCAAGTAGGAATCTCATCTGATCTGCTAAATACGACTCTGATTTTGAAACCATATGGGTAGCTGTGTGACACTGGTCTGTTCATAGATTATTCTTCATTTTCACTCTATGACTATCTACTTCTTTTTCTACTCACTCATGTTTTTGCTAGTGTCTTTTATGGTAATTCTTACACACATATCATTATGAGTACTCTCCTTTTCCTGTGAAGTCATCCTGGGTCAAAGGAAATTTTGATTACTATGAGATGATAGTGTTTTAAAACATAACCAATCAGAATCACTGGAAAACAAATGGTGTTAGAAATATACAATTTTGTGGTAGCAAGAAGCAAGGGATCACTGAAAATGTTGCATCATTTCCCAAATTTGATATATCCTGATGTTCTTTTCAGTTCTATGCCCAGCTAACTGCTCATATTTATAACACATATATGTGGTGATAGACTAACTCAAAGGTAACATGTGATCTTTCATTTTGCTTTTTCTGAGTAGATTTCTTTTTTGAGCAACCCAGTGCCAGAGAAAAATTAATCTTTACAAAGGAATCTCCAGGTATCTGAAGAGTAAGTTTTTCAACAGGTGTTGTCAAAATAGGAACAAAACTTAAATTTTTATTCCTATCATTCTCCTAAAAACTGACTAATATCTTTTGCCCATGGTTTCCAAATATTTTAATGATCAGTATTATTATTCAATGTTATTGAAACTAAAGCTCCAAAGATTATGAAAATAAATCTCGATTATCATAGAAGTGCCAGAAGTAGAGATAAATAGTGATGAAAAGAGAAACTTCATGCAGGACTTCTTTCTGAATAGTAAAACAAAAAACCAAGGTAAAAGTGGACAGCTGTTTTCGAAGTTCCCACAAGGGAAAGAGACTACTAAGTCAGTATTTCTAGAATCTGAGCCAACACTGGTACTCCATACATCGTACAGCTCAATGAAACACAATGTAAGTCTCTTAGTACATATTCTTTGATGTTAATACCGATTGAGCAAGTCCCAGGCCTGCCAAGATATTAAGCTTTAGGGGCTTGCCAGCACACAGTACGTACATAGCAGAAAATAGGTACTTCTCTAAAGTATCACAACTCCATCTTTCCTAAATCTCATGGGTAAAAAAATATAAGGAACAGGATCCTTCAGTCTGAGGGGAAAATACCAGATTAATTTTTTTTCTCATTTGTTTCAAATAATCCTCTCCAAGCTCCTGGCACAAACCTAATCACCAACTAAAACGATATGTTGTAATATTAATTCTGCTACTACTAGATCAGGAAGAGAAATGAGGTAAAAATAAAGCAAAAACAACACAAAAAATAAGCCTCATTTTAGTCATTCATTGGGAAAATAAAATTTTAATGCTATATTTGATCTCTTGTGTACTTCATAAATCAATATTTTGCATTTCTACAAAAATCTCAAATCAAAGAACATCTTAAGAAATGAACAAAAACCTGCCCAAGTTTTCCCAGGTGAATAAGGGAGTCAGGATGAAGCCAAAGACAATATTAAAAGGGCTGTGCAGTTTTGTTTTTCTTTAAAGCAAATGTGTTTAATGAATATCCTCCTAGCTGTAGAATTTGTGCACTTCTCAAAGTGCCTCAGGGGAGTAGTTTATTCACTAAGTGACTCAGAGACCAATTTAATTAAATTCAACCAATAACACTGTGCTAGACTTTGGGGGGAGACATAAAGATTAGATAAGATAGGATAGCAAACTATAAGGAGCAAATACTCTGGTAGGGGATAAGACACACAAGTAAGTGTAACTTATTTATTTTAACCTTACATTTTGTCTTAGAATGAATACTAAGTGTTGGTTCCCAGGTGGAAGACTGGCATGGGCTAGGCAATGGCAGTAAAGCAATTAGCCCAGGATCACATAACTAAGAAGTGTCTGAGACCTTATTTGAACCCAGGACCTCCTGTCTCTGGGCCTGGGTCTCAATCCACTGAACCTCCTAGAGGCCCCTAATAAGTATAATAGAAGAACTAATCCTCTTATTGATAGCTTGTAGTTTGCACATTGTCTCTTCTATTTGATTGTGAGCTCCTTGAGAGTAAGGCCTCTGCTTTACTTGACTATTCAAACATCACTTTAAAATTTATAAAACACCTAAGAAACATTATTATTAAAAAAAAAATCTTCTTCTTCTTCTAGGGATGAGGGATCCCAGTGTCACAGAATTAGGAGTGTCATAAGCAGGATTCCATTTCACTGTAGGCAAAATAGAAGACAGAGTGAGGAATAGCTTGTGGAAAGCCCATTGGAATATCCTCAACAGTAAGAGAAAGCTAAGGAGGGCATCAGCACATGGAGTGGACTCCTTGGGGTAAGCCTAGCCAGTCACCAGGTTTGCCACTCCACTGCATTCTCAGCCAGGAATTTGCCAAATCTTGTTGCTCCATTGGCCACAATATTTCTCCCATGTGTCTCCTACTCTCTACTGGCACAGCCATCACCCTCCTTCAGGCCTTTTATCACCTCTCACCTGGATTACTGCCCCACCTCCTTTTTGGTCTCCTCTGCCTCAATTGTCTCCCCATTCCTCTGACACAGTGACCAGTGATTTTCCTGCAGTGCATTCTGATCATGTCACAACAAATTCTAGTGTCGGCTACCTTAAGAGTCAAAGATCAACTCTGCTATGTGGCATTTAAATTGTTCCAGAATGAGGCCCTTTCCTACCTTTCCAGTCTTCTTGAATTTTACTCCCATTCTTGAACTCTGTATTTAAGCTACAATGGCAGATTTGCTGTTCTATCTATAAAATCTCTTGTTTGTCTGCTTTTGCACTGGTTACCCTTTGTTTTAGAAAACATGGCCAACTCTATTATTTCTGCCTCTTAGGATCCCTGTTTCTTCTTAAAAAACAACAACAAAAAAACTGAAACCTATACTTTTTGTCTTAGAATTGATATCAAGTCCTGATTTTAAGGCAGGAGAATGTTAAGGACTAGACAACTGGGGTTGAGTGACTTGCCCAAGGTCACACAGGTAGGAAGTGTTCAATGCCATATTTGAAACCAGGTCTTGGCTCTCTATCTACTGAGCTACCTAGCTGCCCTGATTTCCACTTTTAATTTTTAAAATTTTAATTATTTTTTAAAAAGCACAGACACAGTTTTATTCTTCAGTTCCCATTTTTTCCTCCTCCTCACATCACCCACTCAATGAGAAGGCAAGAAAAATAAAACCAATTACAAATATATATAGTCATGCAAAACATATTTCTATATTATCTATTCCTTGGCTTCTTTTCAAGACACAACTCAAGGACTACCTTCATCTCTAGGTCTTGCTTGGTCTTCTTAGTTGCTACTGTACTTCTTCCAAAATAGCTGTCTTTAGTTTGTAAGTTGTTTCCTTCATTAGAATGTAAGCTCTATGAAGTTAGGGATTATTTTCCTGTTGTCTTTTTATTCAAAACTCAATACAGTATTTAATACATGTTGATTGAATGATTTTTATTGCTATGAGTCATACAGCATGTGTAGGTACAGATGGATAATGAGTGATTTATATTAGAGGTGCCAAACTCACTGAAGCTCCATGGAGCACCAAGAAAATAAAAAAGTAACTGGGAAATATTAACAAAAGAAATAAAAATACAGCACAATGCAGATAATATTCATATCTAGTTTTCTTTTCTTTTCTTATTGTTTGTTGGCTACATAAAAATTCCCAGGTATATTCTTCCCTTTCCTCCCCTCACCACAGAAGGCATTGCTTGAAAAAAAAAAAGGTATGGATAAACTACGGCTTTTTGTGTTTCTATTGATCAGTTCTTTGTCTGGAGGTAGAACACTCATGAGTTATTCTTCAAATATGAATTCTATGGCTGTGTATTATGTTCTCTTGGTTCTACTTATTTCCCTTTTCATAATTTCATGTAGGTTTTTCCATATCAAAAAAAATAATTTGCTCATCATTTCTTATGGTACAGTAGTATTCCATTAGAGTCAGATGCTTCAACTTGTCCAACCATTCCCCATTTGATGGACATCTCAATTTCCAGTTCTTTGTTACTACAAATAGAGCTGCTATAAATATTTTATAATGTAAAGATTCTTTCACCTCTCCCTTGATCTTTTTGGAAAACAGACCCAAACAGTGCTATTGCTGAGTCTAAGAGTATACACACAGTTTTATAGCTCTCTGGCCATAAGCTCACAGTTCCACTAACAGTGTATTAGTGTCTCCATTTTTTTTCATCCCTTTCAACATTTATAATTTTAGCAAATCTGATAGGAGTGAAATAATAACTCAAAGTTGTTTTGATTTGCATTTCTCTAAATAGTAATGACTTAGAACATTTTTCATGTCTATATATATATGGCTTTGATATCTTTGTCCAAAAACTGTCTGTTCATATCTTTTGATCAACTGGGGAGTAGCTCATATTCTTATAAATTTGACAAAGGTCTCTATTTTAGATATGAGATCTGTGAAAAACTGTCTAAGTCCCTCTCCCCACCTATTTCCTTTCCTTCTAAGCTTGGTTACATCAGTTTTATTTGTAAATATACTATATGGTTTTCTAAATCTATACATAGTCCCCAGGGATCTTTTTCTATTTGGATTTGACATCACTGATCTCCACTGTTGGAGGGAATTTATATGACTAAAATCAGAGATTCATTTGGGTATTGAATAATTTGAGTTATGAACACTCATCCTAGGGCTTCCTCAATGAAACCTATCAATGAAATCCATGATTATCCAAAAGTAATCAGCTATTAAAAAAAAAGAAAAAAAGGTTATCAGTTTACAAATCTTAGAGGAAAAGCTAAATAAAATATGTGAAAAAATAACGAGTATGACATGAAACTGGAAGACAAGTTCAATGAGTTTGTCATATATCTGAGAGAGTCACTGCAGGAGGACAATGAGTAAGGCTTAATATTGAAGAAGAAGAGAAGAGTGGGTTAGATTGCTTAAGAGAAACTGCATAGTGTTTTTAAATGATACTAATCTACTTTCCAGTGCAAAAATATGACTTTAGAGGATAAAAGTTTTCCCAGGACATAGTTGCAGATATTCTAATAGCATAGTCTTTGAAGACAAAAAATTGAGGGTGATTTTTGCAGAAGTCAGAGAAGAGAAGTATGGCAGGCCCAAATAGGCTTCAGTTTATTTCCAATGACCATCTGCTTACAAGAACCATCATCCAGAAAATTGATGAGTAGGAAAAGGGGTGACCTTTGTCATTTAGCAAGACCACGGGATAAACAGAAGGAAGGATCAAATGTGGACAAGCACCAATGAAATTTAAAAAATACCTAGAGCAAGGCCTCCAATGGAGGCTCTATGGAAGAAAATGAGTACAGAATCATGCAGGATGGGATGGAAGAATGTCCATATTAGTCAAATAATACTCTAACAGCACTATTCTTACATCTCATATTTTCTGTATTAACTGCATATATCTCATCTCCCCTACTAGACTAGAAGTTCCTTTACTGCAGGGATGTTATTTTATTAATCTGTAGATTCTCTTTTCTCTGCACCCCGCCCAGACTCCAACAATCCCATATGCATAATAGTTTCAGTTCTGATCACTATTTCTTTCATGAAAAAATGCATGCTTAATTCAATAAAACAAACATTATTAAGTACAATGTACAAAGCATATTGCTACATGCTGGGGTGGCAAAGATAAAAACAAAACATTCTCCAGCAATTAGGAGCTTAGAGCCCACTGAGGAGTTAGAATATGGACACATATACAAAGGAATTTCAGATTGGAGAGAATAGAAGTAATTCAGGGGGCCCCTAAGCTGTACTGTGAAAGAAACTAGAAATTCTATGACATGCAGGTAAGGAATTCTAGACCTGAGAGATTCATCTAAGCAAAGATACAGAAACAGGAGATGGAATTTCATGTGCTGGAAATAGCTTAACAGATCAGTTTATCTCTTTACAAAACAATAAGTGTCCATCCCTCTTCTCTTTCTCCTTCCACTTTGTTTAGGTACTAATACATTTGGGTTGTAGCTACTTATCAGGTAACAAAAACTTGAGCAAGGTCACTCATAGCAGCAAGAATCACAGAGGCATGAATTCCTCTAATCTTTCATTTTGAGCTACTCAGGGTAGAGACTGTGGCTCAGTGGTTTGATTGAAAGACTTTTCTGAAATACTTCTGGAAGGGTCCTTACACCAAGTCTGAAGATACAGACATGCTGGATAGCTGTTTGGAGACGTCAGATGCTCTGGAAACGAGCAAGATGGAAAAGAAGGAATGGAAAGATAATGAACTTCCTTATATCCAGGATGGCATTTAAAGAGGTGTAATCTTCCTGGTGGAATTTCTGCCCTGTGAGGACAAAAGGAGACACCCGTCTGGTGTGCTGTAAAGATAACACTAAGTAACTCCAATTACATCTCTCTTGTGTCAAATATGGCCTATATGGGTTAAATTGATGGGGGTGATGACACTCACATATTGATTAATGTTTTGTGATGGTTAATAATCTGCTACCATATTTCTGTCATTATATATTAATAACCCATGAAGCCTGTTCTCATTCCTATTTAAGACTCACCATATAGTTTGTAGAATAATTAATCTTCTGAATATTTTTTTCTAAAAACTATTACAATGATACTCTGCTTCTGTACCAGTTTTAAGATAGAGCTTTTATTCCTATACAGCAGAATAATTTACTAGTTGATTACAAAGTGTCAGACTGAGTTACCTCAAAATCTAAATATCTTTCTTTTCTGATGTAAATGTGATCCCTGAAGCTGACTCTCCCAGGTACATAAACCTTTATAGGACTAGCTGTTACAAACCTCTACAGAGCCCCGGAGGATAATAAGATAGCACCTCTCAAAAATCAAGAAACACAGATTAAATGTTCTTGTCTGCCTGAAAACCTCACAGAAAACAGATATTTAGCTGAAGGGCAAGAAGAAATAATTAGGCTTGGTTGTTCCTACAGCTAATGGACATTAATATGGAAGGGAAAACATGGCTTTTTGAACTTTAGAGAAGACAGGAATAAGATTCTGATCCCAGAGGGGAGCACTCTAGCTAGTATCAGGCTTGTTAGTGAGTAAGCTTGGTATGGGCAATTTGGGGTGAGAAGATCTGAGTTTGAAACCCAACATTACTGACAACAAAGAGACTCTGGGTGAATCACTTAACCTTTATGGGCTTCAGTTTCCTCAGCAGTAAAATGGGAATATTATTTGTGAAGAAAGTATTTTGTGAACTATAAAGTGCAATCTAAATGTGAATTATTATTACTATAACAACTATGATAACTACTACTACTTCTACTGGACAATTTGCCATGGATGAGGAGGAGGAGGAGGAGGAGGATAATGATGATCACTACTAACTACTACTTTCACCACTACAACTACTAGTTCTACTACTAACTACCACCACCACCCACTACTACTCTAGGGTTCTCCTATAGGAAAAAAGGAAGAGATTGAAAAAACAAAACAAAACAACTGTTCTTGTTTTTACTTTCACTTTAAATTTGCTCCAAGCTACCCTTAGTGGCTATCTACTAGGAACTTACTATCATTCTATGATAAAAAGCTTCTTCTTGTCATCTATAACTAATTTCTTAAGTCTTTTCCTTCAAGTTCACTGAATAAGTATTTAATAAATGTAAGAGAAACACTAAGAATTTCAGAAGACAGGACAACTGAAGCTCTCTTGCCTCTGTAACATTTCTAAAAACTATATTATGAAAGCATCCTCCACATCATCTATCTATCCAATTGGCCTACAGTATAAATAGTTTCTTTACATATGATTCCTCATATTTTGCTGTTTTATTATTAGCAAGGCCTTTGACAACTGTGTTCTGTAATGTGTAAAATACACTACTTAAAGACTGCGGAGTTTATTCAGGGTTTTAATTTGTCTGTGACATAACAGAGCAATTCTACTACCACACACTTGTTCTAGGTGCAAACATTGTGCATACATCAAATGTAAAATCAATAGTAGAATCAATTTTCATTTGTGATAATAGGGGACAGAGATAACCGACCTAAGTTTCATCAATTTAGATGAAATGTACAGAAATAGTCCAACATCTTTATTCTCTAGAATTATTAACAGTAGTATTAACTATCATTGAGAGAATGATAGTCCAGTTAGGAAATCATTTTCTGTTTTGTATATCTTTAGATAAATTTAAATGATCATTCCTTTGCATTCCAACCAACATATTCTCCTTATCTCCTTGTCTCCTAGGTCTACCTCTCAATCCTCCCTACCATTTACCAAAAAGTTAGAGAAAAGAAGAAAAAGAGAAACTCAAAGGAATCAGTTTTGCTAGCTGCTACCAGCTTTGTTAGAAGGTTTGGTAACAACCAAAAGTAAGCTGATATTCTAGATATTGTAAAAACTCTTAAAGTTTTGCCCCAGTGTTCCCTTCTCTTCTCTCCATAGGTACTCTTTTAGTGATTATTATTAGAGATAATTGATTCTACAAAGATGACTTCCAAAACTATACAGCCAGCCTTTATCTCTTTCACTATCTTCAGTTTGAACTTTTCAATACCTGCTGGACATCTGCACCATCTCAACAACCTCTTAAAGTCTCATTACAAAGGAAAGAACATTGGACTTGGGATTCAAGGTGTGAAATTTAAATTTTAGTTCTGTCACTTATAACTGCTGTGATTTTGGTCAAATCACTTAATGTCTCCAGGCCTCATCTGTAAAATGAAAGAATTGGACCTGATGATCTCTAAGGTTCATTTTGGCTCTAAATCTATGTTCTCAAATTTAAGATGTGTGCAACAAAACTCATTTTCTTCCTTAACCCTTTCACTCTTCCAGACTTTCCTATTTTTACTGAGAAGATGACAAAAGTCCAAGTTGGCCAGATTCTAAACTTCGATCATCCTTGATTCTTCACTGTCTATCACCTCCCATATCCAATCACTTGTCTAGTTGTGGTATGCCAAATCAGCAACGAATCTTAAAATTTCCTCTTCTAGTGACGTGACTACTATCCTTCAGGCGCTCATTTTGCACCTCTGCCTCCAAGAATTTGTAGCTTTATTTAATGCTTAGGTAAACTGCAATCTCCTATAAGAAGCCTTCTCTAAGCCCTCCCTCCCTCTTAACTACCATTGTTAAGCTTTCTTTCCTCAAATTATTTTATATTTAAGATCCATGAGGGCAAGAATTACTTTCTTTTTTGTCTAAAACTCCCCTAGTATCCTCCTCAGTGTCTTATATATAGCAAGGATTTAATTAGTGTTTATTTAATTGAATTTCCATGCCCCTAGCTATTAATTTAACAGCTATTAATATTAATAGCTTATTCTAAGCTATGGTTGACACAATCAAGTTCTAGTAAAAATGCTTTAAAATTGGATAACAACAGGTTCTGACCTGCAATAGCTATACTAATAAAATATTATTATTACTCATGTGTTACCTCATAGGGTTGTTATAAAGAAACTTTAAAGTGCTATTTTATTATTGTTATGACAAAAGATCCCTTTGGGAGGTCAGCATTCCTCCTCCCAATTACCACTGAACACCAAGAGCAAAATAAATGGATTTTTAGTTACAATTTTTTCCTTACACTTGCCCACTAATGATACTCAAGTAAAAATCCCATTTTAATGAATTCCTCTGTAATGCAATTCTTTCAGAGAAGGAGCTTTTATGATCATAACTCAGAGAAATCATACTTCATTGATCTGATTTTTAACATATTCTGTTAAAATAAAAATCCCCAGGATTAGGTATTTTCACAAGTCTCTAGGGTTCTTAGTGGAGATGACCAGTGGAGGAGCTAGGCTGGGAAATGAGGCAATTTAGAAAACCTAGGGATCACAATTAAGAGGTGGAAATTTTGAGAGTTCATTAGGTACAAGTGTATTTATTAGAGCACTTAATGCATTTATGACCTCTTTAGTTGTCTTTCACTTACCATGACTTAAAGACCCTACATTGCAAGAAACTCACCAGAAATTTAATGTACAGAAACTTCTGTGAAATGATTATCCATACAAAGCACTAGCTGTAGTTAAGGAAACAACAGATTCCCAAGTAAATATTATAATATCCTTTATGTTTACTGTGGCAATAGGGTTTCACTTAAATTACTTTGAATTTAAGGAAACAATTCTTACATTCAAAATTTGTCAATATGGCAATAATACCTGCAGTTAATCAGCAGTGAAATGGCCCAAAAAAGGGAAACAAAAGGCCAGGAATAACCTTGAAAGTTGCTTGCCAATCCTTGAACATGTAAGAGTTGACTTTTATGAGGGAAATCAGTAGGGCTAGAGCAGATAAAGACTAGTATCTAGGGCTGATACTTTAGTACAGAAGAATTACTGCAAACTCTTTTTATCATACAAAAGACTAAAAGCTCAGAGATGACAAGCTTTTGGTTAATAACCTAAGAGGGAGAGTGCACATATGGGAAATATCAAAGGAGGAAGGACAAAAAAAAAAGAACTGAGGAATGGAGTGGAATTTTTTCTTAGTTTAAGGAAAACTATGGTTCAAGTGGCTTATAATCCAACTGTGCTGTTGACTTGTAGAACTGGCATTCAGATCAGATCCATGTCCTCTTTCCCTCACCCCCCCCCCCAGATCCAGCCCTTTTCCTGCTATATCAAGCTGTCTTACATTTCTGCTCTGCCCTTCATTTTTTTATCTGTAAAATGGGAATAAAAACCACTAGCCTTCCAATGAGCTAACAAGAGAATTAACATAAGACTTCTAAAGTCTGTTATGACCTAAGAGTAGCACTACAGAAATGCTGCTATCATTGTCAAAGGGACTGAGCAGGGAACCAAAATGAAAATGAGGTAAATCAAACATGGAGGAGGTGCTCCTGGTTCCTAGATAAACTTGGACTGCTAATTTCAATTAAGAGAGAAGAGGAAGGATGCCCAATCAGGCTGAAAAAGTGATGTAAACTCATTTGAGATGAGCTGTGATAAGGTCGGACTGCAGCCCCCATCAGTTCAGTAAACACTAATGATGACAAGAGTATGGGACTGTCATTGGTGATAAAGAGTCAGCTAAACACTCTATTAGTTTTTCATTTTGTGAATTAATGTCCTTTATGGCGTGTGTACACTAGCCAGTTAATGAATTGTCTCTTTAGCGCTGCCTGGGATACTCCTATGTTGCTTCTGCTGGAAGGCAGAAATTTCACATGGAAACTGGCACTTTTAAAAACGCAATAATTTCCTTAAAAGTGGCTTGTTTTCCATTGGTTTCTTCAAATCTACCCTTGGTGGCATCTGGCTTTTGTTTACTGTTCCACCCTTACTTCCCATCTTCTTCATCCTTCCCTCACAAAGGGAAAAAAAACAAAAGAGAAAAGAAACACTACATGCCTTTTAGAATGACCTTCACACACGGGTGGCTGATTTGCATAGGATCTCATGACATGACTGGAAATATTTTTTCAAAACACCCAATAACCCTGACATCTGATTAATTTTCAGTATTGTAAACAGAAATCAATTTCTTACAATGTACCAAGTCTTCCATGTTAAAACTGATGATTAGGTTTCCTTCATTTACCAGATCCTCCAAGCCTTATCTGCACCTGCAGAATTTGGAAGTCGGGTCTGGGCCTTTGATACAAATAATTATATTTTACCTCTTTGGTATTTATTACCTCAGCTGCCCATTAAAGATGGCACAGCTCTGGCTGAGGTCGTCCCTTCTGAACCAGATGCTTTTTCCTGTGGGGGCTTCTTCACCTAGAGATCGAGTCTACAAATGAAAAGTTATTTTAGCTGGCTCTTTATTTTGGGAGTAGTTCAATGAATGGTTAAGCATGGCCCTTTGAAACAATATATTGGGAAATCAGAACATGGTCTAAGAGAATACAGTATGGCTGGCTGTTTAAACTGATCATTTTCTAAATGAAATGTAATTTCAGAAAGGTTTCATTGTAAATTGGAACAGAGACGAGGAACCAAGAAGCCTGAATTCTATTCTTGGGCCTTCCAATGATTCCCTACTTGGATTTAAAATTTATTTTCTTCCCTAAGATGTTTATATTGTCTACCATTCTATGGATTCAAAGTGCTTTCTCATATATTACCTCATTTCAAATAAACAGATTTTTAATTAAAAAGATTTCACAAGGGCATAAATAGATAATAAAAACATTCTCATGAAACACACATATTTATCACTGCTTCTCAACCTAGTATTCTTATTCATCCTTCCTTCCTTTCCCTTTCCTTCTTTCTTTCCTTCTTTCTTTCTTTCTCTCTTCCTCTTTCTTTCTTTCTTTCTTTCTTTCTTTCTTTCTTTCTTTCTTTCTTTCTTTCTTTCTTTCTTTCTTTCTTTCTTTCTTTCTTTCTTTCTTTCTTTCTTTCTTTCTTTCTTTCTTTCTTTCTTTCTTTCTTTCTTTCTTTCTTTCTTTCTTTCTTTCTTTCTTTCTTTTCCTTACTTTACATCTTAGAATCAATACTGAATATTCGTTTCAAGGCAGAAAAGGGTGGGCAATGGGGGTTGTTAGTTAAGTGACTTGCCCAGGGTCATACAGCATTCCATCTATAGGTCTGACTCTCAATTCACAGAGCCACCAAGTTGCCCCCAACAATTGATTTTAAGGTTTGGTTTAATAATACAAAGAGAAAAACCAGAGACTTGATATTAAAGAATGTCTGAAACAGAACTTTTCTGTCTGTCCTCTTTTCTCCTTACTTAAACAGATAGTACCTTGGTTCTGGTGCTCATCACCTTTCACTCTCCTTGACTTGTAATGCCCTTTATATTCACCTCCTTATCTTGGGTCTCTCCTCCTCTAATCCATCTTCCACACTGCTGCCAAAGCAATTTTCCCCAAGTATAGACTGATCAGTTCACACTTTTTTACTCAGTAACTTCAGGGGCTCCCAATGCTTCTCAGACCAAATGCAAGTAATTTATTTGTCTTTTAAGGACTTTCCTTGATAGCCTGACCTTAATCTACTCTTCCAGTCTCATTGTCTGTTCCTCTCCTTGTATTCTGGTTTGGCCACGGTGGCCTTCTGTTCCTGATCCATAGCACTTCATTTTCTGTCTCTCTCTGCACTTTGGGCGGGCAGTTTCCCACACCTGTAAGATACTTCTTCCTCATTCTGATCTCATAGAATCTGTCACTTCCTTTAAGTATCGCCTTCTCTATGAACCCTTCCCTGATGCTCCCCAAGTGCCAGTGCCCTAATTCCTGTAGTATATTGTGGTTGTCTTGTGTTTATTCTGAATACATGTGTGGGTGAATATATAAAATGTATATCTATAATGTATATAAATATACATATACAATGTATGATGTCTATATTCACACAAACACCCAATATATTCTGAATAAATACAACACATCCATATACATACATACACTCATATCTATCCCACACCCACTCATCCAAATGATGCCACCTCCAAAAGGATGTAAGTTCTCTGAGATCAAAGATAACATCATTTGGCCCTTAACATTTTTATTGAGTGATGGCAGTTATAAGACTCAGCAATTTTGCCACCTCCTCTAGCTCCCTGCTTAGCATGTAGTAAGTGACTAATAAATGTTCGCTGAATGAATTCATTTTTTATTGACCTGTTTAGAAATCAGTCTCATATTTTGGGTATTTTCCAATCATACATGAATGGCATCTTTTTCCTTTTATTCTTCTTCAAAGCTCCTTATTTGTTATGTGCCCCGGTTTGTTCAAACATCCTGGTATCTCTCCACTGCCCTCTGAGGTGATTAATTTTTAATTCTTCAGAGACTGTGTTCCATGACACACAACCACATAACCACACGGGCTTTTGTTTCAGAGAGGAGCCTGGGACCATTAAAGGGTCTCTGTCATGTCCCAAAGTTCATCCAACCAATTCTTCACCTTTTATTTAATCCTGGGCCTATTTGTACACTCTTTCTAAGATACACACACAGACATACATACGACTCACTAGTGGACAAGCAGGATACTATGCTGTCCAACTAAACTGACTGTCATAATCTGGACAACTGACATTTTTCATCTCTTTGTTTTTTCAAATGTAGTTGGCTAGGTCAAGTTCTTCGGACAGTTATGCTGGTGGTCTTGAGCCCCAGAACTTTTTGGAGCCCCTTGGACAATGTCCTGGGGCTCAAGACCACCAGCATAACTGTCCCATGGAAAAAGGGTCCCTGGCTTACCTCACTATCCTTGGGGAATGTCTAACTAGGACACTGTGCTGTATCTCTCCATGACTGTGGTGGCTCCTTCTAGTGAGCATATAATTCCCCATTTTAAGACTCATCTGGAGAGGAGAGGGCCCTTGAATCAGATTATGGCTACTGTTAAATCTTTGGAAAAATCTTTGATTTTTGAGAGGTGGCTTGTTGTAAGATAGCCTTTAAGGTGCTATTTTATTATATTAAACCAAGTGGTTCCCCCCCAAAAAACAAATCATAAGCACCTCGGGATCATCATATGATAAGAATGAAGAAAATATAAAATCTATGCCTTCCACTGGTACCTTCTTAATGTCAAAGGAAAGCTGAGACAGTCACACTGACTAGACCTCCTGCGGGGAGCCTGTGATAGTTGGAAGAACACGGATAAGAGTTTTAAGGGTGGGCCACCAACGGATGACTCATAACTGATGTCATTGGATGGAATGTCCACAAGGATGATATCATGGATTTATAGGAATATATCATTTTTGTTATAAACGTGAAATAGAATCCTTACTGAAATATCTCTGCATCCAGTTTCTGCATTCCTGTGAGAATGAGACAGTTGTGTCCAACCAGTGTCCTAATAGCTGACATTTCTCACATGTTGGTGATATCTCAGGAAGGTTGGTTTATTTAAAAAAAATTAAAAACTCGAGCCCTTTATTTCATTTTAAGCGAGCCCCCAGACACTCCTGCCGGGTGTTACCAAAGGTGTGGGGAGGGGCGTCATCGGCCAGATGCCAAAGAGTAAACCAGTGGCAGCACCATGAAGAAGAATCGGCAGAGTACAGTGTCTCCTTTATTTAGCATCATCTCTCGTGCCATTGTTCCACTGCCTACCACTCTAGTATCTTGAAGTCATTACTACATTTACAGCATGTGAAAGCATATTGAAAGCCTCTTCTGATCACAATACATCTGTGCAAAAAGGCTACATAAAGATGCCAGGGGAGCATTAACTCAGAATTTCCTAACTTGAGTGCAATTAAAATCTCAGCCACAGTGCTGAATTAATGTAGCCCTTTGCATTTTAAATACATATTTTAATTAAATGACACCCATCTGTAGAATGAGACTGCATTTTTATTGAGTATTTCAAATGATATAAACTGTGCCTATGAAGCATAAATGGTTTGGTTCATGTTTCCTGAAATCTCCAAAGAAATATGCGGAAATGGAATATGCACATGCAGCCCAACCCAATGTTGTTCATATCTGAGTGTGTTTGTTTAATGGTAAGTTTTACTTGTAGATAAGATTTGACATAGGATAAAAGTGAGGAAAATCACGTGCCTGGCCCTTGAAGTAAAAACCAAGAGGGCACTGCTGCTATTTTGTGAGGGCCAAGGAGCAGCCCCATTCTGCCACTGTAGTGACACTCTGAGAAAGCATGCTCCGGACTGGCTCCGGCCAGCTTAGTGGGAAGGAGCTAGTTCGGTAAATGGAGTCCTGTGTGCAAGGCAAAAGATATATTGGTGAGAATACACTAATCAGATACAAAAAGACAGCAGATGAATATGATAATCCTGAGGGCATAATTCTTGGAGAACAGAGTTTTGGATGAAGTCTTTGAAATTCTGTCACAGAACTGAACTAAACACTAGATTAAGAAGACAGATTTGTAATTACAAACTCTCTTTTTATTTGGTAACTTTGCTCCATACAGTACTTCTTGTTAGTTTAGTTTTAGAGTTTTAAGACCCAGCTTGAAAGCCACCTCCTCCAGAAAGCCTTCTCTGTTTCTCTGAGTTGGAAATTATTTTTTTTCCCTTTCTCTAACCTTGAAACCAATTTGTTCTTGCCTTACAGCCACATTAAAGGCTATTATACATTACAATTATTGTATATTTGTATATTGTGTGTTTGTGTATGAGTTTTACTAACTCTCCTTGCCCCTCCACCTTCTAGTTGTTGCTAGATTGTGAGGACAGGGACTGTATCTCATTTATCTTTGTGTGGACTTTAGTGCCTAGCACAGTGCTGCTCATAGAAGAAGTGTTTGGTAAATGGATGCTGAATGGAAAAATTAGATGGCTTGGTATATAACCTGCTCTATGCGCTCAGTAAGCATGTGCTAAATTGGATAGTATACTGAACAATCTATCAGTAAGTTGTTTTATATCTTAATGAATGACAATGGTCAGAGTCTCGAATTTATGATGACTGTATGTCCAGTTTATATGTACCGGTGACAAAAGGCCATTGTGGAGTGAGTGTTACCAAGAGTTGATAGTATCTCTCATCTTTGAGCAGGGATTTGGCTAAGGGAAATCTCTCAGGGGAAAAAAAAGAAAAATGCCTCAAAACTTCTAATAAGTTGTGTGGAAAAACATAGTATAGGAGACACTTACATGCACATCCATCTCATGTCCCTAAATCACTTTTGAGCACACTCAAATTTTTATTTGTCAAGTTTTTCTCATTTAAATTCTCTCTCTCTATTTCTCTGAACTTATGATCAAGGCAGTGTAGCAAATTGGAAAAAGTTCCAAAATCTGGAGTCAGGAGACATGTTCAGATCCTGGCTCAAGCCTAGACAATTAGCAAAACAACAACAAAAAGATTGGTAGCAGCATTTTGATTACATTTTTTCCAATGCATTTTTGCCAATTTCTTCGGTATAAATCCTCATACTGAAAACATAACAACTGGCTCTCTTGAGCCTGAATAAGCAGGTTCTAGAACACCCTTGGCTGACTGGGAATGTTCTCCTTCCTCATTTCTGCCTCCTGTCTTCCTTAAATCCAAACTAAAATTGCATCTCCTCCAAGAAGTCTTTCCTAACCCCTCTTAATTCTAGTACCTTTCTTTTAATTATTTCCTATTTTTCCTGCATGCAGCTTGTTTTTAATATATTTGTTAGTTATCTTTCTCATTAGACTGTGAGCTCCTAGACAGCAAGGACTGTCTTTTTTTCCTTCTTATGTATCCCTAGCACTTAGCACAGTGCCTGGCAGGATACAGGATATGGCAGGAAGTAGTTTAATAAATATTTATCGACTCTCTGAACTATAGGCCACTGCTGCTTCAGTGTCTTCCCTACTCTCCCACCTCCCCATATCCTTTTTGCTAAGAAATATCTGAAATACTCTAAAGCCCTGTGCTATTATTATATTAAAATTGATTAATGAGTATTTGAAAGGAGAGAACAAAGAAAATGGAAAGGTTTCAATCAGAGAAATGAGGAGAGAGGATGATTTATTCATAGACACAAATTTAACAGGTAGTTTTGCTAAAAGGTGACAGTATGATTTCATGTCCTGAAAATTATGATGTGTTATTCTTCATGACCCCCAGCTGACTGTAATCATGGCTAAAAATACTATCATGAACACCACTTGCTAAGCTGTCATAAGCTAAACCCCCAAATTTGAGACTATGCATCCGAGGGCATCAAGGCCAGTCTCTAGGTGGGTAAGGGATATGAATCCCCTATATAACATCTCTGACGAGTGACATGCATGCATCCTAGTGACTAGCTTTACAATACTAATGGATCCCAGAATTTCCATCACTGATGAGAGATCACGAGCGCCCCTTGTGCATTGCCTCATGGTGGTGAGGTTGCTAACTTGGATGATCTTCTGTCTTTCATCCTTTTTTTTTAAGAGGACCAATGATATTACAGGGTGATGCTTTGCCTTGCACTTGAAATGGATTTAAGTGATGCGAGGTAGGAAGCCAAATAAAGTGCAACATGGGTAACTAACACACTAATACAAATCCAAGCCAACTAAACTCCATTCCCAACCATAGCCAAGGCACTGAAGTCTAATGATTGTGTTTGGATAAGGGATAATGTTCATTTTAGGGAATGTGTTTCTCAGACCTCTTTCTGCGTTTCAAATGGGAATGCAGATGGAGGAGAATGAAAGTTATTTCTTAATGAAGGTTTTTGTATTCCATGTAAAACCCAAGCAAATGATCCTTAGCAAAGGATTGATATACAGAGGGGATCACTGAACGATCTACTAACTAAGCAGTGAGTACAGAAAATACCCACTGACATTTAAGAATCAGGACTTCCTAAGCTACAGATCAGGATGGATTGTGCTCTCCAGGCTCCTAAAGGAAAGCTCCCATTTACACTAAGTTATGCCTTGCCAATAGGAATTCTTTGGAGACTACACACGCTCAAAATTTAGTACTTGAAGCTAATGGTAGATGTTTCACATTAAGTGTAGATTTATGGTTTGGGTTTTTTTTTAATCACACCATTTATTGCATTAATGAAGTACCAGTATTCCAAGCACCTTCTCAGGGCTGTTCAGGGTCACTTAGACATTTAACAGTCTTTAATTATTCTGACTTTTAAATACAGTTATTAATAAAAAGTTTAAAAGAAAAAACACTCTGAGCAATCAATTCAACAAGATGTATTACAAGTCAACCACCCCCTAAACCCCCTCCCCCAGGAGAAAAAAAAAAGCTTTGACTTCAGGAAAATATGGTTGTACTGAAAAAATTCAGTTCATTTTATATTATGGGGTTAAGTACAAAGACCTTTTCGAGGAGGCCTTCAAAGCATACTAAAAGGAAGATCTCACTTTTATTATTTTAATAATAAATATAATAATATATAATATAATATATAATATTAATATATTATTATATTATAATAATAATATATATAATAATATATTAATATATATAAAAATATAATAATATAATAAATAAATAAATTTATTATTTTATCAGGAAGATCTCACTAATAAAAGTGAGATCTTCCTGATAAAATCTCATGCATCATTTGTAAAAACTTCTGAGATAAAGTTGTTCTCTCCACTGTCACAACCTATTAATTACAAAACTACTGCCATATCTTCTAATATCTTCTCTTATGATCTGTAAAGCTTGCATACAAATAATGGTATTTACCATCTCTTGGGCAATGACCTGTTTTACTTTCCTGGAGTTAAAAGAATAAAGACTACAGAAATGAAGAAAAAAACTCAAAATGCTGTAATAAAGGCAACTTTCTGATACTATTCATAGCAGAAAGAAATTTATTGGTTTTGCTATTTTATAGAAGGGATGGGGAGTCCAAGAAATTTGTGACATCCTCAAAGTCACATGATGAGATTAGAACAGGACCCAAGACTGCTGTTTCCTAAGGCTGCACTCAAGCTTTTCTATAAATGACTTCATGTGGAATGAGTTATGCCTTACCAGACAGGGCCAATGTGTTTGTTTTGCTTAACTATTCTCTGTTAGAATAGAGGACTCTACTAGAGGTTAGGGAAATTAAGACATGACAGAAATGTAAAAAAAAATCATTAAAATATTAGAAAATTTCCTATGGTTGAATAATAAAGGATCAATTTTCCATGATTTTTGCTCAATTTTTATAAGAATATGGAATCATATTTTTAAAAATGAGAAGAATTAGGGGACAACTAGGTGGCTCAGTGGATTGAGAGCTAGGCCTAGAGATATCCTGTGTTTAAATCTGGCCTTAGACACTTCCTGACTGTGTGACCCTGGGCAAGTCACCCCACCATTGTTTAGCCTTTAACACTCTTCTGCTTTGGGACCAATACATGATATTGATTCTAAGATGGAAGGTAAGTGTTTTAGGGGAAAAAAAATCAAAGGAACCTTTGAGATCTATCTACTCTGACTCCTTTATTTTGTAGGTGAGAAACTTAAGGCCTAGGAAAGGGAAGTGGCTTGTTCAAGATCACAGATAGTAAGTAAATAGAGTAGAAATTCATACCCAGGTCTTCTGCCTTCAAATTCATCTTCCCCCTTTCTAAAACCTCCTTCCCTTAGGCCTTATGAACTACATCTCCTTTGCCCCTCCATGAAAATTTTCTGTCACTGTTCTCCCAACTTTGGAATACCCCATCTCTCCAGAACCTGCTCTCTTCTCTATCACTCTGTTCAAACATTATCTGACTACTAACTGAGAAATCAGGTGCTAAGTGGCTCCGGAAATTCTCCTTTTAAGAGTTTTACCGCTAGGCAATGGCTATGCATTCAGGACAATAGTGTCCCTGTGGTCTCTAGACTTGACCATTTGGAGGCAGCATTGCCTAGTAAAAGCAGGCCCTGAAACAGGAGTCTGAAGAAAAGGCTAGTTGGCTTCATCACAGACAATATTCAGTCGCTTTGGATTGTAGCTCCTTAGTTTCTTTAGTTTTGAGATGATGCTAAAATACTTCCTTCTTTCCATCTCAGAATGTCCATATAATAGGGAGAAGTGACATGTCTTCAAAGCCTTCTGTTTTTTTTTTTTAATAGAAAAAAACCTTTTGAGATTGGAATGGATGGGAGCACAGGGACAAAGCACAGAAAAGATGCAAATAAATTCTGGGCCCACGAGTAACAGACAGAACAATGTCTTTTCCCAATAAGGCATAAGAAACAACATGAAACTTTTTGGTTGCATTAAACTGTGGAATCCTGCATTAGGAAAGACAGAATTCAAGAGCTTGCTTTTGTCATCATTTGAAGTAGTGTACTGCATTTAACCCAGCATTACCTTCCATATTATGAATGGAGTCAGAACTTTCTGGAAAACTTTGGGCCCCGGGGTACCTCTAGATGACTACCCTGGAGTCCTGAGAGAACTAGAATCCCATCTGTTTGTTTTCTGAGTTGGGGCCAGCTCAGGCTTTATCATGTCTTCTGAACTCTCTGTAGTCTGGCTTTTGAGCTCATCATTCAGTTGAAGCCAATCTGCCCAAAGCCATTGGTGATCTCTCAATGACTAGATGCAATTGCCTTTCCTCAGTGCTCATCCTTCTTGACCTTTCTGTATCCTTGTTTCTATATCCTTGTCTTTGACAATCTCTTTTTTTGGTTTTCATGATGTTGCACACAGCCGGTTCTCCTCTTGTCTTTTTTTCAGTGTCCTTTGCTGGATCTTCATCAAGGTCATGATCCCCAGCTGTAGGTGTCCTCAAGCCTCTGCGCTGGGTCTTTTTCTCTTCTCCATGTATACTATTTCCCTGGGTGGTCTTACGAACTCCCATAGATTCAATGACCATCTCTGTGCAGATGATTCCCAGACCTATTGTCCAGCTCTAATCCTTCCCAACTCCCAGTGTCATCTTTATCTGCTTACTGGACATCTTGAACTAGATACCCTGAAGACACCTTAAAACACAACAGTTCAGTCCAAAACTCTTTCTCTCCAAATGCACCTGTTTTCCTAACGTCTCGAGTCACCCTAGCTCAGAACCGAGGTGTCATCCTTGGCTTCTCACCCTCTCTCACCTCAGCTCTGGACTACTGTAATTCTGCTCCCCTTCAGATCTCTTTATACTCCAGTCTAGCCTATAACAAGCTAAAAAAGTCATCTTCTTAAAGCATGTCTGATCTGACAATTTCACCTCCCTCACCATCCTTTAATATTCAATCAGCTCTAGTGGCTCCCTACTAATGGGATCAAATATGAGATACTTTGACTTTTAAAGCCCTTTGTAACCTCCTGCCTTTGCAATCTTCTTAGATCTTAATCTTCTCTATGTACTCTGGGATCCAGTGACTTTGGACTCCTCACTATATTCCTCTCACACGAAACTCCAACTCTCAACTCTGGGCATTTTTACTGGCTATCCCCATAGCTGGAATTATCTCCTTCCTTCCTATCTTCCCTGGTTTCCTCCAAATTTCAGCTATAATCCCATTTTCTACAAGAAGTTCTTCCAGTTCCCTCTTAATTTTAGTGCTTTCCCACTGTTAATTATCTCCAATTTATTCTGTATATATATATATATATATATATATATATATATATATATATATATATAGTGAACTCCTAGAGGGCAATTTTTGCCTTTCTCCATATCCTCAGCACTTAGCATAGTGCTTGGCACAAACTTGGTGATTAATAAATGCTTGCTGTCTTGACATGGTCAGTTCCTTAAGTCCATCTTAGGCTGGCCCTATTTGTCTGATGATTGCCAGACTCAGAGATCAGAACTACACTCTGAGCTTTGAGCGTAAATAGCTAGCAATGCTAAACATTTAGCAATTTAATTTCTATTTCTTCCCAGAATACAGTGCAACAAGCAGTCTAATTTTCTGTGTCTCCTGACACATCTGAGTACACTTAGGAGGTGGAGGACTTCTAAGATACAAGAGCTTTAACTTTAACTTTTTCCCACTGTGAATTTTAGACAATGTTCAACCCTAGCCTCTATCTGCATTCAGAGGACACTGGTGATAATTGGGCAACTATCAGAAACAGGGACTTTATATCTACTTTCAAATGAACTATGCTGAAGACCTCCTTGACCCTGAGGTAAAATGTAGAGGATGAATGACCTACTCGTTGGCCTAGCCCTCTTGAATCAGCAGGATGTGAGAAAAGGAACCAGTTAGGGAACGATCGGGCATTATATGTTGAGTTCCTAAGTAGTGGTTGCTCAAGTGAGCGAGGCAAAAGGACAATATTTTCAGGGGAGAATGAGCAAGATAATGGCGCTAAGCAGCAGAAAGTAGAGGAATGCAACAATGTATACCTTAAGATTCAAGGAGAGCTGGTCTTGACAGGGTGCTGAAGAGTTCTACCTCTCCCTCCCTGCCTCCAGGGGCAAGAGGTGGTGGGAGAAGCTCCTGTTGCTGTGGAGCTGTTGGAAACCATCTGTCTGCCAGTGAACTGTGCTCCTCTTCCCGGAATGAGGCAGCTCCTGTAGCATATGCAAAGGCCCTTTGTGGGGGTGTTTCCATAGCACATCACCACACTTCCCATTAAAATCACACGTGCTGTTGGCTAGAGTGAATGCGTTAATTAGGGCTGTGGTATCTCTAATACAAATAAGAGTACCGCAGAGCGCAGCCACTGCAAAGCTTAGACAGTCCCTCCTCGGGACGGCACTGACGAGGCCTCTGGAGAGTTGTGGAACCTGGATTGGGAGCAATCGCTTTTCTCTCAAGTGGGGGTCAGCTAGTTTCTGCTATCATGAAATGAGAAACCACGTCCAAAAATAAGACTCAAACCCAACAACGCAATCCCCAAAGAGGAGAACTAAGAGAAAAAATAGATTGGTCTTTCTTGCCCTTGCTGGCATTGTTTTTTAATCTGGACTTGTGACTTCATCGGTGTCGGGAATTTCTGGCGTGAAGATTTCCTTTAAGGGCGCTGATGGCAGCCCGTCCGTAACTTGTTAAAGTCTTGGAGGTGTGGCTGAGGCACCAAGGAGGTGAGCAACTTGCCCGTGGTCACATGGCCAATGTGTCTCAGTGGAGAGCTTAAACCTGCATGTTGCTGACTCCAAGACTGGCCCTTCCCTTTGGCCATTAGTCCATCCTTCCTCTCACCACCCACTCACTGTCCTTATAATCCTTTGGGTTCCCCAGGGAAGCAAAACAGCTGCTTAGCTTAAGGACCCCTCAGAACAGGAGGCACTTTCTGCCTCTACTTCAAGGTAAATACTTTGTGCTCGTTTTTCAATTCCATTTCCTTTTTTTGTGTTCTCCTTCCATCACCCCTGCCTTAAATCAATAATAACAATGATGATAATAATAGCTAGCATTTCTCAAGCATTTCAAGGTTTGGAAAGCACTTTAAAAACATTATCCTCATAATAACTCTGGAAGGTAGGTACTATTATTATTCCCATTTTACAGAGAAGGAAACTTGAGGAAGTTAGCGGTTAAATGGCTAGCCCCGATCATACTGCTCATAATGTCTGAGAGAGGATTTGAACTCAGGTCTTGTTTACTCCAGGCTCAGGGCCCTCTCCATGTAGCTGCTTTATGTTCTGATACTTGTCCTTGTTACCTGCCCTACAAACTGAAGCCTATTCTTCAATCATAAGAAGTTTCTGAAATGACCATTTGGAAACCCTTGTGAGATACAGTGGGAAAAACATGAAGTCATGAGGATTTGGGTTCAAATTCTGACATTTAATACTTATGTGGCCTGGAGCAAGCCACCTCCATGGGCCCCAGATTCCGTATATATCAATAAAACAAAGGGCTTAGGCTAGCTGGTCACCGAGACCCTTTCCAGTGCTAGCTTCAGGATCCCTATGACTGGGATTCAGGGATGTGTTATAGACAGGCAGAACACCGACATAAGCGATTTTCTATCAAAGCAAGCATATAGCACTCTGGCCACAAAAACCATGGCAAGCGCGTCAAAGAGAATGATCCTGCTGGTAGGGAAGACATGCCTTCAATGACATGGAGGGAAGAAGGCAGACCAAGGAAAATAAGAGGCTATATAAATAATAAAGGAACACTAAGAGGCAATTAGCTTAGATAAATTTCAATGGACAATGTGGTTTCAGAGAAGAGGATGAAAGACTATTCCCTCTGCATATTGTCCTAAATATGACTGTTTTCCCATTGGTTTTGCTTAACTATTTTCTTATTTATTATGGAGGACTCAGAGGGTATTTGGAATATCTATGCCTGCGCTTCACGCACTGCATGAATCCAGCCCACCTGGCCTACTTGCTGCTCTTCAAATAGAACGTTCCCTCTTCCAGCTTTGTGTCCAGGCTGCTGCCCACTTCTGGAATGTGCACCTTTCCCATCTCGACTTTTTTAGAATCTTTAGGTTCCCTTAAAGTTCAGCTCAAGTATTTCCTTGCATGTGAGGCTTTGTCAGATTCCTCCAGCTATTCATGATTTCCCCCTGAAATTACTTTGCATTTGCTATGTATGAAAAATATACATGTTTAAATATGTATATGTTGTGTCCCTTATCCCTAAATAGAAGCTCCCTGCGGGCAGGGATATCTCTCTAGCACATGGCTTTGCATCCTTGGCCCAGTGCCTATTGCCAAGTAGGCACTTCCATGCCCTGGGTAACTTAATCAATCAGCAAGAAATAATGAAGCACTTTTTATGTGCAAGAAACTGGGGATAAAGTATAATGAAATACTCCCTACTCGGGAGTTTACCTTATAATAGGGATGGCAAATGCATGCAAAAATATATACAGCATGATATGATGTTGAAAAATATACCCACATAAATTATTGACATTTCTCTATACTATCAATTAAGTCCAATAACAAGAGAAAGAGAAATCCCATTTAAAATAACTGCAGACAATATAAAATACCTGGGAGTTCACCTGCCAAGACAAACCTAGGAATTTGACAATCACAACCACAATGAACATTTTCCAAAGAAATAAAGTCAGATCTAAAAACTGGAAAAGCATTAATTGCTCATGGTTAGGCTAAGCCAATATAATAAAAAAGGCAACTTTGCCTAAATTAATTTACCTATTCAGTGCCATAACAGTCAAACTATCAAAAATTATTTCATAGAGCTAGGAAAAAATAGAAAAATTTATCTGGAATAACAAAAGTCCAAGAAAATCAAATAAATTAATGAAAAAACATAAGAAGGTAGATTAGCTATAACAGATCTCAGACTTTATTATAAAGTGGCAACTACCAAAAAGATCTGGTCCTAGCTGAGTAGTGGATCAATGGAATACATTAGGCACTCAACATGCAATAGTAAATGGCCACATTAACCTAGTATTTGACAATACCAAAGATCCGAGATTTTGGAAGAAGCAGGACAAAAACTGCTGGGAAAACTGGAAAACAGTATGGCAGAAACTAAGCACATGCCAATAACTCATAAATACCTCATGCCATATACTAGGGTAAGGTCAAAATGGATACATGATTTAGAAACAAGGTGTGATACTATAAACAAAATAAGGGAGCATGGAATAATTTAGCTGTTAAATTTATGGATAAGGGAATAATTTATATCCAAACATAGAGAATATTAAAAATGTAAGATAGATAACTTTGACTACATTAAATTGAAAATTTTTTACACACACAAAATCAATGCATCCAAGATTAGAAAGGAAACAATAAACCTGGAAAAATTTTCTTTAAGAGCAGATTTCTTTGTTTCTGACAAAGCCTCATTTTTCTGATATATAGAAAACTGAGTCAAATTTAAAAGAATACAAAGCATTCCCCAATTGACAAAAGTTAAAGGATATGAATAGGTAATAGCAGATAAAGAAATAAAAACTATCTTTAATTGTATGAAAAAATGCTCCATATCATTATAAATTAGAGACAGGCAAATGAAAACAAACCATTTTACACCTATCAGACTGGCTAATATGACAAAAAAAGGAAAATAAATGTTGGAGAGGATGTGGTAAAACAGGGGTACTAATACACTGTGGGTAGAGTTCTGAACCAATCCAACTATTCTGGAGAGTAATATGGAACCATGTCCAAATGGCCACAAAACCGTGCATACCCTTTGACCCAGCAATACCACTATTAGTTCTGTATCCCAGAGAACAAAGATAGGGAGGGGTAAAGGACTTGCTTGACACCAAACTATTTATAGCAGCTCTTTCTGTGGTGGCAAAGAACTTGAAACTGAAGAGATATCAATTAATTGGGAAATGGCTGAACAAGTTGTGGCATATAATTGTAATGGAATACTATTGTGCCATAAAAAATGAGAACCAAGACATTCCCCTCCCCCAATCTGGACAGACATAAAGTGATGCAAAGTGAAGAGAGCAGAACCAGGAGAAGGTTGTACACAGTATAAGTTATGATGATCAACTGTGGAAGAATAAACTATTATTGGCGGTGCAAGGATCCGGGACAACTACAAGGATCTCATGAGAAAAACAGGTTATCCACTGCTACAGGAGGAACTGACAGAGTAAGAATGCTGATTGAAGTATTCCGATCTTTATTTCCTCTATGAACTTTTCTACGTGCCTTCTTTCACAACATGCTGAACATGGAAATATATATTGTATGTTACCACATGTACAACCTACATCCTGTTATCTGCCATCTTGGAGAGGGGGGGAAGCAAAATGTCAGAAAATTATTATTAAAAATTGTGTCAACATTTAAAAGAAAGAAAGAAATTAACTCACACGCACACATACAAAGTACTTCAACACAAGGGAGTTTGGGAGAGAGAGAACCAACTGTTGCAGGGACAGAGAAAGGATTCATGTAGTAGATGGTGACTATTCAACATCCTTAAGGAGAAGAGGGACTTAATGAGGCAGAAATAAGGAGGAAGTGAATTCAACGTGAAAGCAGTTAGACTAGGCAAATCACTTAAGACAATTCTGCCTGCCTTAGATAACTTCTCTGTAAAATCAGGAGAATGAATAGCACCTACATGTTAGGGCCATGATGACGTTAAAACGAGACAATATTTTTAAAGTTCTTTGTAAACTTTAAAATGCTATTAACATACCTGCTATTATTATTATTGTGGTTATCATTATTAAGTTGTGAGATGGAGTATTGTGAGTGAAGATCAGAGAGAAGGCCAGTTTGGTTGAATTGCAGTGAAAGAGGGAAGGAAATGTTCGAGGAGGCTGGCAAGATAGGCTGAGGTCAGGATGCATCGTTTTAAAGGTTAAACAGAGAAGTTTTTTGCATTATTCTGAAGCCAATAGGAAGTCAGTGGAGTTGGTTGAGTAGGATAGTTGGCAGTAGTGAATATGACAGACTAGAGTGGGGAAAGACTTGAGACAGGGAAACTAATTAGGAGGCTGTTGCAACAATTTAGGGTCCTGAACTGAAGTTGGGTGACTGTGTGAATAAAGAGAATAGGTCGGATGAGAGCTGTTGTGAAGGTAAAGAGGGCAAGACTGGACAACTGATAGGATGTGTGGCATAAGGGAGTCAAGCATAATGCCCAGATTGTGAATCTGAGAAACTGGAAAGACATCCGTGCTTCTGATAAGATATTGGGAAACTTTCAAGAAGGGAGGAGTAAGGAGAAAAAGATAATCATCTGTTTTAGTCATATTGGGTTGCCTCTAGGATATCCAGGTTGAAATAAACAATAAACAATTAGAGATAAGGTACTTCATAAGGAGGGATGAGGTATGGGAACCTTTGAAGGCAGAAGTGAAAAAATCAATTGAAGAACCCAGATCAAGAAAGGTGGGGGAAGAAGGGAGGAGATGGGATCAAGTATTCATGAAGTGGCCAGCCTTGGAAAGAAGGGCCACCTCTTTGTCATAGGTAAAGGAGCAGAGAGTTATATGACATCAAGGAGTTTTCTAATAAGGAGAATGGGAGAAGATGTATATGGAATGACTTAAAAAATATTTTTTGGTCAAGTAAGAAGAATAGTTCTCAGCTAAGAGGTGTGGAGAGCTTGGGAAGAGCAGATTGAAAAAACTTTTTGTGGGGACTGAGATAGGGAATCAATTATGGAGGAATAAAAAGAGTGCATGGAGGCAGTGAGAGCTAAGCTAAAATTAGATAACATGAAATGATGTAGTTGTGGGATTTTTTTCCAGCTTGGTTTAGCACCTCTTGACTAGGAAGGAAGGATGTGGGTGGTGTGGGTGAGCAAAGGCTAAAGTTTGGCAAGAGAGTAGCCTCAGTTCACTCATCTGTAAAAATGGACTAGATTATCTCTAAGATTACTTCCAGCTCTGAATATGTTGAAGTCACTACTTATGGGTTAGAAAGCAACTTAAAAAGATTGCTACTAGTCAAAAGAAAACATAACTAAGTTATTAATATTAAACATCTCTCTTCAGTTTCCCAACTAACTGGTGGGAAAAAAGATTGTTTCTGTTGTGATGATCACAATGGATTCCCTGACATTTTAATTTCTTTCTTAAAAGACTCTGAAAGTTTTTTTTCACACATTATTTTCCCCTCAGGATTCCAATATTTCCCCACTTTGGAAATCATTCCATTAAAATGGCCAATATTTAATAAGCTACTGTTCCTTTGTTTATACTTTTCTAGAGAACTACATTAATATAGCTTTGTTAGACTAATAGATATTATGCTACATTTTTTTTTAAATAAGCCATTCCTGGAAGGCTCAATGAGAGAGTTGCTAATACTGAATGAGGAAATGTGGATCTTTTGCTATTCAGCAGCAAATTCCTGGGCTCTTTATGATACTGCATCAAATTTCACTAAAAATAGTCTAATAGAGCTGCAGAGTGTTAGAGCTGGAGAATATCTTATCTAGTAAATCATCTAATATAACTTCTCAATTTTATAAATGGGGAAATTGAGACCTATGAGAAAAAGTCATCTGTCCAAGAGGAAGACTGAACTCTTCTCATTCTATCTCCTAATTATTTGACTTTTCCTTCTCAGTCTTATCCCAACAATAACCCCACCTGCTACAGGAAGTCTTTCCCAATTCCTCTTAATTTCAGCATTTTCTCCCTGCTAATTATTTCATATCTATCATGTATAGAGCTCTCTTTGTATATGTTTGTTTGCACATTGTCTTCTTCATTAGACTACGAGCTCCTTGAGGACAGAGATGGTCTTTTGTCTCTTTTTATATCCCCAGCACAGCATCTGGCACATGGTAGGTACTAAATATAGCAGAGGCAGGAATTCAGCATTCGAATCCAATGTCCTTTCAATGTTGCAAATTTCTTATTATCATTACTTTAAACCTTAAAGCTCAAGAACAAAAACTATATATAAAGATGACACTGGCCAAAGAAAAGCTGTATTTATTTGGTAGATACTTGGTGAAAATAATTTCATATTCCTCTTTAAAAAACACTACATAAATTAATAATCTTTTATTCAGTAACAATAATAGCAATAATAGATGTTTTGCAAAGCAAGTTACAGGCACTATTTCCAGCTTTTGCAACAACTTGGTCACACAGGAATTATGATGATGCCTATTTCCATAGATAAGAAGTTCCATCACTTGCTTGGGATCATAAGCTGGAGAATTTTCAAGGAAAAATTTGAACCTAGGTCCAGTACCCTACCTGCTATTCAACACTACATCTCAGGAGTTTTACCTCTGTGAGAATTTATTTTTCATATACTATATTAATTTCTATATAAATATTGTGGATTAGAAAGAATTCCTATATCTGGGCTCTTGGTCAAAGACTCATCAAGACTATTGCTTTCTACTTCTTCTTTGTCCATAGGAGTTCCCAGGAATGTTTTCCTTTGAAAAAAATGAAAGTGACAATCTCTTTCAGCCTACATGATTTCAATCACCTATGATGTAGGAAAGGGTAAGACTTTGGTGAACTACCTCCACTTAATTTTTTAATAATTAGGTATGTCTTGGAGTATTCATGTGAGGGACTGAAAAATGAGCCCCTAAAACTCTATTTATTGGTCTATGTGGAAAATCTTTGGGGTCTTTGGTCAATTGAGGAAGGCACTGGACTATTAACCTATTGGTTAATGTGCTAATCTAATCAATAAATTGTTATTCTTACCCCAAAGCCAGTCTCTTGGATTACTTTAATCATAACATCTCATCAGTCCACAGTTCTTTTGAAACTTTCAATGTAGTTATTATCAATAACTAATTAAAAATTACTAAATACTAGGGGAAAAAAAGGTGTTTGAACTGGCATCCATTTCCCGAGCGGCAGGCTAATCACCATATCTTCTTTCCCTTTCCATAAATTTCTCATATAAGTAGTCTGTATTTGCAGACAGAGTCATTTACAGAGCTTATCACTACCTTGATTGAGGTTCTATAATATAATAATTCCGATAAGACTTTGCCCTGTCTTCTAGCCACATCATGTAACATAATACCTTATTCTTGCATCCTCTGTGTGTTTTAGAAGGATGGGTTTCTAAAGAGATGCAGAATATATAGAAACACAAAAAGAAGGAACAAAAAAAGAAGAGTGAAAACCTCAATTCCATTTAAAACATAATCCCCCCTCGTCATTTTGTAGTCTGACTCTGGTTAATGTGGCTATTTCCAATAACTTTAATCCTCAAGTGATTGTTTTTTTTTTTTTAAGGGAGGAAGAAAGGAAGGAAAAAAAGGAAGTTTGCGTTCCCTTAAAAGACAAGAGAGGAGAAAATGACTTGTCATATCTGACTGGTTCGGAAATATAAAATCCAATTCTGAAGAAGTGGAGATAAGGGAACCACTGTGGAAGTGCCATCAGCTTAGCAAACACTAAATAATGAACAATGAAGAGACTGTCCAGCATGATAAAACACTCTATTAGAGAAACTGTTTTTAAATGAGTGATAATTGTGGCACATTCACAGTGAAAGGTTATTGAATTTTTATCTGTAGCAAAGAGCCTTTGACAGACTCACCAAAAAGTCACCTCCACACAGGGCCTTCTTTAGATGAAATTGACCAGAGGGGTTTTCCGGCTTCCCAGCGTGTTGCATATTCGCAGCGCTGTTTTTTACTCCTCCAAGACGCCAGGCAGATATTCTTTGTTTCCACAAAGGCATTTAGTTTTTCATCAGGCTTGTCTTTTTTCCCCTCTCAGGTTATTCTTCCTTTCATAAAAACTGGATTAAGCTGCTAGTTAAGAACTCCAGTTCAAATCCACCAAGGCTTCATTGAATAAGGAGGCAAGATGCTAGTACACAGTATTAGCTATTATTAATAAGCAACACTGTGCCCGGGAGCCCTGGACCTAATATAGGCTAAGACCTGCACCTTATTCACAGCGGCTTCCTTTTCATTTTAATTGTATGAATAGCTATAGTGAAGTCAAAGGGATATAAAGGCAAAAAAGACTTTTTCCTGAAAATATGAGTCCTGATTTTCTGTCCCCGAACATACTCCTTTTGGGACACCATATTTAAGAATTGGCTTCTAAAAGTGAGTGAAATAATATTCAAAGAGTTTTCCATTTCTGCCAAGAGAAGCAAATTAACGTAATGGAAAGAGTCCTGGGCTGAGAATGAGGTGTTCTGGCCCAGCTCTCTCCTCACCAGCTTTCCACAAAGGGCAAGACTTTTTCTCTCTTTGGACGTTAGCCTCTTCTTATGCCAAATGAGGGCAGGCGGACATCAAGGGATTTTTCAGCTCTACTCCTCTATGGTTATGGACTCAAGGCAAAGGATTCATCTCATTGTTCCCTCTTTGTAAGATAGCCAGAAAACAGCACTAACTAAATGTTACAGGTGAGGAAACTGGAGCACATTGGTGAGCAGAACACTTAAAAACACCAATATGATGCACGGCTTCCTCTTCTGTCCTGCTCCTCACAACTGTCTTGTGGCCCCAAAGCTCAGAAGAAGGCAGGCAGGAGCTTGACTCTGCCTTAAACTCGGTTCGTGACCTTAGAAAATCACTGAAGCTGATTTGATTATCGAATTGAGAGGATGAGGGTGACCTGAATCTCAAGGCCTGGGGAGGAGCAGCGAGATTAAGAAGGAACGATTGTAAGGGTTCTTGTCACTAGAATGCACTCCACAAATGGTAAGCGTTATTATTATTATCCCCATAACAGCCTATGAGGACACTGTGCGCACAGACTCCTTGCAGGGGAACCTTCTTACTCAATACAGGCAGACAAAATGGAAATCCTTTTTGTTCGCTGATGACTAGTTCAGCTGTATCCATGAAGGTGCATCCATAACATTTTTTTAGGTTCAGCTCTATAAGGACCATCTTCATGAACATAAATGAAAACACTACCAGTGATGGTCTTCTAAAGCCAAAAAAAAAAGTGGGAAAACGGTATATGATAAAGTAATAGCCCTGGCTTTGGCAGCTGCTTGACAGATCATTCGATAGGGGTTGAATGTCAAGACAGCCAGTCAGCAACGAGTGTTTATGGAGTGCCTACCATGTAGGGCAAATCACTTCTCCGTAGACCTAGGAAGGGTAACCAGGTGGCAGAGTGGATACAGCATTGACCCCCGAGTCAGGAAGACCAGAGTTTAAATCCATATACTAGCTGTGGGACGCTGGGTGAGTCATTCATCCAATTTGCCTCAGTTTCCTTTCCTGTAAAATGAGCTGGAGAAGGGCATGGTAAACCACTCCAGTACCTTTGCCAAGATGACCCCTAATGGGCTCACAAAGATCACAAAAATCTTCTTGATCATAATTTTTATCTTTACTTTAACTCTACTTTAAAAGTTTAGTCTCTGAATTTATACAAATAATCTTAGTTTGGGATAATTCTTGAAAGCTCAAAGCCACTTTTGGGGGAAATTAGTGAGATAGCCTTTAAAAATTGTAGGGACATGTCATAATGTAACATATTGCAAAAGTGGATGATGATGATACTGAAAGGCTTGTATTTGGACATTTTGGATGTAGCAGGTAAATAGATTCTGGAGACTAGCTGAGGCCTCCTTTTATGGTTTGAGAAACACATTGAGTCTTGCTCTCACAGGGTAGATAGCCTCATGTATGTCATGCAGGCATAAAGCTTCAGAAGACATTGCCACATTTGTGTGCTTTCTGGTGGAGAGAACCACAATCATCATGGTGATGATGATGACAATAATAACAGTAATAATAACACTGACATTTTTATAGTGCTTTAAGGCTTATGAAATACTTTACATAGATAATTTCATTTGCTTTTGGAGATACTATAAGAACAAGGAGATACAAATAAAATCAACAGGGAGACATGAGTGGCTGAAAGATGAAAAATGGTGAAAGGATTATAAAGTGTTAAAGTCATGGGCAGTTAGATTGCTCAGTAGATAGAGTGTTGGGCCTGGAGTCAGGAAAGCTTCAACACACACTGGCTGTGTGACCCTAGGCAAGTCACTTAACCTTTGTTTATCTAATCTGCTGGAGCAAATCACTCCAGTATCTTTGCCAAGAAAATCCCCTATGGGGTCATGCAGAGTTAGACACAATTGAACTAAACACAATTGAACTACAGAATAACAATAATATCTTAAAGAGGGAAGGAAAACAAAGCAGGGGGAAATTTTTCAAATCTAATTAAAGGCAGGTAGGTGGCACAGTTCACAAAGTCACATTTGGCCTCATAAACTTCCTTGCTGTGAGATCTTGGACAAGTCACTGACCCTCTGTTTGTCTATAGATTGGTGATCCACTGGAGAAAGAAATGGCAAACCACTCCAGTATCTTTGCCAAGAAAACCAAGAAGAGATGGACAAGATTGAACAGCAACAAAGTGTTGAAAGTTGTAAAGTGACTGAAGAAAAATCATGAGAAAACTTCTCCTAGGTAAAATAAAAAAAGTGGGCGTGGATAGGGGAGGAAGAAGGGGAGATAGAAGCTTAGGAGGAATTGGGTGGCAGCCAGGGCCTTGGTGCACACAGAGAGAACTCTTTTCTATGGTAAAAAACAGAGACACTCAAGACTCAAAGCCAGAAAAATCCATTCACGTCCAGCTGAGGCTTAGCTGATAATCAGTAATAATGTCAGCCATGGAGAAGGAAATAGAGGACCCCAGATGTTTCTACCCAGAAACTAACAAGAGAATAACCATTATTTCTGTTGTCAATGGCAACAGTTTTATGAGTCCTTAGAATGGTCAGCATACTGAATGCAGGGACTCCATACATTCATTTTCCCTTAACTTACATTTCATTGAGGTTTTATATTTGAACAAACTTCAATTAAGCCTGAAGAATAATAAGGATGAATCATCATAAAATTACCACTCAGTACTTCTTCCCCCCACAAAATAATACGATTAACTCTGAAAGGAAAGACAACGTAGATATATATTTGGACTTTAGAAAAACATTTGATAAAAGTTCATAAAAATTTACAAGTAAAATTGGTTCCAATTAGCTTAGATGAGGACAAAGTCATTCGGCTTGACAATGGGCTGAAAACTCAGACACAAAAGTATAATGCTAAATGGTGATTTTCTCAGTGAGCAGAAAGATAATGGAATTAAAAGAGGACACTGAATTAGAAGGTATGGCCAATAGCGGTAAGAACAGAGAAATAAAAACAGACCTGTAGAGGTTAGGCAAAAGAAGAGGAAATTTCTAAATGAGTCAGCTTGAGAAAATGAAAAAGAATAGAATAGAAAATGATTAAAGGCACAAGAAGCCTAACTCAGGAAAGAAGATTACAGAAACTAAATATGTACAGCTAGGCTAAGCAATGACTAAAGAGGATCTGATAACAGTCTACAAATATTTGAAACTTGTAAATACCTGAGCGAGAAAGAATTACCATACAAGGGGCTTTACTTAATAATAATCCATTGGAATTAGGAAAGGGAATATTTTGTCTAATGGTTCAAGAAAAACAGTTGAAACTGGGCAATACCTCATGGGATCTTGGCTAAGCAAATTGCTACTGTCATTTATGTAGTTATGTAGAAAGATATCTATGGGTTTCTATTTTAGAATTCATTAATGATTAAAGCACGACAAAAGCTTTGACTCTACAGTACAGCTCCCACTTTGTCTTTTAGGAATCCTTAAATCAGACAAAATAATACAAAATAGAAAGTCACTAAGTCTTGATCAAGAGTGAATATAGACCAGCTGGGTCTTTTCTAATTTTGAGGGTGATATTTTACAGAAAGTTTCACTTTTAACTAACTAGTTTGGCATTCTCAGACTTTAACATAAAGAGATATTTTATGACTTCACTGATAACAGTTTGGGAAGCGGTAAGAGAGCATTTAATTTTTTAAAAAGCCCTTACCTAACATCTTAGAATGAATACTGTGTATTGGTTCTAAGGCCAAAGAGTGGTAAGGGCTAGGCAATAGAGATTCAGTGACTTGCCCAGGGTCACATAGCTAGGAAGTGTCTGAGGCCAGATTTGAGCCTAGGACCTCTCATCTCTAGGCCTGGCTCTCAATCCACTGAGCCATTCAGCTGCCCCTTATCATTTCATTTTTAATCAGATTAGGTTGAGAGTAAATCTAAGAAGCACCAAGAAAAGATGCGTTATTATTCCTATGCAGCTTCTAAATTTCAGAACAGAAGCATAGAACTGGAAAGGGAATTAGGTGATGAGTGTATGGTTTTCTCATTTTACAAATGACAAAATGGATGGAGGTGAGAAGGGACTTGCCTAATTTTATACAGTTGCTTAGTGCAGATCAGGGGAAAAGGGAAAAGTATAGAGGGAAAGAGAGACAACAACCAAGAGCATAGGACCAGAATTTAAAATTCCCCAGATTCCCAAGCCAGGGCTCTTTTCATTACACCATTTTAAAATCTTTGTGCCCTGTGTTTAAAATAGGGGAAACAAGACAAATCTACTCCTCCAAGAATGGAAAAAATGAGAAGTAAAATAACTACAAAGCAATTTCCAGTTACAAAGATATATAGGAGACCAAGAAGCTAAATCATTTTGGAGTCTATAAAGTGACATTTCTCAGTAAAAGTTTAACTTTTAAAATCAGTTGCTGATCTCCAATTTTGTGTAAAAAACAATGGAAACTGGCTACCTTTCTTACTATTTTGCTTTGGGAAAACAGCCGACCTAGTTCTTTTTTTTTTGCATTAGTTTGGCTGTGTCTGAAAAGACTGGTGTAAGTCTGGCTCTATTAGTGCCTTCTTGGAGGATATCACTACTCAGAGGCAGAAATGTAAACAAGCTTACAGCAGGATGCTTGGAGATGTTTAGGAAGGGACAAGTTTCACGCCAGCTCAGGAAGTAAATGCACGTGGCTGCCTCTACACTGGTGTTTGGGGCCAAATCTGCCTCCACGGCACTTGATTCACCATCAATAGCATCGCATGCCAGGAGGAAGAGGTTAGCCTACAATGTAGAAAGACAGAGAACAAAGAGCTGGCCTCCCAGTGGGCGAGACCTCTGCCACAGGTGGCCACTGTGACCCTGGGTGTAACTAAGACAATTAGCTGCAGAGCAGGTGCTGATTGACAGTAGGAGAGGGAGAGGCAGTGAGGGGGTTCAGTGAATAGAGAGACAGGCCTAGAGATGGGCGGTCCTGCGTTCAAATCTGGCTTCAGATACTTCCTAGCTGGGTGACCTGGGACAAGTCACTTAATCCCTATTGCCTCTCCCTTACCATAATCCTAAAACAGATGGTAAAGATTTAAAAAAGATTATTAAATAGTTTCCTCTTATGGAGCTCCAGATAGCAGTGAAATCACACATTTAGTAAAATAAATTCATCATAAATCAGAAAGAGGTACCTGGTTGGACAAGAGTGAACTGTGAGGAGAAGGGGGAAAGTCCATTTGGAAAGGAAAAGAAAATGCTTATGAGAAATTCATTAAGTTAGAATATGTACTTAGGTATATCAGAAGGGCCCAGGCGCACAGGACCTAGCATTGTTACTTAAGAAGCTAATATCTGTTACTGTGGAGTTGGTAGGCAGCTTCTTGGAAAGTTCTCAAAATTGAAAAAGAACAAACATAATAATCATTTTATAAAAATGCAAATGAGTGAATGCTGGAAATGAGAGACTACATAACTAGTCGACTTGAATATCTGAGAAGATATTAAGATAAATCATATAATAATATATAATGATTATACTCATATATTATGATATAATGTCAAATAAATTAACACATAATTCTATAGATCAGAAAATATGTGACATATTACATAATACCTAATCTACATAATAAATCAAATTAAATTTCCACTTTAATCACCCAGAAGAGACCAAAGCTGCCAAAATGGCTTTTTACTCATATAATGAGATGAAAGGGCACTAGAATTGGAGTCACTGGACCTGGCTTTAAATCCAAACTCTGCCACTTTTAACCCTGGGCAATTCCCTCAATCTTTTGGGCCTCCCCAAATCTAGGGTCTTAGTCATGAGACTAATTTAATTCAATGGCAGAGTAACCGGCTTTGTAGTACTGAGTGGTGTAGGAGGAACATCACATATCTTGAATAAGCTCTGAAGTCACAGAACAAAGTTGCATGGAGCAGGAATCTTATTGCCTGGAGACAATCGAAGTGGTTACCAATTACTCAGGATAAACCTAGGTGGGTTTATGACTGTCTAATGTTCTAATGACCCGATGGCTACCCTCACAAGGTTTAGCCGGTCTGTCAAAGCCTTTGCCTGGGGTGTGGCCGCTGCCACATGCTAGCAGCTACTGGGAGCCACAAGTGAGAGCTGGGTGTCAGGTGGGGGTCAGAGGCTGGAAAGCTGCCCTAGGAGGGTACGACAAGCCTTCCATACCAGAGATACTACCCCTCCCTGAGCACCCCATACACCCCAGAAACGATGCGACCCAGATGGGACTTAAATGGAAAGGTGCTCCAGGCATTCCATATAGTGCTGACCAGCGTATGGGAAGAGGAAGACATGCCCCCAGAACTCAGAGATGCCTCCATCGTAGCCCTATACAAGAACAAAGGCTCACGAGCAGCCTGTGACAACTACAGAGGCATCTCACTACTCTCCACTGTTGGAAAGATCCTCGCCTGTGTTATACTCAACAGACTCCTGTCATCTGTTTCAGAGCAGAACCTGCCTGAATCACAATGTGGCTTCCGACCAGATCGCAGCACCATCTACATGGTCTTCACGGTGAGGCAAATGCAGGAAAAATGCCTTGAGCAGAACCTGAGTCTCTACATTGTCTTCATAGACCTGACAAAGGCGTTCGACACAGTGAACAGGGACGCATTGTGAGTGATCCTCAGCAAGCTCGGTTGCCCAGCAAAATTCATCAAACTGATCCAGCTCTTTCATGTCGACATGACAGGGAAAGTCCTATCTGGTGGAGAGACTTCCAATCGCTTCAACATCTCCAATGGCGTGAAACAAGGCTGTGTCCTCGCTCTAGTACTATTCAACCTATTTTTCACCCAAGTATTACGACATGCTGTGATGGATCTAGACCTGGGCGTCTGCATCAAATACTGTCTGGATGGCTCACTATTCGACCTTCGCCGCCTGACTGCAAAAACAAAGACAACAGAGAGACTCATCCTGGAAGCTCTCTTTGCAGATGACTGTGCTCTCATGGCCCACCAAGAAAATCATCTCCAAACCATTGTGGACAGGTTCTCCACCGCAACAAAACTGTTTGGCCTGACTATCAGCCTCAGCAAAACAGAGGTACTGTTCCAACCTGCACCAGGGAGGCCAACGAACCAGCCGTGCATTACAATCGACGGCACGCAGCTTTCTAACGTCAACACTTTCAAGTACCTGGGCAGCACTATCACCAACGACGGGTCCCTAGACCATGCGATTAATGCCAGGATCCAAAAGGCCAGCCAGGCACTCGGGAGGCTGCGCTGCAAAGTACTCCAACACAGAGGTGTAAGCACTGTGACGAAGCTCAAAGTGTATAACGCAGTGGTCCTCAGCTCGCTCCTGTACGGGTGTGAGACATGGACACTGTACCGGAAGCACATGAAACAGCTGGAGCAATTCCACCAACGCTCCCTCCGGTCAATCATGAGGATCCGATGGCAGGACTGAATCACCAATCAGGAAGTCCTCGACAGAGCCAACTCCACCAGCATCAAAGTCCTGGTCCTCAAAGCCCGGCTACGATGGTCTGGACACGTCATCCGCATGGACCCACAGTGAATACCAAGACAGGTATTCTATGGTGAACTGTCAGCTGGACTCAGGAAACAAGGCCGACCAAAGAAAAGATTCAAGGATCAGCTAAAGTCAGACTTGAAGTGGGCTGGCATTACACCAAAGCAACTAGAACTCACTGCCTCTGACAGAAGCAGCTGGAGAACCCACATTCACCATGCCGCCACCTCCTTTGAAGATGAACAACGTCGACGTCTTGCCGCTGCGCGTGAACGCCGACACCAGGCCACAACCGCACCTCCCGTAACAACCGGCGCCCCAGGCCCCACGTGCCACAAACTGTGCGCCTCAGCCTTTGGACTCCAAAGCCACATGAGGGTACACCGTAGATGAAACTGCACAAAGACAATAGTCATTCTCGGTCACCAAGAGACTACCACTAATGTTCTAATGGGTCGGTGTTATTTAAAACCTTTATCATTGACCCTGGTCATAGACTTGTAAATGTTTTTAAGATGATACAGAAGTAAGTGGACTGGATAAACCTATTGACAACCAAAATTATATGAAGATGGAATTTGGATGCCAGAAAATTACAAGGGGGGGAGGGGGAGTAGGGAGGAAAGGTAACAAGCTGAATACACAATAGCAATAGAGATGGGTTATTTTAAAACACCAATATAACATTGACAGGAATTATCAGAATGCTAGGATCTCCAGGAAGTCTTCTTTTTGCTGAACTTAAAAGTGATCAGTTATGGCACAATAGATAAAACACTTGATTTGCTGAAAAGAGACCTGAGTTCTAGTCACTTCTCTGCCACAAAGTAGCTATGAGATCTCCTTGAACCCTTCAATCTTTACAAGCTTCAGGTTCCTCATCTGTAGGTGGACCAAGGTTCTGCCAGCCTCATGATTGAAATCATATTTTAAGAGAAAGTTCTAGAACTTATTGTGAGTTCAGAAAAGAGCAATGCTAAAAGCAACCAACCAACCAACCAACCAACCCCAGAAGTTGTTTAATCTGTGGACAAACTCTAAGCAGAGGCTTTAGTATGTTGGCTGTTTCTCCTAGAATAGAGGCTATCAGCCTGGTTTCCAGTCTAGAAGAGAAGGTAGAAGTTACTTGAAGAATGCCTCTCTAATCTCCATATTCCTAGGAAAAATGAACTATTCAAAAACAAAAAACAGAAGAGATTGCATTTTTTAAAAACAAAAACAAAAGAAAAAAGGACTCTGAAGAGGCAAAAGGGAAAAATGACCTCTATCAGGAAGCTAAAAGAATGAGAGAAAAAGGAACAGTGAACATTTATTTAGGCAGAAGGTTCTTCTCCAATAAGGTGGGAGCAGCTGCTGGCCCTACAAGGAATGATAATACGGATCTACCAGGGATGACAGGTGAAAGATCATTCAGTTAAGGGTCAGGGGAGAGGAGATGCACAGATTGATGAGGTGACTGCCTGCTGAGGGGTAATGAGGCAGCTGTCTGTTGGCCTGATTACAGCAATAGAGGGCTGCTGTCTTCCCAGGGTATGATGAAGGACCTCCCTGGGTCTGTCAGTTTTGATGAACACTACGCCCTTTGGTGATTTACTTGGGCACCAAAGATACTTTTGGAAGAAATGTCACAAGCACTGACAAGGATGATGAGGTTGTGGACCAGAAACTGAGGCCCTCAGGGGCATGGGGGCGCTCTTCTCAGCGATGGAGATGAAGGCGAGGACTTGAGGAGAGAAAGCAGATTCATGAAGTGAACAGTAGGTAAAGAAGTATGAGACGAGGAGAGCTAAATAGTCAGGCAACGGCTTTCCTGGGAATTTTAGTAGACTATAAGCTCCATGGGTCTGTGGTGAGATGGGGCAAAGCAAAAAGCTAATGCCACGTTGGCCCCAGTAAGAGCCTGCATGAAATAGGGCCCTGCTGGCCCCGCTGTACTCTGGTCTCATTCCATGCTCAGTTCTCAGCACCTCAGCTTAAGGAAGACACTGATAAGCTGGAGCATATCTAGAGGAGGCCAGCCAGGACAGAGAAGAGCCTCGAGGCCATGATGTATGAAGATTACTTGAAGGAAGTAGGCCAAAAGCCAGGAATAGGCTTGTGCCATTTGGCCCCAGAAGTTAGAGGTAAGAGCGATGGTAGAAGCTACTTCCTGTTCATGAGGGTGGTTCTAAAGGGAAGGAGCTTGGGAGGCATGGAGCTTCTCTTCACCAAAGGTTTTCAAATAAAAGCGGGATGAGTATTTGTCGGGCATATTGCAGATGGGTTCTTGGTCCAGTATAGGTTGAACTACACGGCCTCTGAGAGGAGGTTTCAGACATGCGATAGGGAGAACGCTCATCATTTGTTTTCCATTTCGGAGGACGACCAAACAGGGGAAATAAGTTTAGCACCAAGTACAAAGGCAGTTGTCATAGAAAAATATAAAGACAACCTTTTTAGATGGTGAGCAAATTAACTATCAGAACTAGCCATCAAGGTAGCTTACAGAATCTCAATTCCTGATGAGCTTTAAATAAATGATCAAAAAGAGATAATAAAGTGTGGTCCTGCCTAAAGGAGTAAGATGGATGAGCTGAATTCAAGCTTGCTTTCAGCCATACTGTTTGTTCTATGAAATCCATCCTTAAGCAAGTACAAGGCTTTAAACAAAAGTATAGAATACACTCTTCTCAATATGAAAAAAAAAACAGTGCAGAGACAAACAGCAGGCTAGAAACTCCTTCTTTGAGCAGACTGACTCTACATGTGTACAGATGCAGATAAATGTTAGAATATAGAATTACATGCATATGAACATATATAAGAGAAAACTAGGGAAAGAACTTGAGCTAGGAGGTAATATGAAATGTAAACAAAATGTGGCCCAGGAATTGGTGGACTTTTGGCATGGCTCACCCAGCTATGCTGAGCTCAAGAAAGAACCACTCAGGAGAGTCAAGGGAGAACACAGACTGTACAAAGCAGTGTAATTATGGATTAAGATCAAAAGGTGACTTGGATTTGGGCAGTTTAGACATGAAGTATTTAGGAAAGATAGAAATAAATTAAAAAGAAGACATGTCAAAATTCAGTCTGTTACTAAAGAATTCAGCAGGCAATACCTCAGAAAAGGTAGTCTACTCTATTCCCTGGTCAAGGCATGTCCATTCCTTACAAGGTGAATGAGAATCCTTCTTTCAGTCCTACGTCTGACTATCCAAAGTATTTTCTCTGTTTGCACATTTTTCCTACATGTGGATATAAGTAAGGTCATCATGTGGCATCATGGGACTCTCCTCCTGAAGTCTCACCCACCTAGAAACAGCCGAGGGGGATAATTTAATGCTAAAAGGGATCTGAGTGGTTATCTGATCCTACCTTCTCTGAGGGCCAGAGAGGTTAAAGCCATTTGCCCAAGATTCCAGAGCAAGTGGGAATTCTGGCTTCCAAACCAGGGCTCCACATCTGTTGCTCTTTTCTGCCTATAAAGTTCTAGGGTGCCATGGGACAGGGAAGACAGGATGGGCAGGACTTGGGAGAAGGATAAACCAAATCACTTGAAGCTTTGGTTTAGCAAAGACAATAAAAGAAGTGATCACTGTTCACTTGGGGTGTTCCACAGTGAACATCAGAATGATGACAGTTACTTAAATCACTCACTGGGTGGAATAATTACCTTGAAATGAACAACTGAGAGCATGCTACTTATATTATGAAATGGAATTGAGTACATCAGAAGTGTTAACAGGTTTGGTAGAATAGGTCTTTGTCAGAATCACGCAGGTGATTAAAGACACGAATTGGACATCTATGGCACCAGGGTGCTCTTAGTGACATGAACACAACAGGCAAAATTGTGCAATTACAAAGTTGAGCATTAGCTCAGAGAGCATCTCTTGCCATCTGAAAACAGTTGATTCTAGGTTAGCATGTGTGAATCACCCGGCAGTTAGCTATCAAGGTTATCTATTATATTGTTTTGTGGAGCAGTTCTAGTCCAGAACACATCAAATTTGGAATGCTGCATTATTGGAAACACTAGGTAATTGTCCCCTAGGGGCAGATGGCCTACACACGAGATGAGTTCATACAATTACTGATGCTATAACACCCAAGTAGCCCTTGCATTGAAGCAGGAGAGATGACAGGGAGGGTGACATTAAGTGTTTATTTCACAATTAACAAAGGGACATCAGGGCTTTTCTGAAATGTGTATGTGGGTGTCCAGATTTAACTCTTTGCTGTATTCCATGCCTTGCAATACAGTTTCCAATATTACAGACTCATTAAGCACCCTTTGAGAAGTCATCCTCCTAACATCCAGCTTTCAAGCAAAACTTTTGGACACACTGAAATGGAAGTGCCTTTTGTTCTTAAGGATCCCACAGGGAAAACTATATGATTCTTTTTCAGAAGTCCCTTTTAGAATTCCACAGCCTTAGAACTCTCATCTCTCATGCACCTTTCTTCTACAGAAATTTAAGCCTATTTACTTTGGTCTGTCTGGCATCCTTTGGTGAAGAAGCAGAGACTTACAGGCCCAAAGACTCTCATAAAGTATCCTATCTGGAAACATTTCTCTGTCTATTGTCATTGTAGCCCAGGAAACTATCTCCCCCTGGTTAGCTTCTATGACTCTCATTGAAAGGAGGAATTCCTTGAACTATGGTTAATCAGCTGACCATTATGTCAAAGGAAAGTTGTAAATGGCCAGGCAGCTGTGGTGTAGTAAAATGCTGTTGTCTTTTGAGTCCGAAGACCTGTGCTTGACTTCATAATTTAGCAACTTACTGCCTGTAACAAGGATATCTTTACTATTTATCTTACAGAGTTGTTATTGTGAATTTTAGATTTACTCCACCCTGCTTAGTCTAGCAACCAAGAATGTATATACCCCTACTTAAGGATTAAGTGTTGAGGAGGATGGCCTATGACAGACATGTGCTAGTAAGTGACAAATAAAAAAACAACTGACAGACCCCATAGGCTGTCCTAAGTCAAGCTTAAGCTACCATTGGTACATGTGAGATGCAGGAAGTGATATAAAGAACAGTCTATATATTTCGCGTCACTTCCTCTCTCCAGGCTCTTTCACAGAGACGTGGCTCTCACTCTGGCAAGTGTGACTGGTGGCAGCATGCTGGGTGTCTTGGCAGTTTTGGGCTTGCTGGTGAGGTAACTGGGAGAAGCTTGGTAGCGTGGATTAGGTGGGGTGTCTTCCCTGAGTGACCTGGTTGAGTGATTGAGGCTGATTCCTTTCTCCTTTACCTCCTAAAGGCACTATCCTCTTAGGAGGTCCCTCATCTTAGAGTAGACCTCCAGGCTGGAAGCCAAGCTAGTTTTAATCTTCTGAGGAGGCCTCGTGGCTGAGTTTTCTGAACTTCCCTTGGCTTAGGCTAGGCCAGAGAAATCTTATACCCTTTTCTCTCTTCTTCTTCTTCTTAATTCCTTCCCTCTATTGTAATTAAACCACCATAAAATTCCAAGACTGACTTGAGTATTTTTATTGGGATTGAATTAATCCTTGGAGACCACTAGTATAATATATTCAGTCAATAACCCCTAAATTTACCCCTTACCTTATGGAATTTGAAAAACAGGATGTATACAAAGTGCTTTGTGAATTGTTAAAGTCTATTAAAAAGGTCAACTATTATTATTACTATATTATTAGTATGATAATTTATTATGAATTTGAAGAAAGAAACCAAGGTATAATGAAAACACTTTACTGCTTCTTCTTTAAAAAAAAACAAACAAACAAATTAAACCAAAATACCTTTATCTTCCATCTTAGTATCAATACTGTGTATTGTGTTAGCTTCAAAGATTCAGAAGTGCACAGTCCCAAAAAGAAAAAATCAGTTTGCGTCAAAAGTCGAGATAGATCGTAATGCTATTAGCCACCAGCAAAAACAGATTAATTAATAAGATTAGATAATAAAGTTGTTGCTTTTCCTAATTGGAAAAAGGCAGTCATGAGAGAGTTATAATGTTATATGTGTATACACATATATACATATATATGTATATACATATATATACATGTATACATATATACAGTGTCCCCATAATCTTCCCCCCCTTCATTTTAGACTGGAACCAAGGGTTGTGACTTGCCCATGGTCACAGCTAGGGAAGTGTCTGAGGCTAGAGCTGAATCCAGGACCTCCCATCTCTAGGCCTGTCTCTCTATCTACTCATCCACCAAGCTGCCCCCACCACTTTACTTCTAACACTCTTTTAATAGTTTATCCTAACATTCACTTCAGAATAGACTTTCTTTATCTTCTTTGTCTCCCCTTTGCTTTCCCTCTCTCCTCTCATCTTATAAGGAGCAACCTTGTGGTATTTTTTAATTACTCCTTTATTTCTTGAACAAGATAATTTCTTTTTGTCTTTATTTTCAAACTTTATTTTTCTCTTCTTCTAAATTGTTTTTTCTAGTTAATTGTTTTCTGAATTATCCTATATCAAATACTTATATACAATTCCTTTCTTCAAGTTTCTATTTTTTAATGTATTGTGGTAAGAATGAAAAATACAGTTTTCTACTACTTCTACTACTTTCTGTGAGATGTTCCAGTTAGGTCTCAACTGATACATATTTCTGAAGTTTAGTATAAAAGCTGTGTTAAAACAGGCCCCATTGGCTTTCTATACTACATATGGGAATAGGGAAATAGTTGTTTTCCTAAGGTCACAAAGAAATCTGAGAACAAAAATAGAACTGTACTTCAATTCAGTCAACATTTATTAAGTGCCTACTATGTGGGAAGTATTATTTTTCTGTGTGTGTCCACAGAGATATAGATATCTAGATAGGCCGAGTGACAGAAAAATAGGTAGGTAGACAGATCGATATAGTGATTGAAAGTAATTTCAACAGAGACAGAGCACTAATACTTTGGTAAGGTTCAAGAAAGACATCGTCCAGGGAGTGACAAGTGAGTTGTCCTTTGAAGAAGGTTAAGTGGAGTTTTTCAACAGAGTAGACCATTGGGAGGTGCATTTTTACCTGTTATCTGCAAGTCTAAATGAAATGATCCTACCTGGCCTTTAAGCCAAACCCTAAATGGGACAATGAGAATCAGGCACTTACTTTGAGATGTTGAAAGATTGGATAAAGCTAATTTTGTTCGTCCTGCCAACCACTCTAAGCTCTCATGCATGTTGGCCAAAGCTTTCAGATCACTGACGTCACGTAGGATCTCTTGTTGTGGGATTAATTTATCACCGAGGTTCCCAATTAGAACTTCAGACTCCTTGCCAAAGGCTGCCCTGCAATACAAATTGATAACATACATCACCAAATAGTATGACGATTTTAGAAATGGGGAAAGACTATTTAGTTCACATTTAACATGCTGGTCCTATAACAAGACAAGATGAATTGTTATCATTCTCCTTCTATTAGGTATTACTGTCTCCAGTTTTCAGTGTGAGGATACTACTAAGTATTTCTGTCTATTTTTTTTACCTTGTTTTTTTTCCTTTTAAACATTATTTTATTTGGTCATTTTTCAAACATTATTCATTGGAAACAAAGATCATTTTCTTTTCCTCCCGCCACCCCTCCCTTAGCCAACGTGCGACTCCACTGGGTATCACATGTGTCCTTGGTCTGAACCCATTTCCGTGTTGTTGGTATTTGCATTAGAGTGTTCATTTAGAGTCTCTCCTCAGTCATGTACCCTCAACCCCTGTAGTCAAGCAGTTACTTTTCCTCGGTGTTTTACTCCCACAGTTTTTCCTCTGCTTATGAATGGTGTTTTTTCTCCTAGATCCCTGCAGATTGTACAGGGACAATGCATTGACACTAATGGAGAAGTCCATTACGTTCGATTGTACCACAGTGTACTCAGTCTCTGTGTACAATGTTCTCCTGGTTCTGCTCCTCTCGCTCTGCATCACTTCCTGGAGGTTGTTCCAGTCTCCATGGAACTTCTCCACTTTATTATTCCTTTGAGCACAATAGTATTCCATCACCAACATATACCACATTTTGTTCAGCCATTCCCCAATTGAAGGGCATCCCCTCATTTTCCAGTTTTTGGCCACCACAAAGAGCGCAGCTATGAATATTTTTGTACAAGTCTTTGTGTCCATTATCTCTTTGGGGTACAGATCCAGCAGTGCTATGGCTGGATCAAAGGTCAGACATTCTTTTATCGCCCTTTGGGCATAGTTCCAAATTGCCCTCCAGAATGGTTGGATCAATTCACAACTCCACCAGCAATGAATTAATGTCCCTACTTTGCTGCATCCCCTCCAACTTTCATTACTTTCCTTTGCTATCATGTTAGCCAATCTGCTAGGTGTGAGGTGATACCTCAGAGTTGTTCTGATTTGCATCTCTCTGATTATAAGAGACTTAGAACACTTTTTTCATGTGCTTATTAATAGTTTTGATTTCTTTAACTGAAATGCACCTATTCATGTACCTTGCCCATTTATTAATTGGAGAACGGCTTGATTTTTTGTACAATTGATTTAGCTAAAAGCTCTTGTGCTAAGTGCAAATGTTCAGAAGTGCATGGTCCCAGTAAGAAAATATCTATTTGTGCCAAAGGTCTGAGATTTATAATGCTGTTAGCTATTAACAAAAATAGATTCAACTGAGATTGGGCACTGATCAATTGATAAGGTCAGTTAATAAATTCAGTTGCTATTCCTAACTGGAAAAAAAAATAATTATGAGATGTTTATAATGCTATGACTATATAATACATACATATATATGTACACACACACACACACACACACACACAGACATACAATGTCCCCAGGAAGGTTTCTCCTCTCATTTTAGACTAGAAAATAAAATCACAAAGGAAAGTTATTTCCTTCTCACAAATGGGATAGAAATAGTCTATAATGATAGAATAATGCATCCAGAGTTCAGTAAGAGTGGTAAGACAATTTCTTATTTTTTCCTGATATAAGAGATTTTTGATGGCATGTCATTTCTCACCCATTCAGGGGGATTATTGACCCCTCATGAGACTAAATTAGAAAATAAAGTGAAAATTTTAAGAATAGAGCACATTTGAGAATTTAAAAAATCTTTATTGTGACCAAGAATGACAAAAATGATCTCCAGAGAAAGAACTGATCAGTAGGTAAGACATTGTTTTATATATACATATTTTTGTGGAATGATGCCTTCTCTAATGGGAGGAGGGGAGAGAGAGGGAAGGAGTTAGTTAATTGGATATTTAAAGTAAAAAACATATTATAAAAATAAATAATTTGGTGGAACAAAAGATAAAAAAATTTTTAAATGAAACCAGAAAAGCATTTCCCTTAGAAGAACACATAAGCCTCCTCTAGACTTCTCTATCATGCCCCAGGAACCTCTTCATCCTGCAAAGTCACTTCAGTCCTGGAACTTTTGCCTTTTGATTCCCTAGGCATTGGTTAGGGACCTTGACAATGGTTCCTCTACACTGGTGTTGGCAAACCTATGGCATATGTGCCGGAGGGGCTGCTCTCCTCCCCCTCTCCATGCATGCCCAAGGACATTTCTCTTATAACCTGCCCCTCTACCCAGCAGCCCAATGGGAGTGCTTCCTCCCTCCCCTGCCTGGGGGAAGGGGGAAGCTCACACACAGCATGAGGGTTGCAGATTGGGCATTTGGTCTCTAAAAGGTTTATCATCACTGCTGAAGGTGAATAGTTTAAAGTATAATTATAATTATAATATACAACCACAATATACAATAATATAAACTTAATAAATAAGTCAGATTATATTTCTAAGAGAAATATTTTCCAGTGTCATTTTTTTCTCTAAGAATATAAATTACATATGAGTTACATACAAACATCCATAAACAGAATTTCCATACTAGGAATTCCCTATAATAACTCAATCATATAGATCTGGACCCTTCTTTCTCAAACCTATCCCTGCCACCCCATCAGTGGCTCCTTTAAATGTGTACTTCTCTAAGAAAAATAATAATTGCCTGGATTAAATGTCCTTACTTGTGCATATACGGGGACATCCTAGATGGTTGGTCCATGCACAGATCACCTATGACTCATACATAAACTGTAAACCTTATCAACCCAAATTTAGAAAGCTATGTCAGACATCCCAAAGTACTTCAGGCTCTGGAGATCTCTCATTTCCTGGGGAGGCTAATTAAGACAACTGTCCCTAACGGAAGTTTTTTCTTGGTTTTCAGTAAGCTTTCTGAGTTAAATGCTTACAGATCCACTTTCTGGGATCATGCTAAGCAATTTTCCCATCTTTTGTTGCAGTCCTTCAGCCCAGAAGACAGTTTTTCTATCTCCCATTTTGCTGTCACTTAGCCAAGTTGTAAAGAATTAGTTTTCTTAGTCTATCCGCATGCATCAATCCTTCTAGCTCCTTAATCATTTTTGATAGATATAACACACAAAATACTTTTGTGCTTGACAGCTAAAAGTTGCAACAAGGAGGCAAATTTCTTTGAAAATTAGGCTCAGGGTCACTTTTATGAATGTAGGTGTAAAGCCAGGTAGATGTGACAATCAAGATGAGTATATTTATATAAAATGTTAATCTGCTTGTACAGCGATCTTCAAACTTTTGGCATGTCTGTTGTGCATGCTTCTAGCATCGCATTCCTAGCCTGTGTTCCATTTGGCTTGCTAAAATTTGCTTAACCTCCTAAGCCTTGAGAGCCACAGACTGAGAAAATACAAAATGCCTCATGTTGAATATATAGTAGACATCTCATTTGACAGGAATCAGTAATCATCCCTTAACAACCTGGAAAGAGCACAGGAACCATGACACTGAGAATAATTGACCGACAGCTGCAGCCAGTTACTCAGAAAACCCATTCCTTTAAGGATCTGTATGTGTGTGCAAGGTGGTGGTAGAGAGGTCTTATACCCAGAGAATTCTGAAATGCTTTACTTTTTTGTTGCTTCACGGCCAATTTTCTAAAAAGGAATTGCAGAGCCTTGTAAATTCACATTTTGGGAGTCTATAATACAGGAAAATAGGCAGTAAAAGCCCAGCGAGGGAAAGACAATAGCTCTGAAGGTAGCCCAACATCAGAAAGGTTCTGTGGTTGGGCTAAAGTAGGGTCAGTAGCACAGGTACCTGATACTGCTGAAGATGTGGTTATCAGGATACCTCCAGAATGGCCAATACTCGGCATCAGAACCAATCTTATCTCTTACGAATGTATTTTGTAAATGTTAGCTATTATTGGAGGTAATACGTCCCTATAGTTGTATATGCAAAATAAATACGTACAAAATTATCCAGGATAGATGCGCCCTTTTCTTGAAAGTGGGCCCTAGTAAATGGGATGTTCAGGAGAGGTCTCAAGTAGCATTTGAGCAGAGCGTGGAAGGAAAACAGGAACTCTAAGGCAGAGGTAGGGAAAGCAGGCATGGGGAACAGCTTAGTAAAAGGACACCGATGAGAGATGAACAGATGGGATGACACACGATACACAGGCCGCTTTGGCTGGACTATAGAATTCGTGAATGGGACGACTGCCTAATAAGGCTGCTAAGCGAGGCTGCAGCTAGGTTATGTAGGCTTTTAAATGCCAAACAGAAGAGTTGTAATTTGATCTTAGAGATAATAGGGTGCCATTGCATTTACTGAATAGAAAAATGAGCTGTCAGGCCCTTTAGGGATGCACTTTAGGCATATCCCTTTGGCACCTGTGTGGAGGAGGGACTCTGGATGGAGAAAGCAGCAGGCGTCGGGCCAACGAGGAAGCTACTAGGGGAGAGACACTAAGGGTGCTGGCCTCGAAGGGAGAAGAGGGGACCCCTAGGAGTGGTCTGGTGGAAGAGGAATCAACAAGACCTGGCCACGAGGATGAGTCTGAAGTGGTGATCCTGAAAAGATGATGGGGTCCTTGACAGAACTAGCCAATCGGTGTGACTCGGAGGGAAGATCACGAGCTCTGCTTTGAGTCTGAGATGCCTATAGGATGTGTGACTGATAATCTCCAGTAGGTAGCTAGTGATGTGGGAATTTAGGAGAAGGTGAGACTGGATGGCTGGATCTGGGAGTCATTTTCAGAGAGAGTTTAGTAATGGAAAGGAGCTGAATGAGGCATTAAGAGGGAATATAAAGAGAAGGCTTAAGGACAAAGCCTGGTTGGATATTCACAATTAGAATTTGGTAATACGGATAATGATTTAGCAAGGAAGCTGGAGAAAGAGTTTTAGAGAGGTAGGCAAGGCATCCAGAGAAGAATATCACAAAATCAGTTGAGGAGAGTATCTAGGAGAAAAGAGTCAAATGCTTCAGAGAGATCAAGAAGTATAATGACTGAGAAAAAGCCAATGTTTGGCAATGAAGAGAACACTGATAATTGGAAAAAATGGCTTTGGTAGAGGGATGAGATCAGAATTCAGATGACTACATGCTGAAAAATGAGAGGAGAAACTGAGGGAAGATAAAGTGACAGCATTTTCTACAAGTTTCACTGTGACAAGAGGGGGAGATACGGATGATATTTTGCAGGGACTGCAGGGTCAAGTAAGGGTTTCTTAATGTTCAGGGGCATCCAAATGTACTTGGAACTCTTTATAAGATTTTTCCTATGTTAAATTATAATCATAGATTTCTCTTAGATCATGGATCTCAGTGCAATGTTCTGTGGCTTGATACAATCATTGCAAAGTCAATTTAAAATAGCAGCACCTAAATTACCTTATCTTCTATAGTACAATTGCCGTGGACTGCAGGCTCTTGAGTGGTGCCAGAACCAGATTTAAATGTAATTGTGGATTATTTGACAACAAAAATAAAAATACAGTAGAACATGGATAATGTTAATGTGTTTTTCTAAGTGCATATGTAGCCTGCAGGGATGCTTATGTATGGTTTAGTGCCCCCCCCCCCCTTTTCTCTTTGAGTTTGACACAACTGATCTTTAGGGAATTCCTCTTTGATTTGGACTTTTTGTTGGATGTCTTCCAAGACAGTAGTAAATACCTTTGAGAATAATGTGTCTCTTCATTTTAGGATTTCTTGATATAAATTATCAGAAAACAATAAAAAAGTTCTTCCTGTTGACATATGCTAGATTTTGGTTTTTCTTTGAGGGTCATAAAAAGTTCTTCAAAAAATTTCTTGACAACTTCATCCTCCACAAAGATGATAATGTAGGATCTCCAGTTATTCTCGTGGTTATCTTTTTGCAAATGCTTATTATGCGCATTGAATTATGAGATGATGAAATGTCTCATGTAATGTTTTATGTTTTCTTTGGACACATAATAAAATCAACTCTGTCAACTCCTTTATTTACTTCATCAAGAACAACCTGTTATCTATCCATCAATTTAGCTATAACTTCTTTTCATTTCTTGGTTTAGTTCATAAGGAGTTCATAACAAGAACAACATCGTTCAGTTTCTCTATATGTTAATAATGGTATCTGGATAAGCATTTCACATTAAGGATACTAATAATTAAATTAATATTTATAGATAGCCTAAAAACTATAATTCTTGGCAGCCTCTGCTCTACTTTATGCCATGATCAAAGCAGACATGGAACACAGCCATTTTGCAAAAGAATGGGGACTATTTTGGAATTTTCTTTGTTTTCTTAAGTTTCCATGGTCAATTAATTTATTGCCAAGTAGCCATCCTACTGGAAATGGCCTCTTTGTGCTTTAGCTAGGCTAGACACAGACATAAGCCACAATCTAATGATCTTGGGAAAGACCTATATGAAAAAAGCAAACAAAAAAACGGGAACCAAAGTGATGTCTGTAATACTGTACCTAGTTGTGTAAACTTAGAACCTTCAATTTCTAGTCATGCATCATATATATGTAAAAATATATATACATATACACACACGTATATGTCTCACTCTGTGTGTGTGTGTATAAATATATATATATATATATATGGTTAGGTGGTTAGGTTTTTATATATATATCACAAAGCAAAATCTGATTCCCAATCCCATGGCTTTTGAAAATGGAAAACAAAAACAACTTAATAAGCAATCATTTAGGAAAAGGCAGCATTTTTGTTCAGAGTCACTTTCTAGGCTTACTTGAAGTGGTACTGTCTTGACAGGGGTTCTGTCCTCCTTTCCTCCCTTCTTAATATAATTGCAGGCAGTATGTATATAGTTCTGATTGCAATTTCATTTTATATCACATTATATAGGTCTTTCCTTATTTCTTATATGGTTCTTATTTATCATTTTTATGACAGCATATTTTTATATCACAGCTTAACCAATGAAAATTAACTGACATGACAAGGAGACCAAAAGAGCCTAAAGAGTGCCTTAGAGAGATGCTTGCCAAAAGCAATACAAGGTTAAAATATAACTCATTTGTGAAATTTTATGAGGAATGATGGACTACTATGAACAGAATCATCTCATAAGGCAGGGAAAAAATAGTGGGAGGTAAAATTCACATTAAAGAAAGCTTAGCAAAATATCCAACCAACGCCAAATCATTATCCCAAGAGCATTTAAGTATGAAGATGAAGGAAGAGTTATAGACAAGAAGAAAAATGGAAAATATCTGCAAAACCATCTTGAGAAATTGTTTTCTTCATGAAAGACAGTGGAACCATCATACCTGGATCTTAACATCACAGTTCCTGAAGTGCTGATATATATAAAAGGCACTAAAGAGAACAAAGATGAGAAAAGCAGCAGGATTGCACTGTGTTTAGAAAACTTATGTAAGGAAGTTGATGTAATTTTGAGGATGCTGAGAAGTTATAAAGCTTCTGGATAATGGGAAGATACTAAATATATGAAAAAAATCTTGGATCTTATTAATACTGAAAAATGAATACTAAGAGAAAATAATTACCAATCTATATACCAATTTCCAAACTATAAAAAAAAATTTATGAAAGACATGAATACATAGATTGAGAGCATTCTTAATGATATTAGTAAGAAACAAGCAGGCTTTCTCAAGGGATATTCAACAAATAATTATCTTTTTATCACCTTAAAATTAACTAGAAGAAGTAAATAGAAGAATTGAGATTTGATTTAGTTTCTGTGACTTCAAGTTCAGCAGTTTTTCCACTAAGTCATTCAAAAATATTTGTAGCAGGTGTCATTCATTCTAAAAAGAACAACCACATTAACAAAGTCTGAATGCGATTTATTTGCAGGTCTGCTAACTAAATTTGCATGTTCTTAAAGCCACAGATGATAGTAAATTCTACTGAATTTGGAGGAATTAAGGTTCATTCTATAGTCGGAGAATTTGAAATAAAGAAAGGTGGTTTGTCCAAGATCATGTAGCAAGGAAATGGAAAATCAGATTGATACAGGGTGCAGAGAGATCAGGGCTCCATCAATGACCTTAATGACTCTAATTGATTCTTGTGAGTTGTGATAATCACTCTCTCATCTATCACTCAGCTTTTCACAACTGCTCATTCTACCATCTTTCAGACAGTTATAGTTGCACTACGCTGACCTCTCCTTAAACCATGGGAAAGTACCAAATCTAAGTATTACTTTCACAGGATCCTCAAGTTTTCCCCATCATGATCTTAGCTTTATTTCACTACCCTGGCTGTCTGATCACAGCCTCCTTATTTGTTATTGATTATTTTTCTCTTCCCACTCTCACCTACTTGATAAAACTGCTGTTGTCCACATCTTGATAATACGGTCAATCATTCAGTTCCTTTTACTTCATGAAATCATTACTTCCTCTCTATTTACATTTGTACTTCATTCTTTTATCTTCAACTGGCTACAGAAATTCCTCAATATGTGTGTGTGTGTAAATTTAAAAAAATGTAGATCCCCACCAAGCCTATTCTATCTGATGCCTGATATTGCCATTAGGCCTTTGTTACTCTTTTTTAACCCCAACTTTTCCTCCATAAATGGGTCAGGTCCATGACTCGATGCTGTCCATCAACAGTGAGCAGACTAGAACACAGCTAGGTGCCTCAGGGGATAGAGAGCCAGGCTCAGAGATGGGAGGTCCTGGGATCAAGACACTTCTTGGCTGTGTGACCCTGGGCAAGTCACTTAACCCCCACTGCCTAGCCCTTACCATTGTTCTGCCTTGGAACCAGTACACAGGATTGATTCTAAGATGGAAGGCAAGGATGAACAAAAACAGCAAAGTGAGCAGACTGCCATAAAACTGTGTGAGGGAAGTTTATGCTATCCCCTCACCCCTGTTTTCCAGGGTCGTGCAGGTGATGTCTGTCTGCTTTGTCTGTGTATCTGTGTATGTGAGTCTGAATTTGACCTGGACATGAAAGACAGGATGAAAGGGTGTGAAGCAGGAAGCTTTTGCTCTCCCTGTCTCTGCTTCTGAAAGAGCCACGTGGGTAGCTAGATTAGGCCCATTTTCTCCATCTTTCTTTCTATTTCTCTTCTCTTATCTATTTAAGAAATTCTAATAAACTTTATTATAATCAAAGGACCAGAGTCCTGATTTTAACAAAATATTGAACACCAGCCTCTCTCTGTTACTCTAGTGCTATGTCTTCTACTATGCATAGCTTGCTTGACTGGAACCTTGTTCTGTGACGAAGCTTTGGACGTTGACTCTGGTTTATATCATTCTGGCCCTGATGCCTCGCATGGGCCTGGCTCTGCTACTTCAGTTTCGTGGATGCTGTTGCCCGATTCTAACCATAATGAAGTTATGAGGCTGCCTGTAACCTGGCCCAACTCGTCTTCTGTTCTAGTTCCAGTTTCTGCCTTTGGTTAGCCTCTGATACCTTGTTCTGTGCTACTGATTTTTTGAGTTTCTGGTCCATCTTTTTTCTTCACAGTGAACTTAGCTTAGGTTCAATGTAGTAATAATTATTCCATTTAATTCTCTCAGTACACTGCTTTGAGGCATGGTAATGCCAAATATTTGGATAACATTCTGAAGATAGAGAAAACGCAGGACAAGGTACACGGTGATGTACCTGGTTGTGATCGTTCAATTGTTTAGCCATTTCCAGTTCTACATGACCCAATAGGGTTTTCTCTAATGTACAGGTGAGGAACTGAGGCAAATAGGGATTAAGGGACCTTTTCCCTGGGTCACACAGCTACTAAATGTCTGAGGCCAGATTTAAATTCAGATCTTCCTGACGCCCGGGCCAGTGCTCTATCGACTGTACCACCTAGCCGCCCAACACATCTGGCGGAGTGGCTTTAAAAAAATCAATAGCAAAAGTAAAAGCAAAAGCAAAGTTTCTTGTTTCTGGGATTCTGCCCTGTGTATCAGATGAAATGCCCAGCCTCTAAAAGCGGTTTTAATGACTTCAGTGGATCTTTTCCCTTCTCGTGTCTTTAGTAATTCACATCTACCCTTTTCAAGTCATTTACAAATCACTTCTGGCCACAGAATTGGTCTTGGCTGAACAATCAACTCTAATAGCATTAATGGAAGAGAAGACAATGCAAATATGTCAAATCACAGATAAAAGAAACCTTTATAAAATAAACCACACACTCTCTGCCTTCTCCTACCCTTCAGGAACAACTCGCTTGACTATGGTGTAGTATTAAAGCTTCCCATACAGAAACAAGGCTTGACCTAGCTGCTGAACATGTCCAGAACCAAATAACTAATTGAAAGTCTGGAGGTGGAGAGAGAAGGATGGGATGATATGGCTGGGAAGGAAGCAGTTGGGAGAGGTTGGGAAAGAGGGCCAGGAAAAAAAAATTAGGTTCAGCATATATGAAATCTGCATAGGGCAGAGAAGGTATAAATTTAGGAATAAGCAGGACCCTGAGACACTGAGGAAAGTATCTGTAGTCCTAGGAACCACCAAACTACCCCTGTAATCTTGTACAAGTCACTTGACATCATCTAGGCCTTAGTTTTCTCATCAGTAAAAGTTGGACTAGTTAATCTTCACTTCAGTCTCTAGATCTATGATTTTATTGCTAATAATCTGTTCACTTAAATAACCTATATGGACATTTTGTGTATTTATCTGGTTTATCTTTAATGGTCCCATCTTGCTTGGGGGTAATCCACTTAAACTAAGGGCACAGAGGCAGCAGGTTTCTGCAGCTAGATAACTGACAAACACCTTGAAGGCTTTCAATCAATGGACCCATCTTAGCCATCTCAAATAAATACTGGTATTTTCTTCATTCCAAGCACTTGTTTTTCATTAGAAAAGGAGCCATTATACTTTTAATCTGTTCTTTTCTTTGAGTTTCAGTACATATTAAAGACATTTGCTTTAAAGGAATACTGGTTGCCTGAGAAACTCTTATTTTTTAAAAAAAATTATTTATTTAATTTAGAATATTTTTTCATGGTTACATGATTCATATTCCTTCTCTCCCCTTCTCCCCCCTCCCATAGCCAATAAACAATTTAACTGAGTTTTACATGTATCATTGACCAAGACCTATTTCCATATTATTAATATTTGCATTAGAGTGATTATTTAGAGTCTGCATCCCCAATCATATCCCCCACTGAACCGTGTGATCAATCATATGTTTTTTGTCTGTGTTTCTATTCCCACAGTTCTTTCTCTGGATGTGGATAGTGTTCTTTCTCATTAGTCCCTCAGAATTGTCCTGGATCATTGCATTGCCACTAGTAGAGTGTTCATTACATTCAATTATGCCACAGTGTATCAGTCACTGTGTACAATGTTCTGGTTCTGCTCCTTTTGCTCTGCATCACTTCCTGGAGGTTGTTCCAGTCTCCATGGAATTCCTCCACTTTATTATTCCTTTGAGCACAATAGTATTCCATCACCAACATATACCACAATTTGTTCAGCCATTCCCCAATCAAAGGGCATCCCCTCATTTTCCAATTTTTGGCCACCACAAAGAGCGCAGCTATGAATATTCTTGTACAGATCTTTTTCCTTATTATCTCTTTGGGGTACAAGCCCAGCAGTGCTATGGCTGGATCAAAGGGCAGACAGTCTTTTGTCGCCCTTTGGGCATAGTTCCAAATTGCCCTCCAGAATGGTTGGATCACTTCACAACTCCACCAGCAATGCATCAATAACCCAATTTTGCCACATCCCCTCCAGCATTCATTACTTTCCATAGATGTCATGTTAGCCAATCTGCTAGGTGGGAGGTGGCACTTCGGAGTTGTTTTGATTTGCATTTCTGAGAAACTCTTATTAAAGGTAAGTGAGGCAAGAGTGACATGAAGGTAGGTGGTCTTACCCAAGACGAAAATTTGCTACAATACCTGTCCTTTCCTCTCACCTGAAGAGGGATTTTTTTTTTAAAACCCTATAGAATCTGCCTAGTGGGTGACCTATTAGTAACACAGGAAACACATGCGCTTAATATAAAGAATATGGACTAAATACACACAAGATAGGAAAACAAATATGTTTAATAGACTCACACTCAAGATGGTGAAATTTATCACTATTGGTGAGACATCTTAAAGAACAAATATAACCACCCATCTTGTTCCCTTACGCCAACATTTCCAGAAGTAAGAGAAAGGAAACAAGATGATGAATGGAAGCATTTGTGATAAATTAAGATTACCTTCACACAGTGAAGTCTTTTTAGTTTAGCCAAGAGTGAACACAGCCAAGTGTCCACATAAATCCTAGAAAGCTATTGAATGTGGCCTCTGATGGGTCCTTGGCAATAGCTTAAAAATCATTCAAAGCTCTGTTCCCCTTTCAACAGTAGGTATCTCCTTTAATTATTTCTAGGACAATAATGAATCTGGGGCAATTACTAGGAAAATGGAACTAAAGAGGGATAGATTATGGACTTTCCTTACCCTGATAATGTATTCCAAAAGGAAATTATAAGAATGGCAAGTTCTTGGAAATAGCACTGTATCCCCTTTAGTCTCATTTATATGGCATTGAATCTCTAGAAACGGTCTTTCTTAGATGACTGATACACACTACTATGTTTTTGTATCCTCACATACCAAATTCAAAATTTGGACAGCAGTAATATAACTATGAAATCAGAAGTTTCCATTACTTCTAGGCTTCTTCTACCCTAAGCCCAATTACCTACAATTTGAATTTCTGATTTAGACAGATGAATGTCACCAGTGGAAACATTTAGGTTTTCATTTTTTTTTGTTGTTTCCACATGTTTCTCTGTCTATATCTACCTATTACTTGCAAAGTGCTTTACAAATGTTGAAGTACAATGTAAAACATCGGTTATTATTATCATTTTTGTCTCTCTGTAGTCTCTCCCCTAAAGTTGCAACTCTATTGTGTCATAAACTGGGTAACAGAACAACAATTGGAAAAAGTGATGGCTTTTTAATCAGAGGACATGGGTTCAAGTTATATTTTTGGTGCTTCCTACATGTAAGACATTGGGCAAGTCATTAAACCATTCTGTCATTTACAAAATGAGTAGGCTTGTTTGTATGATCTCTGAGGTCCCATGTGGCTCAAAATCTGTAATCTCATCATCCTATGACCTAACACAAATGTACTAGCTATACAAAACATGTCAACATTTAATTAGCATATACTTATTTGCCTTATAATTTGGGAGAGTTAAATTAGGATTAAAGCTTGGAGCAATCCCAGGTAAATATGACTTCTGTCTTCTCAAATCTCCTATGTTAAGATTCTCTGATAAGGGCTTCATTTATCAAATATATAGAGAACTAAGTAAAATTTATAGGGATACAAAATATTCCCTAACTGACAAATGGTCAAAGGACATGAACAAGCAATTCTTAGATGAAGAAATTAAAACTATTTTTGGTCATGTGAAAAAATGTTCCAAATCACTATTGATTTGAGAAATGCAAATTAAGGCATCTCTGAAGTATCACCTCATACCTACCAGACAAGCTTAACATGACAAAAAAGGAAAATGATAAATGTTGGAGGGGATGTGAAAAAAGGGGATAGTACTATACTGCTGGTGTCACTGTGAACTGACCCAACCATTCTGGAGAGCAATCTGGAACCAGGCCCAAAGGGCCTACCCTTTGACCCAGCAATACCACCACTAGGTCTGTATCCCATAGAGATTAAAGATGGAGGAAAAAGAACCTCCCAGGACAAAAATTCTAAGCAGCTCTTCTTGGGGTGGCAAAGAACTGGAAACTAAGGGATGCCATTCATTGGGGAATGGCTGAACAAGTTGTGGTATATGATTTTAATGTGGTACGTGATCTACCCATGGCCTCATGGCTAATAGGTGAGAGGTAGGACTTGAACTCAAGCCTTCCAGATTCCAAGGTCAGGCCTCTATCCATTATACCACACCACCTCTAATGGAAAAGAGTGTAAGATGGAACTCCTCTAAAATTAAAGGTCTGGGAATTCTCTTATTAAATAAGCACTTGTCATGTATCACTGCATACATGAGGCCAGCTAGGTGGCACAGTGGATAGAGCACTGAGTTTATAGTCAAGAACACCTGAGTTCAAATCCTGTCTCATACACTAAGTAGCTAGTCACAGTGACCCTGGGCTAGTCACTTAATATATTAGCTTCGGTTTCCTCATTGGCAAAATAAGCTTAGGGAATGAATAGTAAGCCACTACAGAATCCTTGCTAAGAAAGCTGCAAATGGGGTTACGAAGCGTCAGACACAACTGAAACAACTTTAGAACAACCACCATATGCCAGGGATTGTGCTAGGCAAAGCAAAGATAATGGGATGGGAACTCTAAAATGAGGAGACTGCACTGGATGGAGGGTCTCTGAAGGCCCTTCCACTCGAGATCTATGATCATATGAAATACATGCAAAATATACACAAAGGATTTCAGTCATTTGTAGAGAAGGGCGATTTTTACCTCAGGTGGTCTTCATGAACAAGGTGATGTTTGAGCATAGCTTTGAAGGAGGCTGGGGATGCTGGAAGGTAGAGGTGAAAAGGGAATGCCCAGAGCACAGGGACACTGCTTGTGCCAAGGACATGGGCATGGGAGAAAATGTCACATATGAAAAATGGAAACAGCCCTTTGAGGGCATCAGAACTGCTTTTTGGTTTGTCTTTGCATCCCTAATTCCTAGTATAGTGCTTTCCCACACAGTAGGCTCTTTAAAAAATGCTTGTTGGATCAGACTGGATTGGACAAGGACTGGATTGATTTATGTATGATTTGTTTTTACCAACTAGCTTTTAAGAGATTTATTGTAGGGGAAGGGGAGAAGGAGAGGATACTTTATGCTTTTCCTGTGCATTTCTATCCACACAACATTTATTCCATTGTAGGCAATCAGTCAATATTTACTCCATGGTTGACTTTTTCTTTACAGAAGAATTTACCTTTGATTTTCTTGAAAAAGCTAATTCCTATGGATATTTCTAGATCATCACACTTTCTTTCTTTCAGCATTTTAATTTCTTTCCCATTGCAGTGCTCTTTCAAATGGTTGTACAATGTTCTCTGAAAGGATTTCAGTCTCTTAAAAGAAGAGGATTCATGAGTTAACCGAGCCTAGGTCAATAGTCTTGGATCAGGGGAAACTAGAATAGGTTCATTTCAATTCAACAACCATCCATAATATATGTAAAGCGTTACAGCAGACACTGGGGAAAATATGAACTGTAGACCAAAGGATCTTGGATTTTGACCTAGAAGAGGACTCAGAGGTCACCCATTTTAGACATGAGGAAACAGAAGCTCATAAAAGTGAAGGGAGTCCCCTAAGGTCACACAGGTGGTCACTGATGGAGACAGGAACGGAGCCCAGGTTTTCTGCCTCCAAAGCTGGGCCCCACTAGACCATCCGCCTCTAATATGATATGGTTCCTCTACTCGTGGAGTGTACAGCAGGTATACTCCTATCCTAAAGATAAATTAAAGGATTGGAAGAAGAAAGAGCCATGTGGGCTAGAGTGGCAGAAAAGGGAAGAACCCTGGCTAAGAGGATGCCCCTTTCCAAGGAGGGAAAGCCTAAATGAGAAGAGATTTTGTGGAAAATTAAAGGACTTGCAATTGAAGGCATAAGATGTGGCAATATGGTGCCTGGCCTCTCTTCAATAAATTAGGTTTAAGGAAAATGATTGGCGTTTCAAAAGACAGAGCAGGTTAGGCTGGGAGAACTGAGACTTAACATCTGGGAAAAGAGGTAAGACCAAGGGAGAAAAAGGGCAACCCTCATGGCAGATTTCACTGGGCCTTAACTACTGTCCCAGTTTAATCCATATCTTTAAATAGATCTGAGATAAGAAAAAAGATTAATAAGCGTATGTCACGTCTCAGATATTGGCCACAGTACTCAGCAAAATCGAAGCTGGATATGCAAAGGCCTTTTTAGCAATGTTTCTATATCCTTCTAAATTGTTCACCATGGCATTAACACATAAATCTTCCCTGTCTACCTACCTATCTAGCTATTCCTTTCCTTCTATGCCATAACAACCACATCCAAGTAAGAGATGACTACAGTGTCTCGCATACAATGGGCACTTAACCGATATGGGCTGAATTGAGTAAGATTAGTATGAGATTTTTTTGACACTATTAAGTGCCTGCATAGTATCAAATGCTGAGAATAAATTCAAAAGATCTAAGCATTTTTATTACTTGAAATAAAACAGAAAAAGCACATAGAAAACCCCACGTCACTGAATTTTTAACAATGTGAATCAGTGTGATCCCCCCACTAAATGCCTCACTAGATTATTGTTTATGTCTAGGTCAAATATTAGGATATTTTCTTCATTTACTGAAAATCTGATGTTAATGGGAGCTAAACTAGTGTTGTATAATAATAATAATAATAATAATAATAATAATAATAATACTTCTAATTTAATCACCCATAATACAAATGGATATGTTTTTAGTTGATTCCAAGTTAATTGCCAAACTTTTATGTTTAATTTGAATATTTCTGTCTCTCTCATTCAGATCTGATGGGCAATGTTCCTAAATCCATCTCTGACCTTCATTTAATCAAGCAAAAAAATTATTTTAGTAAAGTTGCTTCTTCCTTTGTCCTAATTTAATATATTTATGCTTTCTTGTGCATTTTTTTAAAAAAATAGTTTTTAGGTGTTTGGATACAGAAAAATAAATGTCTCCATTTCAGAAAGCATTTTGTCATAGTTGGCAAAAGAAGTCCAAAATATTCCATTAGACCAATCTTTTACCTCTTCCTCCTGTTCTTCTTTAGTTCCCTTTAAACACTGTTTCCCCTCATCCCCCCCCCTTTTTTTTGCCATTTAGCCTCTCTAACCTTGTCCTCCAGGACCTTTCTGATTGAATTCATGCTGTTAAGACAAGATTTCTCAACAAAGTTTCTTGATCTAAAGTTATAGTAAGGCATTAGGAGCTTCTGATCCCCCTCTCCCCCTTAGTATTAAAAGAGATCTTAAAAATGATCTCACCCAGCTCCTCGTTTCTACAAATGAGGAAGCCAAGGCACAGGGAGTTGACATGACTTCTCTAAGCCAGGACAGAAGATGGTTTTCATATTTGTTCTCCAAATCTTTAGCATTGGTCTTCTGTTACTTCCCAGGTTAGGACATTTTTTTTCTCCTTAGTTTTCATCATTTTCTTTTTCTATTGGAAAGATGGCTAATTTTTTTGTAAAGATTCATTTTTTTCTTGTTCTTCCATTATTTCTTATTAAAATTTTAAACACCACTCCAAAGAAAAGTTGGGAGTGGTAATTATCAGGCTTCCTTCAATGGGAAGAGATTATTTTAGCTATCTTCTAATCATGCTAATTTAATTGTTTCATAAAAACAGTAAAAATAAATCTCAAAAGTATTACTACTTATCCAACACAGCCTAGACCTAATGAAAGAATCTTTTTAAAGTTTCTAAATATTCCCAGGTTGTTGTCATCTTCATCTTCTTCTTCCTCCTCCTCTTCTTACTCCTGCTTCTCGTCTCTTCCTCCTCCTCCCCCTTCCTTCTTTTTGTAATTTCTTCTCATTTCCCTTTGCAATTACTTTTGAATAATCTATTCTCCACAACAAGTTGAGCATGTTTAGTTTTAAGTCTCATACTTTGCCTCTCAGTAAATGTGTTTTTTCCTTCTTTTTTCTACTATAATCATTTTCCATTTTCATTGCCTTTGAGAGTTAGAAAAATAAATGGTCCTTAGACATTCTAGCACATTGTTTCTCCTGGATATATTCTAATAATGTGTTCAAACATTCACTAGAGCTCTTGGCTAGAACAGCAGCCACGACACAGAAGAATAGGAGCTCAAATTTCCATAGCATTTCATGGTTTACAGTGTGCTTTCCTAATACACTAATAGGCCAATAACAACAAAAGGCAAAAGCTGTAGTAAGACAGGCCAAGTGATAAAGCCTTGTGAATTACAGAAAGTGTTGAATTTAGAATACCAGTGATGGAGCTCAGGACAATGCCCAGGAACAGAGCCTTAGTCTAAATTCCCAAGCACATTCAATTCCTTATCAATGATTATGCTGGTCGATTACTATTATTCTAGTAGACTGTGTAACATCTCTAATCCCTAAACAGACTTATATTCTTATCATTCGTCTGACAGCCAGGAGGTAAAATGCTTTCTGATTTAGAGTACTTATGTGTTCTTTACACCTCATAGGCAGAATAACCTAGTCTGACTACTCACACATCCTTTTGCTTAAGGAATTTATAAAATTTGCACTAAGGAAAAAAAAAGCATCTTAGTCTATGAATAGAACTAATAGTTCTTTGACTCCAATCAAATGAACATCAATTTTCTGAAATATGTCACTATGCCTATTAAAAAAATAACAAATCAAACCCTGTTTTCTAGCCTTTGCTTATCAGAGGTGTAAATGTTCACACTGAGAAGCTGACAGTCAGCTCTCATCCTGGAGTGGCTCCAGCACACCTCTGTCTATGGGGCACCTGGAACCCTGGATTTTTATTAGGTAAAACCTAACTAGGACCTAAAAGGGAGTGCAAAAGAAGGCATGAGTAAGGACTCCATTTTTTTTTTTTTAAGGATAGAGATGGGAACTGGATCTGTGACTTCACAAGCATAGGGAATTCTTGAGTGAGGAAATGTCTACCAATAGAGGTGAGCACATTCTCTGTAACATAATCTTGGAGAATTATGCAGAGCCAGAGGCCGCCCTGGGGTTCATAACATCCTGAGTGTGGGCCCCAACCAGATTAAAAATGGAATTGGGAAATATTTAACAGACTAAACAAAACACAATGAAACAGAGATAATATTACATTTCAAAGCTAAGTGAATACGCATCCTTCTGTATGGAAGAATGGTCGCTGTGTTTGAGTTTGACAACACTGACCTGTAGGACAAAGAAGGTAAGGGACTTGTCCAGGTTCACACAGTTTGTGTCAGAGGTTGGACACAGACCCAGGTCTTACTGGTTTTGACGTCAGCTTTCTATTCACTGCACCACAGCCTCTCACATCATTAACATCTTTCTTTAAACATACTTTTCCATTTATTCAAAATTTTGTCTGAAAATCATCTATTTTCAAAGCTACAAACGAGAAGAAAGGGCCATATCTGGTAATGAAGGTGCTCTAACCTTTATTCAAAGCAAAGAGCACATGCAGTTCTTCATATTCATACAAGTGCCAAGTAGCTGTATGAGTTTTAAAAATTAATTACAGGAAGTGAAGCCTGCCGTCTCCTACTCTTGGCTGATGCCAAGTTCCATGGCCCTATAATGCACTTAATCAAGCTTCTTTGTCAAGCCCTAGAATATTAATGAAAATTCTTCTAGTACTTACCTTGGCTTTCAAATTTTAATCACGATGGAGAATGTGACAGGCTAAGATGACAGAATCAATCACACCAAAACAGATCAGACCTGCAGGTCACCCTCTTCCCTTGCCATTTTCTTAAAATAAACATTATAGATTTATTAGAACCTGAGGTAAGATTGGGAAGAAGTATGACTCAATTGGCTAAAGGACAATCTAGAAAAGCTCACTCCTGAATGCTAATCTGGCCCTTCCATGACCTTAAAGACTTGTGGAGACCCACTCTTTGGCTTCAATTTCTCTTCCAAACAAGACTAAAAAACTCACCTTTTATCTTTAAAGGACTGTGAGAATCATCTAAATGCAGAGCCTCAGAGTTAGAAAGAACCTCTGAAGCCATCTAGCAGCAAGGCAGAGGGCTCTGCATCTGGAGTCAAAAAGACTTGATTAAAAAATCCTGGTTCAAACACTCAGGCTGTAGGCCCCCCTGGCACATCTCCTCACCTCGCCATACCTCTGTTTCCTCATCTGTCAAATGAGGAGATTGAACCAGACGGCTTCTAAGGTCTCTTCTAAGCCTAAATCTATCATCCTCTGGTCTTATGTAAAAACTGACAATATGAGAAAAGCTATCACTGAAGAGTGTCTATTGCCTAATGGATGCCCCATAAAGTTGGTCCCAAAGAACTTAAATTTGAAACAGACAGTACTAATGGATGATTAGGGCCTGGAATTGAATGGAAAAGAGTGGATTTCATTGCTTTGGGGCACATGCAAAGCTCATTTACTTCCCAAGCTTCCCATGAAACAAAGGCCCTTCATTTTAATACTAACATTCTACTCTGGTTATTATGTGGCAGTGAGTTATGGGCTACAAATAACTAAAGATGAGTACGATATAGAGGGCAGGGAGTGCATTAGGGTGTGAGTAGGTTGAAGCAGATAACTAACAATGGACTCCAAAAAAAGAGCAAGAATAAATGATGCCATCATGAATTGCATGATAGAAAGGAAACATGGCTTGGTCATGTGGCAGGAGTGTGAGATGGTGGGTGAACAACCAAAATGTGGTGGTGGTTTTCTTGTAATGTCAGAAGAAAACAAGGAAGATCTCCAGGACCCTGGATGGGCTCCGTCCTCTGGTGAGCTTTGAAGACAGATGAACCAGAGTCCCACAGGATGGGCAGGTGTGGATCAGTCATGATCTATATTAGTCATGTTAAACTCAAATAGAAATGAGTTCTTGTGTCCTCTATATTGACTTAGAAAATGAAGGGTTAGTATTATGTGTTTTATTATCTTTTTATTTTGTTAACTATTTCCCAATTACACTTCAATCTGCTTGGGGCACTCAGGAGAGTTGGGTACTGCATGTGGCCTACAGAAATGCCCCAGGAATTTGATGCCTTGTACCTGTGTTATTAGAGGAAACTCTCAAATAGAAATTGCAGTTCTATCTGATTATTTGTGAGAATAGAAGGCTGTGAAAGGGTTGAACCCTATGGCTTAAGGACTGTCTTAAATTTAGTCATTCCCCTCTTCTCTTTATTGTGGGTATACATGCAGGTGAATACCCTACCTCTCTTCATGCAAATTTCTTTCATCATTATAGAAATTATGCCATACCTTTAGTAGGGCACTACATTTTCTACACAGAACTCCATAAAAGAAATGGAACATGGAGAACTATGAAGGCTTTAGAAGGTTTATGAGTGTACAATTTTGTTCAATATGTGAAAAAATATTCAAATAAAAAAATTTTTTAAATAGTTTGCTTTCCTCCTAGGAAAGAGATAGCTGATAGTCACTCAAATTGTCAAATTTCTTTAGGTCAACCTGACCAATATAGAAGATAAAAGGAATGAAGATTTCATGGCAATTATATGGAAAGTCAGATCAGGGCACTGAGAAAATGAAGAAATACTATATATGCATTCAATTTCTTTTGCAAATAAAACATTATACCCCAGACTATCAAAATAAAGTTTTTTGTCTTATGATGAATCATAAAAAGATGTTAATTATTTAAGTTTATCAAATATTTTACTGTATGAGTTCTTGTAAATGGGAAAAAGACATTATTAGTTAATTTGATATTTGGGAGTCTGAGGTAACTATATTATTTTTTAAAAAATGATTCTTTTTTGTGTGCCACAATGGGCTCATCCCAACATAAAAATAAGTCCTTAACCCACAGAACAACCCCACTTCCCAATTTTATTTAGTTAATTGATTTATTTAGTTATTGATTTTTAATGTTATCTTCATCTATACACTTGCAATTGTAGTGTATATTGTTCATTTAATTCTGCTTTTCTCAGTCTGTATTGTTTACCTGCCTTCTTCATGCTGTCATTCATTATACATTATAGTATAGGGGTCCCCAAACTTTTTACACAGGGGGCCAGTTCACTGTCCCTCAGACTGATGAAGGGCTGGACTATAAAAAAAAAAAACTATGAACAAATCCCTATGCACACTGCATATATCTTATTTTAAGGTTAAAAAAAAGGGAACAAATAAAATATTTAAAATAAAGAACAAGTAAATGGAAATCAACAAACTGACCAGTATTTCAATGGGAGCTATGGGCCTGCTTTTGGTTAATGAGATGCTCAATGTTCGGTTCCATATTTGTCACTGCTAGCCGTAACAAATGATGTAAGTGTTCATCAGTTAGTCTAGATCTGGTTGGAGATTTCAGATGTTTCATTCTGGAAAAAGTCTGTTCACAGACATAAGTGCTGCCAAAGATGGTTGCCATTTTGAGTGCAGGGTTCCTGAGATTAGGATATGTCTCAGAGGGGAGAGATGCATAGAAATTAGGCAAGCTGCTTGACTTGAATGCATCTTTCAGAGAGTCACTATTCTGAAGTTCAGCCAGTTCCATTTGGTAAACTGTATCCACATTTTCAATGTATGTCCTGTTCATGGAGATGAAGCTCTTTAAATCTGAATTGGAACTCCTTTTGCAACTTTTCCAGTGAATTCACACATGTTTCTTTTGGGAATGCAATCAAAGGTTTTTACACTAACAGATTTTGAGTTAAGGGGAAATGGCAGAAATTTTCCTCCTTCACTTTGATAAGGAGGCCTAATTTTACTTCAAATGCTTTCACATGTGATTGCATATCACAGATGAGCTTCCCTTTTCCTTGAAGTTGCACATTGAAACTGTTGAGTAGCTCTGTTACATCTGTCAGAAAGGTGAGGTGCCATTTCCATTCTGCATCATTGAGCTCTGGTACTTCTTTGTTTTTTGAAAGCATAAAAATTGTAATCTGTGGAAGTAAGTCATAGAAATGTCTCAAAACTCTTCCTCGACTCAAGTCAATGGACCTCTGTGTGGTACAGAACATCTTCATAGGCAACATTTAGCTCAGACAGAAATGCCTGAAATTGTCTGTGGTTTAGTGTATTTAGCACTAATGAAGTTAACAAAAGATGCCACAATTTTCATAACAGAGCCCCACTTCAGTGATTTACTACATAGCAGTGCTTGTTGGTGGATGAGGCAGTGTATGGCTATTGGATGAGAATTGTTATGTTTGTCCATCTCTTGGTTAATATGAGCAATTACTCCTTTCTTAGATCCCACCATGCTAGAAGCACCATCAGTTGTCACACTGTCTAGTTTAGCCCAGTCCAACTCCAAATCCTTCACAGTTTGGGAAACCTTTTCATAGATACCCTCTCCTGTAGTTGTTCCTTTGATGCTTTGCAGTGCAGCAAGCTCTTCTGTGACTTCAAAATTGTCATTCGTCCCACGAATAAAAATTAGAAGTTGTGCAGAATCACAAACATCATTGCTCTCATCGAGTGCCAAGGAAAAATAGGAAAGTTTTCTTGCAGAGTTTTGCAAATGCTGATGCAAATTGTCTCCCATTTCTTCAATCCTTCGTGTAATTGTAGATCCTGAAAGACTAACTGTACTAAATAAGTCTGTCTTTTCTGGACACTTCTCTTTGGCCATAGAAAGAAGGCACTCTAACAAATTCTCCCTCCACGAATGGTCTGCCAGTGCATGCTATTAGCTTGGCAACTTGAAAACTTGCTCGCAGTGATGAAATATTTAGCTGCTTCTGCTTCACAAAAGTATTTTGCTGAGTTTTCAATGTATTTTTCAGTTTTAATATTTTATCTTTTCTCACATCTCTGACCAAACAATCATATTTATCTTTATGTTGAGTTTGATAGTGTTGACGCAAATTGTATTCTTTGAACACAGACACTATATTTTGGCATATAAAAAACACAGCTATTTCCTTGTACTGTGTAAAAAATTAATCATAGGTCCACTCTTCTTTGAATATCTAATGCTTCGAGTCAATTTTTCTCTTTCTTTACGTCATTGTTTCCTAGGGATTCCAAATTGGTAAAATACCCATATATACATATGTATATATGGCCCTACAAAAACAATATACCAACAATAATTTTGCCCACACAGAGGCATACAGACTGCACTGCCCATCAATGAGGTCTGATCTGTGCCCATCAATGCAGCCTTCACAGTCCACATCATTTCAACCTTACCAGTGGCCATATTGGTGGAACTCCACTTTTACCTCAGGCTCACACTGGTGCGGTGCAGGAACCAGTACAATTACAGAGCCAATTCCTCCACCACCTTTCCAGTTCACACTACCCTGTGCGAACTGACTGTGATCTGTGAACTCACACAGGAATCTGATCGCATGGTAAGACCCATGGGATCAGATTCCATGGCAGGAAAAAAGAAGGCACTAGTGTGTGTTCTCTTGTAGTCTGTACTTATGGATCTGGATTTATAGACCGTAATATGAAAAACACATGCCTCACTTCCCCCACACAGTACAATGGCAACCATACTCCCCCAAATGCACAATATAATGACCCCTATAACCTCCCTTTACCCAAAAGTCTCTCCCCACATTACTTCACAGTACAATGGCTCGCATACTCTCCCAGATGCACCCTATAATAGGGGCCATTATGTTGTGCATCTGGGGGAATATGGGGGCCATTGTACTACTGTGTTTCCCCCAAAATAAGACACTGTTTTATATTAATTTGACCCCCCCGTAATATTTATTGGGAAAGGAAATTGGATAGGAAAAATGGGGAGTATTGGGAGGTTTGTAGCAGGGTATGGAGGAGAGAGAGAGGAGAGAGGGAATATTGCTTGGTGAGGCAAGGGAGGGAGATGCCCCCTGCTGAGAGGAAATAGCAGGGGTCCGATAAGGTCTGTTTTGCCTTGATGACTGAACTGAAGTTCAGCTCCCTCTATGACCAGAAATGATAGTCCACTTATCTGACTGCGAATTCAAATAATATAAAGTTTAATAACCAGTTGGGATTGGAGTTTTTTCTCAGCTTCAGATCTGAGGCCAGGCCCCAGAGGCTGGCGGAGGGTTTGTTCCACTCCCGTCTACTCTATATCAGTCCTCTTTTGTTTTTTTTAGAACCCTAGCAGTAGACAGAAAGCAATTCTAACCTTCAGAAGCCTATGTCTTCAGGCTGAACCAAGAAGAGCATGCCACTCCAGATTGGGCTGAACAAGCTCCTCTCTTCTCCAACACCAGGAAACCAGTCCCACCTGGCAGGAAGGAAGTGCTAGTCCCAAAACCCAACTGCCACTCCCAGTAGGAAGGAAGTGCTAGTCACAAGACCCAACTTCCACTCCCAGTTGCCCCTTCCCCCACACGAACTGTTACTCTAGTTTCCTTTCCACACCTCCCAAAACAGAGGGTGCCTTATAAAACACTCAGTGGCAGTGTGGGCTTTTCACAGTAGAGGCCCACCGCTGATGTCACAGGCCAGATCACCGCTATCCAATGCCCTTATATAGTACTGGAGGTGGTGCTGGGCCTGTGACACTGTATAGCACTGTCTGGGATAGCGGAGGCTGCAGCGCTGGCTGTGATGGGCCTGTCACACCTTGCACAGGCCCATCATTGCCACCACTATACCAGGCAGCAGCATACACAGTGCGGAATCCCCTCCCCCAGATCTCCGCTCACCATGCTGACATCTTCCATTGTGCAGCCACATAATCCTTTGCGGCACCTCATTCTCATTCAGTTACTCTAGGAATAAGGCACCATGCAAAGGATTATGCCACTAGAAGTAGTACTGTACATGAGTGACGCTGCACTTTGTGGCACTGCCACATACAGTACTCCAGGATCACAGGATGCAGAGGTGTCCCTTCCAGACAGTGTGGTGGAGGCTGGATAAATGGCCTCGGGGGGGGGGGGGCGCATGTGGCCTGTGGGCCATAGTTTGGGGACCCCTGCATTATATATTATACATACACATTCATATTCCATTTATTTATTTCTTAGTGACTGGGAATATAGGTTGTTTTCTTCAGGCTTTTTATTATTAAAAGTAGTTCTGCCAGTAACATTCATGCACATAGGTCTTTTCTTGCTGACATTAACTTTCTTTAGGAATACATATAATACTAGAAATTTCTATGTCAAAAAGAACAATCCATTTAATATGTATTCATTCATAATTCAACTCTTTTGGAATAGTCAAAACAATTCACTGCACTGTTTATTGTGGATTGGTGTGCCTGTTTTACCACAGCCCTTCCAACATTGAATTTTTCCATTTTTTACTATATTTACTAATTTGATGAGAATGATGTAACACCTAAGAACTGTCTTAATTTAGATTTCTATGAGTTTCAGATACTTTGAATAAATTTTCAGATGACTGGTCAGAGTCTACATTTCTTATTTTGAAAAATGTTCAAAGCATATAGTGGGAAATAGTTTTTCCTAATATAAATTTGTATCAATTTCTTATGGATTTTGAAGTCATATCTTTTAATCCTCATTAAATTTCTCCTTTTGTCTTTTATAATGTTTTTGTGCCACAGCCAATTATAAGTTCTTATCTTAACCAGAGTTTTTACAGATATAACTTTCTCTTCTTTTCTAACTTTTAAACATTTTGACTTTTTACATTCATCTCTCTTAATTATTTGAATTTTATTCTGTGAAATGTCAGCTAAACCTTAAAGTGTCAAATTGTTTTGCAGTTTTCTCAGTAGTTTCTGTCAAATAAAGGATCTCTTTCCAAGTAGTTGGGCTATAAATTACTAATTTCTTTCTATATTATCTTGCTTATCTGTTAGGTTTTTATCATTTGGCAGATGTGTATGTTAAAGTCTCTTTCTGGATTTCCCTTTTTTTTTTTCCTACCAAAATCCCGGGAAAAGTCTATCATCCAACTGATATCTATCTTTTCTCATGAAGGAAGATATAAAAGCATATCTTTGGAAAGCTTGTGGGTTTGGTTTCAGAACACTTCAATAAAATAAATGTTGCAATAAAGTGAGTCATGATTTTTTTTATTTCCCAATGCATACAAAAGTTAGGTTTATACTATGCTATAATCTATTAAGTGTGCAATAGTATTATGTCTAAAGAAATAATGTACATTAAGTAAAAATACTTTTGCTAAAAATGCTAAACATTAGCTGAGCCTTCAGCAAGTCATAATCTTTTTGCTGGTAGAGGGTCTTGCCTCAATGTTGCTGGCTGCTGACTGATGAGGGTAATGGATGCTGAAGGTTGGCATGGCTAGGACAATTTCTTAAAATAAGACAGTAATGGAGTTTGTTGCACTGATTGACTCTTCCTTTTACTTGAACACTTAGAGCCCACTGTAGAGTTATTAATAGGCCTAATTTCAATATTGTGGTGTCTCAGGGAATAGGGAGACTGTGAAGAGGAAGACAGATGGGGGAATAGCCAGTCATTGGAACATTCAGAACACACAAGCATTTATCAATTAAGTTAGCTGTCTTAAATCATTGCAATTCATGGTGCTCCCAAACAATTATAATATTAATATAAAAGATAACTGATCACCATAACAGATATAATAATAAATAAAAAGTTTGAAATGTTAAGAGAATTACCAAAATGTGACATAGAGACATGATATGAGCACATCCTGTTGGAAAAATGATGCCAATAGACTTGCTCAATGCAGTGTATCACAAATCTTCAATTTGTAAAAAAAAAAACGCAAAATATGTGAAATACAATAAAGCAAAGTACAATAAAACAGGAGGTATGCCTGTATGATTTTTGGATGTAGGCCAGTTTCATTTACTTTTTGGTGCAAAGGGAAGAGTAGGAGTTTTATTGTCAAAGAGCAGAGGATCAAATCCCACTTAAAGTCAGCCTATATGGTGTTGGGTAAGTCACTTAACCTCTCTGGGCCTCAATTTCCTCATCTTTAAAATGATGAAGTTATACATCTCTCCAGAATTAAATCTAAGACCTTCAATGAACATTATATTCCAGTTTCCTCTTTTATTTCTTTTCAAAAGAATAAGGGTTGGGGGCAGCTGGGTAGCTCAGTGTGTTGAGAGCTAGCCCTAGAGACGGGAGGTCCTAGGTTCAAATATGACCTCAGACACTTCCCAGTTGTGTGACCCCGGGCAAGTCACTTGACCCCCATTGCCCAGCCCTTACCACTCTTCTGCCTTGGAGCCAATACACAGTATTGACTCCAAGACGGAAGGTAAGGGTTTAAAAAAAAAAAGAATAAGGGTTGAATAATTGAGAGTTATGCTCTTTGACATGTGAATTGCTTCTTCCTTTCTGTTTCCAAAATTCCCTGTCTTTGATATTAAAGTTTTAAAAGCTGTTAACAACATTTCCAGGAGAGTTTATATTGGGGTTCTTCTCTGACTGAACTTTATTGGTTCTAGGTTCTAATTGATCTGTATTTCCTCCATTAATTTCCAATATTTTCAGACAATTTTCTTATATAATTTCCTCAAATATTATATTCAATATCTTTGTATTTATACTTTTTAAAAGAATGTAATCATTTTTAGCTTGTTTTATAAAGTTCCATCTTCTCCAGAAGAAAAACACATGACATCATTTGTTTATATGATTTGGGGTTTTGGTTTTAAAAGATTGCTCTATTGCAAAAATGAATAATATGAAAATAGGTATTAAGTGATAACATTTGTATAACCCAGTGGAATTGCTTGTCAGCTCTGGGAGGGGGGAGGGAAGAGGGGGAAGGAAAGAAAATGAACCATGTAAACATGGAAAAATATTTTTTAAAAATGCCTCTGTCTTTGAGGCATTTGCTTTGTTCTGTAGAGTTCACAAATGTTATTCTATTTTTGCTGTCTTTTGTCTTTCCTACAGTGATCTGACATGAGTTATATTCTTATTTTTTTGTGATCTATCTCTGCCACTCTTTTTAAAGAAAGATTACTGTTTTATTAAAATATCCCATTTCCTATTCTAAGTAGCTAAATTTCATGTTTGTCCACATATTAAGAAATTTTATTTTTATCTGGATAGATGTCAAATCTTTTAATTCTTGTTTCCTTTGCTGTATTAATTTTCCTTTCTATAGATTTCTTCTTAATATCTTGTACTTCAGAATATTTCTTTATTATACTTGAGAGACTTTTTTACTTACTGATTTCTTTAGTTTCTTTGCCAATTTTTCTACAAGATTTTTTTCCCTTTCACCTATATTGTTTTTTTTTATTTTATTTGGCATATTTGTTGTGTGGAGTTGATGGAGAAAACTTCAGCATTACACCATTCTTCTGGAAGTCCTTGACTTTGATTTTAATACAACAAAACATTTTATAGGTATGTTTACTACTTTGCAATTTAATACAGATAAAAATGGCACAGGTGGGGATAGTGTAATGTAGAAAGTTGGCCACATTAAAATGAATAGGCTCTTCAGAACAAATCAATGACTGGTTAACTTAAAAATTCTATTTATACAACTAAATAATTCCGCATGGACAACACAAAATTCTTAATGATTGAATTGAAACAAAAAACTTCATTTCATTTATCAGTTTTTAGGCAACATAGATTCTTTACCTTATGAAATCTTCTTCCTCTTCTCTCTTGGGTCTCAGCTGTTTGGGTTGAGCCATATTAGTCCAGTTTGGCAGAGATTTCAAAAGTCTGCTGATGTCATCATCTTTTGCCCAGGAGGCACTGATTACTAGTTTCTCCTCTGACTGGGCAATGCTCCTAAGGATAAAGAGGAAAATAATAATATATTTTAATAAAATTAGCAAAATTCATTAAAATCAACCCCTATTCCTATTCCTTATTTCTTCTTTGGTGAGTTATTTTCATCATCTTTCTCACAAATAAAATCTACTATATAAGTATGGAGGGAAGGAGGAATAACAGATAAGGAATTATAACACTAAGTCTGGCTTCAACTTATAGAAAGTGACTAAACTAAAAGGCCATTTTGGGCATCAATTTCTAGAAAGGAGACAAAAGAGGCTCTAAGGATGAATGTGATGCCATCTTTATGCCGTATTGGTCTCTTTGAAGAAAGATATTAAATAGTGACCATGATTAAACAAGGTAGGGTTATTATTAAGTTACTAAGCATGAATACCACATAGAAAGTAACAAAAATTTTTATAAACATGCATCAGCTACCCCACTCTTAAGACAACATTTGGGACAAAGAAGGAAGTCTATCCCTTGTCTCCTCAGGTTACACTTCCAGAGTTACATAAGGATATTTTCTCAACTGTATTTCATAATAAAAGCCATAGTCAACAGCTCACTACTTTCCTGCTTGCCATTAGCTATTGTGTAGAAATAGCTTTTGATTACATTATCTTTGAGACAGTAAAACTAATGACCCAAAGTTAAAAGACTCCATATCCTTTTATAAATTCTCTGGCTTTCCTGCTCTTACTAAAATGCACCTTTAAAACTACACTTAGTATTCAGTCATCTTAGTTATATCGCTTGGCTTTGCATTTAACAATTGTATTGGAATAATATTTCTACGCACCCTCCCCATCTTGCTAGTAATTCCAGTTACATAATTGGTATTTATTTACTTGGGAAATACTAATTTGCCATTGATTAGATCATTGAATTCAACAACTGAGCAAATATTCATTATGCACCAACTATGTACAACTGAAGATAACAAACACTAAAAGAATCCATTTCCAGACTATAGACAAGACTATTTTTTCCTTCAACAACTGCCTCTTGGACATTTTAAACTCAATTTCCTGCTGATATCTCAAATTTAATATGTTCAAAACAAAACTTATTATCTTTTCTTCTAAACCCTCTTCTCTTCCCAAGTTTCTTGTTATTATCAAGGGCACTACAATCCTTCAAGTCACCCAGAATTGCCAGCATCAATGCCATCCTCATATCCTCTTTTGTATTTATTTTATGTGATTTATTATTTCTAATTTTATAACATTTCTCTCTCTCTGTCTCTCTCTCTCTCTCTCTGTCTCTGTCTCTGTCTTTCTCTCTCTCTCTCTCTCTCTCTCTCTCTCTCACACACACACACACAACTTCTCTCCAGCTACTATCCTGAAGCCAGCCTTCCTCACTTCATGCCTGGACTACCATAATAACCTTCTGGTTGATCTCATAGCCTCAGATTTCTCTAGTTTATCCTCCACTCATCTGCCAAAATAATCACTGTAAAAAGCAAAGATCTGACCATGTCATACCACACCCAACTTCATGAATTCCAGTGGACCCTGTTGCCTCTCAGATCAAATATAAAATGCTGTTTTTGGTATTTGAAGTCCGTGCCAAATATGCTTCTTCCTAACTTTCCAGTATTCTTATTCTTTGTTCCCTTTCATACTTTTATTATTAAGCAATACTGATTTCTTGTTATTCTTGTACATGAAACTCCCTCTCTTGACTCTGTGACTTTTCATTAGCTGCTCCCTATGCCTGGAAGACTTACTTTTCCTTCATCTCTCTGCTTCCTCATTTCCTTGGATTCTAGTTTCAGTAAGAGATCTTTTTCCCTCTAGTTCCTAGCCTCACCTCCATCAGAGCCTGCCATCTTCCCTCTTGGATTTTCTCCCAGTCATAATGGATATAACACGTTGTCTCTTCCATTGGAATGTGAGTTCCTTGAGAACAGGAACCATGTGCATGATTTTCTTTTTATTCCTATTGTTTAGCAGAGTGCCAAGAATTCATTATAGACTTTTTTTTTTTTGCCAACTGCCTATTAGATATCTTAAATTCAATTTCCTGTTGATATCTCAAATTCAGCATGTCCAAAATAAAACTCTTTATTTTTCCTCTTTAAACCCTCTTCTCTTCACAAGATTCTTATTATTATCAAGGTCACCACCACCATCTTTCCAGTCACCCAGGATTGCCATCATTGTTGCCATCCTTATCTCTTTTCTTGAATCAAGATTTGTTCTTTCTGATTTTATAGCATCTTTCATATACATTGCCTTCTCTCCACTCACACAGCATTTAATAAATCCCTATTGATTGATTGGCATGGAAATGTACATTTTTTCCTTTAACTGAACTACATTTCTCTGCAAAGATACATTTACTTAATTCTAGTGATGAATATAGGATGGGAGCTAAAAAAGGAGATTCTTTATAGCTTTCAAAGTCTGATTTCATGTCTATTACATTTTTTGAGCTCAAATTGTGAGGTAGCATCCTCCCCTCCCCTCCCCCTGTAACATCAAGTCTGAATTTGCCTCTTTATGACTTGTAACACATTGTTCCTGATTCTGTCCTCTGCGGCTAAGTTCAATCTCTCATCTACCTGGTGGTCCTTCAAATACTTGAAGACATTGATTATGTTTGCCCTGTAGCTTTGCTATGCGAAACATCTACGATTCTCTCAAATAATCTTCATATAATGTTGTCTCAGGGCCCTTCACTATCCTGGATAATTTCTTCTGAGTACAATGTCTTGAAACTGATGCCCTAAACTGGACAAAGAACTACAGATGAGACCTGAAAGAGGCAGAATATAGAGGTAGTGTCCATTTTAGGATAACCCCATTGCTCCTAGTAACAATGCCTTTCTCAGTGCATGCCAAGATGGCATTAGTGTTTAGGCTTCCATATACAATGCTGACTCATTTTGAATCTACAGCCCATTAAAACTTCTCGATTCTTTTTTGTCAATTTGCTACCTACACATGCTTCCCCTTAAGTCATACTTGTGGAAGTTGGTACCTAAGTACAAGATCTTACATTTACTCCAACTGCTTTTCATCTTATTAGAGTTAGACCAATGTTCTAGCTTGTCCAGATCTTTTAGTATCCTGTCTATTACCCACTGTATTAGATATCCCCTGTAGCTCAGTGTCATCTGCAAATTTAATGAACATGCTTTATCCAAGACATTGATAAAAATATTAAATAATAAAGAGACAAGCACATATCCCTGAGGCACTCCAGTGAAGACTTTCTTCTATGTTGGCATCATATCCTTACTGATTGATTATTCCTTGAGTCTAGCCATTCAACTACTCTTGCATACATATAATTGTGTCAATACCTCTTCCACATCTCTCCATCTTCTCTACAAGAATAACAGTATGAGATATATAAGCTTTGCTAAAATCTGGGTAAGCTACAACTTTGAAGTTCCCCATAGCTACCATTCTAGGAAATACAAGGCAAGTCCTTGAAGAGAATACTGTATTACTGGATTGCTAAAGAACATTTAAAAAATATAATTATAGTTATCTTTGTTTGCTATTATCTCCCTAGATTAGATGTCATGAAAAAAACTGCTTAAGAGAAAAAAAGTCAGAGACTAGAAATAGTCACTACCAGGGATCATCAAATTATTTGGCTAGAGGTCTTAAGAATAAGATAGACACAAATTTGATTGGATGGAGTGATAACTTTCAGTTTGGGGCGTGTCTGTAACCTACAGTCATCACCTTATATAATTCCTTTCCCTCCTGGGTGTTTATACACATTCAAAATCTCTTCATTAAAGGACTTAGTCAAGTGATCAAGTAATTTGGCACTTAGGCAAATCACTTCTGCTTTATGTGAGGATTCACTGTGAGGTTCTTTTCAATAGTGAGAAGTAGCTTAACAGCTACAAATCAGAATATTCTTTGGGGAATGCATATGGCAGTCTAGACATATTCTCCCAGGAGTGACTGAATGGACACAGGTGTGCCCTGCTTTAAAGCAATCCAACATAAGAAATCCTAATGTACAAAATAAAGAAATTGAGGGGGTGAATGCCAGTTTGATACGATTCAGCAAAGTGACACGGCAACTTAAAAAGCTACTATGAATTTATGCTGCCTTGGGGCAAGCATGTGGTGAAGAATGAATGAAGCTATTGCTCTATTGTCTCCTTTCCTTCTGAGTATTAGAGTATGTGTTCCATCCTGAGTTTCATATTTTTGGAAAGACAAATAGCTAAATACAAGGAAGTTCTGTCCTGTGGGGCCTTGCAAAGTAAGCCAAATCCCTTTTTTATACCGCAACCTTCCAAATACTGGAATGCAGCTACCATATATTTCTGAGTTTTCTTTTCTGACAGTTAAACATTACCAATACATTGCCAATGTTCATATGACATGAGCTCAAGGTAATTTACCATCCTAATTACCCTTCTCTGGGCACTAATTCATTAATGTCTTTAAAATATGGCCCTTGGAACTCAACATAACAGTCCAGAAACCGTCTGACCAGGTAGCAGATTCCAGAGTAGAACAAATCTATGCAAAGTGAGGTACACTGTTAAAATAAGACACCACCTTGCTTTGATGTGGTACTTTTGTTCTTTGTTGCCGAGAAGGGTATTTCAATAAATGCTTGTTGAGGGTTTTGGGGGGAAAAAGAAGGGAAAGTGGGAGGGGAAGGGAAGAGAGAGACAGAGAGACAGAGATTGTTAATCTAAACAATGAATCAATCAATGAGGGTAAAGTGAGTTAGGCTGGTAGATCTAGACTCAGAACCCAATCTCATGACTCCTAAATTAATGCTCTTTCCTTTATCGGTTTCTTGAAAGGTGTCCTGAGGTTAATGTCCAGGGAGCCTTTTCTGGTCTGGGAGTTGTCCCAGGAATCCTTCCTGGGAAGACCCCTGCTTTGGGAATTCAAGCCTCTAATCTTTTTTAGCCTGACATTAGAAATTAAATCTGGTGGGCAAGGTAGTAGGAAATGTAAACCTTACCCAGTTTTTATTCTCCACATCACTGGGTTAATGTGTCCTAGATGGTTTGGGAACTCAATTGGGTTCCAGGGATATGGGCTGGAATATGTCGTTTCCTGACCAATGCTTTTCATTCCGTTGCTCAATAGGACAGATGAGTCGCAGATACTTGCCCATTTACCCTGGACGAATTTAATCTTACTTCACTGATCACACTAGTAAAACATATCGAATGCTCCAGCACTCAACAACAAATTTAGAATAGAGCTAACAGCAATCTTAACAGCAGCTCTGAATATGGAAGACGGCAGCATTTGTTGGCGACATAAAATCATCGCAAGGATCCCTTTCCACGTAGGTGGCAGGGTTGCTGCCCCTGAGCAGTTCCGTTTATTGGCGCAGGAGTCTGTGATAGCCCATATCATCTGCATTACCTCCGTCCAGAACATAGCCAAACAGTCCTATGGATACACACAAAGCGGAAGAAGACCCAAGCAATTATTCCACAAGAGGAGTGGGGTTAATTGTCACTACCAGAGCCATAATCTACTAATTAATTCACAGCTCAACGGGCCACGGGCAGAGCCATCTGTGTAACTATTTGTACCCGCTCCCAAGAGGAAGAGGAAAATAGGTGTAACTCTTGGAACAGGTGATGGTGTGCGTTGAGGAGGGTCCGTCCCCTCGACACAGCGCGGTGAATTCCGTTCAGAAACATCTGCTGGGGCTGTTGACTGGCTCTGAAGGGAGCTGCTTCTCGGGAACAGCCAGGAATGCAGGAGAGCGTGGTCCCCGGACACAGCTGGGTGCTGAGCCTTTCCATTAGGTAAACAACTAAGGGGCAGGTAGGCCTAATGGAACTCAACTGTTTGGTGACAGAGTATGCAGGTTGAGTCTGTCAGCGGCTCCAAAATCTAACAGCTGAGACAGACAGACAAGGCCTTTCTAAATTAGATGCAATCTAATTGAAACTGTGGAACGAATGGATCAGTAGTAGGGCAAAATTCCTTGCAATATTTAGATTTATTACAATAATGATTCACATTTTCCTATTCATTTGCAGTTTTAAATATACGTTCCTTAAACTAACCTTATAAGGGAGTGAAGGTATTACTATCCCCATTTTAGAGATGGGAAAACTGAAGTCTTGTGGCTAATTAGTGTCTAGAAGCTGGGCTGAAACCTAGATCTTCTGATTTCTGGGCTGAGGGACAGCTAGGTAGAACAAAGGATAGAGAGCCAGGCCTGGAGCTGGGAGGACCTGGGTTCAAATCTAGTCTCAGACACTTCTTACATGTATGACCATGGGCAAATCCCTTAACTTCCACCTTTACTGCTCTTCTGTCTTGGAACTGATACTTAGAATTGATTCTAAGATAGGAAGTAAGGGCTTAAGAATTAAAAACAAACAAACCACGCCCAATTGTGTATTTGTGAACATGGAATGTTTTTAACTATCATTTAAGTCTCATAAATTTAAAGCTTTTAAGAGTTGGAAGAAACTTTGGAAATAATCTAAAAAATCATCATTTTACAGTTATCAGACATGTTTCTCTCTTCTCTCCCACCAGCTGTGTCACTTTTCAGGACTATCAGTATGTCAGTGCTTATAACTGTCACCTTAGACATAATCTCATAGGTGGAGCCTAATGCTGGGTCCCTTTTTTCCCTTTAATGAATTTAGCAAACACACTCCTTCCAATATACCAAGAAGAACAACAAAGAGGACTGGATAAGAAACAGTAAACTTTGGTTACAGATTCTATCTTTCTTAACATTCTTTAAAAAAACTTTGAAATTCAAAATTTCTCCCACCTCCTCCCTTCCCCCATCCCTGAGACAACAACAATCTTAGATTTGACATGAGAAACCGTGTAAAACATTTTCCATATTAGTCATTTAAATTCTGTTTTTCTTAAGTAAAGGACATATAATTTGTGACTCCTATTAACCACAGACTACAGCAACAGGTCCATTATTACACGTGAATGGCAGAAGCAGCTGACTTCTGAATTGGAGATGCACTGTTACACTGTTTTAGGAAGGAGGCTATTTTTTAGAACTTCATTTTGCATATTCCCCAGTGTGGAACACAGAAGATAACAGACACGGAGCTGAAAGGTACATCAGAGATGACCTAATCTCATCCTCTAATTTTATAGAGGAGGAAACCACCAGCCCAGGGAAGTGATTTGCCCAAGGCACTAACGAGTAAAGTCAGGACTTGAATGCAGGTCCTATGACTCTCATGTTCAAGGATATTTCCGCAAAACCATGGTGCCTGCCTCTCTATAATAAATATTTGTTGATTGATGAATTATGCTTGGTAGAGACCCAGAAAAGGAATTAAGACCTGAGTTCAATTTTGGCACCAGACAGTAATTTTGTGATTCTAAGTCAAACCACTTAACCTCGATTTGGTTCAGGTTCTCAAAGTGTAAAGTAGGGTTAATAATAGCATCTGCCTCTCACAGGGCTGTTGTGAGGATGAAGTGAGACAATACTTATAAAGTGCTTTGCAGAATTTAAAGCACTATCTAAATGCTAGCCATTGTTGTTGTTATGCTAGATGACAGTAGTCAGATTCCCTTAAAAGGCTTTTAAAAGGACTTGCACTTACAAAATGTGTATTTGGGAACCATTAGCTGCCTTTTTAGTGCCAGTATTTTGAGGATAAAAAGACAAAGAGAGGAACTCATAGTACAATTAATAACCAGATAGAAAACCACATTAGTTGCTGCTAATGTATTTCCTTATGGAATTTTTAACAGTTTTTTGACAGCGTCTTTTGGGCCAAATTAAGATATTATCTAACCTGATAGTGCTGAGTACGCCTTCTATGAGAAACCTTCTCCTTTTGTCCCCAACATGAAATGAAACATCCGATAATCTCTCTTCTACAATGGCAGGGTTCTCATAGGGAGCTAAGAAATTTTTGACCTCACAGCTCTCTCTATTCTCTGGCAGAAATCTTGGAAGACACATTAACTTTCACCAGAGGGCATCATGAGCTTATGGAGTTGGTAATTTCTGTAGAAGATTTGCTGAGAAGCAGATAAAAGAATCAGGTTGGCACACTCTTCCCACCCCCCAATCCTGTTATATCTTTTTGGATCATTTGAATTGTATATGGCTTTCTATTTAAGTCAGTCATTTGCTGGCAGCAAAACTAGAACATTTCCTGTTTTTCCTCTCACTGTAATCAGGATTTGGCTGTCCAAATTAGGGCTGCCCTAATTACTGCTCAGCAGGTGCCAATCCTGGGGAGGGCAATAAACAGGGAGACAGGAAGTGAGAAAGGACACTCGGCATTTTCATACTCATAGAAAAGGAAAACACTTTCTCCCCTGCCGGTGGGATCTGATTAGGTAACAAGCTATCCACAACAGGGTATGTGTATGTTGTGTAACAATCACAAAATGATTTTCTGTTTATTTATCTCCAAGGCTTTTCAAGAGTTACTTCACCCATTTCTAAGATGTCTCTGTGTATGGGCATATATAATGTTACACATATATGCACATATTACATATATACACACACAGAGAGTAGTATATGAATATATGTATGTATTTGTATGGACATATATAGACACACACAGATACATACACTGGACTTTAGTGCACAAAAGTTGAGTAAAGAAATACCACATTTACTGAAGGGAAAGGATAAAATAGGCCATTGGCATCTAGGAGCTATCAATTCCAAAGGCATTTAGATATAACAACAGGAAAGATAGCCATTTTATTGGGGAGAAATTCTTGGGGATCCCCAAGGAACCAATGATTCAAAAACATTTATTAAGTGCCTACTATGTGCCAGGCTCCATACTAAATGTTAGAGGTACAAAAAGAGGCAAAAAGATAAGTTTCTGCTCTCAAAAAGCTTGATATATTTTAATAAAAGGGGAGGGAGGCAACACGCAGAAATATATATGAATAAGATAAAAACAAGATAAATAAGAAATAATTAAAAGAAAGAAGCACTAAAATAAAGAGGGGTTGGGAAAGGTTTTCTGTAGAAGGTGGAAATTTAGTTGGGATTTGAAAGCCAGAGAAGCCAGGAGGTGGAGGTGGAGAAGGACAGCAATGCAGATATGGTGGACATCCGGAGTAAAAGTCTAGAATTGGGAGATGATAGAGTATCCTCTAGGCCAGTGTCACTGAACTGAAGAGTACATGGCAGGGGGTATAGTGCAGAAAGACTGGAAAGGTGGCAGGGGTAGGCTCTGAAGGGCTTTGAATACCAAACAGAGAATTTTGTATTTGCTCCTGGAGTAGAGTAGGGGAGATGACATGGTTAACCCTATACTTTGGGAAAATCACTTCGGTGTCTGAATTGTGACCGCGAAAATGTGAGTTTAAGACTGAATTGCCAAACTGTAAAGATAATTTTAGTGTCTTGATTTTTATCAAAAATAAGTGGTCACCATGGGAAAAATTCCCAAATATGAAATACGCAAGTCAGCTGGGTTTTATGGAGATTTTAATTAATATGAATGAAGGAATTAAGGGAAGGAAGACAGAGTAAGAGGAAATAGTAGGAAAGGGCCTAGGCCAAATGGCCTAGGCCTGAGCTTTAAGAGAGACTTGTCAGTCTTTTATCCACTCACCACAAGATTTGTCCCAAGCAAAACTCCAGCTAAGTTCGGAGCCAGCTCCTCCACACTAACTCCAAAACTCCAACTAATCTGAACTCTCCCCTAAGTTCAGAGAGCCAGCTCCTTTTAAAGAGAAATTTCTCTTATGTCACCTCCCCTAAATTTTCACATCTACCAATCACAGTAGACATTTTGCCCAGGACTGACCATTCTTAGTTTACATCTTCTTTTGTTTTCACCTTCTCTGGGTAGACTAAAACTTCACACCTCTTTTGTTAAGCTTGCCTTTTGTAAGTTGCTTGACCTTTTAGTGATTAATTTAACCTTTATAGGTACTTAGTACCTTTTTGTATTAAATCTAAAAATAGACTTAGATTAAGGTTCTAGCTTTACTATAAGTATGAGTAAGGGACTTTTTCATTGTTTCATCAGGAGTTTACAACTTTATCTTCCCCTAAAGTATGCCTAAGTATGGGTGGAGTAATGTTAAAATTCCCAATATATTCCTGATGAAGTACCTCCATTGTTTAAAATGGGGAATAGCCTTAACCAAATGTTCTAAGGCAGAGTCTGAGCAGTTTTAAGATTCACAATCCCCCCTGATGATCATTGGGAGACTAGTCTCCCCATTGATCATTTAACAGAATCATCTTGTAGTCCTAAACACAGTTCTAACTACAGATGTATACAGTATTCAATTTTCTAAGAGGTAATTAGAGTAGTTAGGGAGGAATAGAAAGAAAGAAAGCAAAACCAATGTTTTGCTAGGCATATTGACAGAAAGCCAAATTAGGGGCAGTCCCTTTGGCATAAAAGTATACATTTACAATAAATGTTCAATCAAACTTCAGTTCAATCAACCACACCCAAAGTTTATTTTTGATTCATATTTGGGAATTTTTCCCATGGCAACCACTTATTTTTGATAAAAATTAAGACACTAAAAGTATCTTTGCAGTTTGGCAATTCACAGTCTTAAACTCACATTTTCGCGGTCACAGTTTCTCCTATATTGTTACAATAGGGGAATAGCTTAACCAAATGTTCTAAGGTAGAGTCTGAGCAGTTTTAAGATTCACAAAATGGAGAATGGATTGGAGTTGGGAGGGATCTGAGGCAGGCAGACCCCTGTGTAGGCTATTGTGATAGTCCCAACACAAGGTGATGAGGACCTGCACCAGGATGTTGGTAGTATCAGGAGATAAGGGAGCACACAGGAGAGCTATGACAAAGCTGAAACAGGATATATGAACAGCATAGACAAGCAGCAACATTGAGTTTAGATACTGGTCTTTTCTTGATTGAATTATCAACCATAGTCACACAGCCTAGAGGATAGACTAGAATAAGGAAGACCTAGGTTCCAATTTACTTCTGATACTTGTTACAGTGATCAACATAGCACAGGACCAGACACACAGTAGGCATTTAATAAATGTTTTTTTTGGTTCTGTTTTGACTAACTGACCTTTGGAAATTCACTTCTACTGGTGTCAGGAAACGGAACTAAATCATAGACAATGTTCAGTATGTTTTGCTGTAGGGACTCACACTAGAAGTTCTCCATGTTCAGAAAATCATAAACCTATAATGTTAACTATTTTATCATAATATTCATTATTATTACTCTTATAGAGAATTTATTAAATTCCCATTACATGGTACCAACTCAGTCAAATGTAGAAAAAGTATAGCATTGATTTTCAAAGCTCTTAAAACATAAAAGCAACAAAATGTACCTTCCTCCATTCTGTTAGGATAGAAACTTCTTGAAAGTATGGATTGTTTTATGTTGGTATTTATATTCCCAATACTTATTGAAATCCTTGACACAAGTTTTTGATTGGTGGATTATTGTTTTCATACTCAAAGAGGATCAAAAACGACATCCCTATGGTCTGGGTCAATGTGCTGCAGCTGATCAGACCAACAGGAACTTGGAAAGCTCTACCACAGGTCAGGTGCAAACAGCCTGTATGAATATCTGGGGTGGATATGTCTCTAAATTTGTGCATTTCATATTTCTTTTGAGCTACTGTCATCCTACTTTACTCCTGGAGTACAGAGCCTTCTGTGATGTGAGCATGCCATGCTGCATGGTCCTGTGCCAGCATCTTCCATGACTCATAGCTGATATTAAAGCTCTTGAGAGAGACCTTTGGAGTGTCTTTGCATCACTTCTTCTGACCTGCAAGTAAGCACTTGCCTTGTGTAAGTTCTCCATAGCATACTTTTGGCATTCAAACAACATAGCCAGTTCACCAGCATTGTGTCTCTCCAATAGAGTTTGTATGCCTGACAGTTCAACTTGAGAAAAGACTTCAGTGTTTCGTACCTTATTTTGCAAATTGTTCTTCAAAATCTTTAGGTATTCAGTTTCCCAGCACAGTGCTGGTAGACTGTGCAGGTTTCACAGGGGCATAACGAGGAGGTCAGTACAACAACTCTTTAGACCTTCAGCTTCGTAGGCAACCTCATACATCCCCCCCCCACACACACACACATTTTCTTTAGGAGCTTCTTAGACTCTGAGCTAGCTCTGGCAATGCTGCCATCCACCCCATCATCTATGTATACATCCCTAGAAATATACTGCCAAGTTAAGTGAACTTGTCCACAGTATTCAAAGTTTTTCCATTTGCTATGACCAGTGGTTCCACATCTAGAGAGTACAGAGCTGATTGGTGGAGAATCTAGTTCTTGGTGTTAATTTGGCCAAAATGAGCACAAGGAGAGGAGCCTAATGGCATTCAAAACCTCTTCTTAAGTTGGAAGTTCAGCTAGAGAGGAATTGATTTTAACCTGAGGCAAATGGTCAGTGACTTCAGCATTGATTGATGATGGTCTTTTAAGATGGAAGTGTTCAGTCCATCTGTCCAGGATCATGTCCTTATCACTGATCAGTGTGGCTCCATCAGCATTCAGTGGGTGAGATAAACCATAGGTTTCTGGACCATAAAGAGCCTTCATGCCATCATTGAAAAGCTTTGGATTGTTATTACTAGCATAAAATTTCATCTGCCTTCTGAGTGAGCCAAGAGTCCTACATCTATCTAAGCTTTATCTGCACTTTACTTCTTAGAGACAAACAAATTATCTTCCTTGCAAACCCTGTGGAATCCTTGTTTTTCATTTAGTAGCTTCTCATACTGGGTTGAATCCAATAAGGTGAAAATAATTAGGAAGAAAAAGTAAAGTCCAGTCTTTCGGTACAAGAAATTACTTGCATGAGAATACTATAGGGGGAGGAATGGACAGATAGCAGTTCTTTTTCTTATACCCTCACCTTCTGTCTTGGAATCAATACTGTGTATTGGTTCCAAGGCAGAAGAGTGGTAAGGGCTAGTGACTTGCCTAGGGTCACACAGCTAGGAAGTGTTTGAGGCCAGATTTGAACCTAGGACCTCCCGTCTCTAGACCTGGCTCTTAATCCACTGAGCTACCCAGCTGCTCCCCAGAAAGCAGTTCTAAGAAAGCTCTAATGATTTTAGTGGAGTGTAAGCTCAAAGTTATCAGTGTGATGTGGCAGTCCAAAAAGTTATTGCAATCCTGGGCCACCTTAAGAGGGGCATAGTTTGCAGGAAGAGGGAGGGGACAGTCACACTGCATTTTATTCTCACCAGACTTCTGGAATATGGTATTAAGTTCTGAATGTCACAGTTTAAAAAGGGCTTTAATAACCTGGAGAGTGTCCACAGGATGGCAAGTCGAATGATCTTGAGAGGATCAGTTAAGGGAATTTGATATGTTTAGCTCAAAGGAGGAAAGGCTCTGGGGGCTCATGACAGTTGTCTTCAGGTACTTGAAGGCCTGTCATGTGAAGAACGAAATACATTTGTTGTTTGATCTCACTGAGAAACGTCAAAGTGGGGGAGGGGGAAACTGCAAAGGAGCCAATTTAGACTTGATGTCAGGAAAGATTTTCTAACAATCAGAGCGATTTAAATGTAGAAGAGGCTGAACAAGCATTTTGGGGCATGTTGGGCATGATTCTGGGGGGTTCCTTTGAGGGTTGGCTGGGGTAGATCGCTGCTGAGTTGTCTTCTAACTCTCAAATTCCAAGATTCTGTAAGAGGGGGTCAAGTCATGCTCCTTGAACAGAGGAGTGACATGGTCAGACTTGGGCTTTAGGGACAGTTCTTTGGCAGCTGTGTGTGGGATGCATGGGAGAGAGAAGAGATTAGAGGCAGGGTGACTAATTATGAAATCGGGTCAAGCCTCCATTCAAGAGGTGAAGAATAAGGTGATTGGTACTTGTATGAATAGAGAGAACTTAGAAACATATGATACATTTTGCTTTCTCTGATAAAAAACTTTAGAATAAAAGTTATCTTTTGTTTATGTGGGTGATGGGAGAGGGGAAAAGAAGCTGTTAAAGGTTTGATAGTAGTCTTAATTAAGGCACTGAGGGTATAGAAGGAATTTAAGAAGATAAAACCTAATTACAGAGTATAGATTCTCTAAAAATGGTCTTTATAAGGGAAATGGTCCTTTTTCCATTTTTTTTTTGAGGTTCTCTTCTAAGACCTGTCAGTGAAGACTAATAACAAGTCATTTTCTTTTTCTCTTTGAGCTTAAATAATGTTGACAAATGAATGTCTGATATAGGTTGGAGCACTGCTGTAAATGAGGCCAAGGTTACAAACTTAATTTTTGAGGCCCAGTGACTTTCTATTTCTTTTTCTGATTCTATTTCACATCTATAGATTATATCTCTGGGCATAGGCATTTTTGTGCCCTAGATTCTAGGAGGGAGTTGTCAAGACAGTAAAGTCAATCATTGTAAATTCATCTGTACTACAAAAAATCCAATCCAATCCAATCAACTATTAATAAAATGGAAGACAATCCCTGACCTCAAGAGGCATATAATCTAAAAGGAGGTGAGAAAGAAGGCGAAAGGGGGACACCAGGAGGTACCCGGTACAGGGGTATCTTGTTTCATGGAGCTGAAACCAGGTAGGGCAGAAGATACAAAATGGAGTGAGGTGAGAGTCCAGTTTCTGCCCTTTATAAAGGAAGGTGTTGGGCATAGTTTGGTACCCTCCATCTCTCTGACTAGAGGAGAGAGGAGGCTGAGAGACTTGGTGTCAATGAAAGCTTGATAATAGGTCTTCTCTGATAAAAGAAGCCATGCTATTGGTAGATGATTCTCTTTCCATAAGGAATCGCTTAGACTAGAGATGGCAAACGCATGGTATGGGAGCCAAAGATAGCATGCAGAGAACTCTTTGTGGGTGCACACTCCCCACCACTACCCCCAGAGTGCATTACTTGAAAGGCAGAGGGACTCGGATGGAGCTGCTCCCCTCCCCACCTCCAGTCACATCACCTGCCCTCTTCCCAGCTGCCCAATGGGAGTGCACAGGGGGTAAAGTGGGCAACTCACAGGTGGCAGAGCTGGAGGGGAGCAGAGTGCTTGGGCTGCTCCTCTCCCCCTCTCTATAATCCCTGAGGATATTCCTCATTTTACTCTTCCCTCTGCCCAGCAGTTCAAGGGGAGTGCTTTCTCCTCCACTCTGTGGGGTAAGAGGGGAAGCCCATACCCAGCATTGGGGGGGCATGGCATGCGGTATGGGGTGGGGCAGGCACAGCACTCTGTCTCTAAATGGTTCACCATCACTGCCCTACACTTTAACAACAGTCTATCCAGATCTCAATCATAACCTTATAAGAAGAAAAATCATTTGTTCATGGACTGTAGGATATCAGAAGTTCAGTTTAAGAAGTGTAGGTGAGGACATGGAAAACTTTCAATCATTGCTTTTGCTCTTAATTATTGCTTGATAACTATCCAATTATCTTTGTGAAAGGGCCTATACTATTTTTCATAACACTTGTCAGAGTAGCCTTTATTTTCTAGTCTCATCATTTCACTACCTGGATTATGGCCACCACTTCCTAAGTGACCTTTTGCCCTCAATTTCTCTCTAATCCATTTTACACCCCTCTTTAACTATAATCCTCTCTGTCTTCCAAACTTCCAGGGTTCCCTAGTACCTACCACATGGTTGTCATGGCTTTGTCTGACTCCACCTTACCTATCCAGCTCCTACCTCAAACTATAAACTCTCTTTTCCAGTTAGGTTGGTTTCTTCATTGTCTCTCCTATTCTTCATGTTTACTTGCTCCTTGTTCTTATTCTTCCAATTCCTCGGAATTCCCTAAAGCTTTCCTCTCCTCTCTTTGCTTACCTCTATCTTACCATCCTTCATAGCTTTCCTTAATTAGTGAAACAAACACTAAGCTCCTTCCTTTTTTGCTAATTTGCTATACTGCTCAAGTTGCCCCCCCATGACTGTCTAAAGTATTATTCTTTATTAAGTCAGGGCCCATGTCTTGCCCTCTACTTTCTTTTTGTTTCCAAAAATGCCTACCACAAGGCTAGCCGTAGAATAGAGCCTCAATGGTGGGCATGGCAGGAGCTCAAAACTACCTTCTGGAAGTTAGCAGAGTCTCAGGACATTGCTGTGGTTTGTGTGATAGAGGAACTTGGAAACTCTTCAAACAACTGAACGGTGGAAGGCTTTTCTCTCACTTGTTCCTTTAATAGATTCTTCAGGAGAAGCACGGTGATCTCCCCTACAACATATAGCTATCTCAGAGAAAAGAAAGCTGAAAAACATTGACTTCCTAAGTTTCCTAAATACAATGAAGTGTCATCAAGGGGAAATGGACTTAAAATCACAGACCATGAGAATGGGAGGGTCTTTAGCAATCATTTAGTCCAGAGCTTCTTAATATAGGGTCGGTGAACTTAAAAAGAAAACTTGATGACTTGATTTCAATATAATTGTTTTCCCTTATGATCCCGTGTTTTCTATTTTATAGACTGAAAAACTTAATTCTAAAATGGGGTTCATAGGCTTCCCCAGAATGCCCAAGGCGTGCATCGAAGAGAAAGGTTAACAAGCCCTGCGTAGCCCAACCCGGACACAAGCAGACACTATGTAGAGGAACCCTGGCAAGAGCCATCCAGCCTTTACTGAAAGTATTCCAGTGATGAGAGGTCCCTGTCCTGACAAAGCTGGCTCATTCCACTTGGGAATAGTTCTACTCATTAAAAAGTGTTTCCTTGTTTTGGACCCAAAGCTACCTGCTTACATATAGCTTCAGGGGCCACAAGAGATAGAGATGAGGAGAAACTTCCGAAGAGAGGAATTTAACAACTAAAGGAAGGTTAGTAAGGGAATTTGTGAACTCACCGTCTTTCCCTGGTGCTCATTAACAGGAGGCAGAAGGAGGGGCAGCTGGGTGGCTCAATAGACAAGAGAGCCAGGCTGGGAGATGGGAGGGAGGTCCTGGGTTCAAATTTGGCCTCAGACACTTTGTAGCTGTGTGACCCTGGGCAAGTCACTCATCTCCCATTACCTAGCCCTTACCACTCTTCTCACTTGGAACCAATATATACTATTGATTCTAGGATGTAAGGTAAGGGCATAAAACCCCACACAAACAAGAGGCAGAAGATGAGAGATTATATAAAAACTGTAGATCCTCCTAGCCTGAAGATTCTCTAACTGTGTGAAAATCAAGAGGTCTATAAAAAGCCTCATCTAAGCCATTCAGCCGGACTCATAAGACACTTCAGTCATACTTGATATTTTTCATTTTTTAGTGAGTGGACTAAGGCTTCTGGGGCTCTGTTCTGTGAATATACACACATGCCCTCAGATCTCTGACAAACCTGAAGTTGTACATTTTACTGGAGGGCTGGCTTTGAGTAGGAAAGGGCAGCTGGGTGGTATACTGGATAAAGTGCTGGGCCTGGAGTCAAGAAGATTCATTTTCTGAGTTCAAATTTGGCCTTGGCTACTAGCTGTGTGACCCTGGGCAAGTCACTTTATCTTGTTTGCCTCAGTTTCCTCATCTGTAAAATGAGTTGGGGGAGAAAATGGCAAACCACATCAGTATCTCTGCCAAGAAGACCCCAAATAAAGTGAAATGGAATGTACTCTTTTCCTGAAAGTAATTTTCTACCTGTAGGCGACTGTGCAGGTATCCTTGTACTCCTGGAGCTTCACACACACCATGTTGAGGAACTGATCAGAGTATGCACTCAGGTCATGCATGAGGTTCATGAGGTCTTGCACAGTCTTCTCCACAATTATTGTGCTCTGGGAAAGGAAATGCAGACAGAACAGAAAGTTGTGAAATCTTTTCTCGGGGGACGAGACGCAGAGAAACCGAAATAACATAATACTTTAGGATGCTGATATCACCCTATGTGGAAGAGGTAACCCAAGAAGAATGGTTAACAGAGACACCAGTGACATCTCACACAGGGCTGCTTGCAAGGACTTTGGAACAATTGTATGTTGCATGTTTAATCCTTAAAGTTTCAAAATGTGCCGGTCAGCTCCAGTAAGAAAAGTCTGGGGGATTCTGAGGACACGTCCAATTTGTATCAGCCAGATCACCTCTCTCCCTGCACTGAAGATCAGAGATCCAAGACTGGACAGAAAGGACAACGGAGAAGGAGTCCGCAACCTTGGAGAGAGAAAATCATTTATCTAAGAAAAACATAAATTGTTGGGAGTCAGACTAAGTAGATTTATGTTCAGAAGCATCAATCTCTGGTTGCGCAAAGAACTATGGGAAACACTTTATTGTTTATATAGTAAAATTTCAAAGATATAAAATGAGGAAAATATTTCCTGGCTATTCCTTATTTCCCAAGGATATTGAAACAATATGCTACATATGAAGTGCTTTGAATTCCTAAGAAGAAAAGAACTAAATCAATGCAAGGTTTTATTACTGTAGTAAACGTAGTAACAGTATCACTTTATATTAATGGTGAGTTTTGAGAGGACTCTTCAAAGCTTTTACACCTGTTCACTTCACAATAAACCTATGAAGAAGATAGTTACAGGTATCTTTATCTACATTTTATGGATAAGGAAAATAAGGCACAGAATTTAAGGCACATATTTATCTGTGGTCTATCACATAATAGCAAAACTAATCAATCAATAAGCATTTATTAATTGCCTCTTATGTGCAAGGTACTGTCCTAGACACTAGGGATATAAAGCCTCCACGTCCCCCAACTCCTCTGCTCAAGGAGCTTCTAATCTATTAGGAGATATTAAAACCAGAAATGTGTCCTGTGTTCAGGGCAAGCCCTTTTCATTAGACCACATTATTTCTTTTGGGGATTTCGTCCATTTTAAAAATGAAGGATACAAACCTCCAAAGGAGAAAATAATATTATTCATATTTCACCAATAGGGATCCATTACATAACAAGTTTAATATCAAACCTGAAAAAAAGACATCTTTCTGCAATATTCATCAGAATGTAAACTTGAAGATTCCCAATTCTGCACTGGTTAAGCCCCTCATTTTCACTCCCTTCCAAAGGGTTTATACTTCAGACTCATATAACTGATTCCTGTCAATCTTCCACCATAGTGAAGCCATATTGAGCCTCAAGCTCAATTGCCTGGAGTCCTTCTTTCTACAGATGTGTTGTAGAACAAATATATGTGATACAACTATGGAGGCAATAACAGAGATAAAATGATTTCTAAAGTGCTAATTTGAAGCTGACCCATGGAGGAAATTTTTAATAAAATAAATAGATCAATGTGAAATGTTCAACCACTAGAAATGGCTAAATATGTGGCAGCTAGGTGGCTTAGTGGATAGAGAGCCAGGTATGGAGACAGGAGGTCTTGGGTTCAAATTTGGCCTCAGACACTTCCTAGGTGTGTGACTCTGGGCAAGTTACTTAACTCCAGTTGACAAGTCTTTTCTTATCACTCTTCTGCCTTTGAACTTATAACTTAATGTAATTTGAAGAAATGGTTTAAAAAATAAAAAAGAAATGATCAAATTCACATTAAAATTAGATTGTATTTATCTAAAAATGGTTTATAGTCAGTTGGGAAATTTAAATAAAAAGTCCTGTTCCAGGGGCTCATGGTGATAGATAACAAGGTAAAAAAGAACAGGTCAGTGGAACACAGGCTCAGGCACCTTCTTCAAGTTGGAAAGCCTTTGGACATGGAATGGAGCAAGACTATGTGTTCTGTTGTCCAAAGACAAACTAACCAAGTGCAGAAAAACTCATCATGAGAAAGATGGCTACCAGAAAGATGAACAAATGGTACACGAAATGGTAAAAACAAAAAGTGGCCCTTCTGTTGCTATAATAATAGTGATGGGTAACAGAATAGGGTACAAGAGGTGCTAATGATTCATGTAGTTCTTGGAACATCTGTAAACATTAATATTCCTGCCATTCAACATGCTGTCCTTGTTTAATACTATTCAAGGAACAGAACCACATTTCCATTGATATTCTAACTATAAGTGAAATGGAAGGATATATAGAAGTCCCAAGTATATGGAAGACTGACTTGGGGTTTGACTTAACCTGGTAAATAGAGGAGCTGTAAGAGCTGAGGTCAGGGAGTTTCCAGAGGCAACAAGAAATATCATTCTCTAGTTTAACTGGTCCCTTTTTACTTTCCAATACTTCAGGTAAGAATAAGGAAATGAACTAACAGGATGATAACTGCATTGCAGAAGGCAAAGCAGAAAAAAAAATTCTATGAAGAACTTAATAAGATACTTAAATTAAAAACAATTTTAAATTATTTTCACACATTTACATGATTCATTTTCTTTCCCTTCCCTCTTTTGTCCCCCACCCCCCACCCCGAGCCGACAAGCAATTCTACTGGGTGGTACAAATGTTCTCACTTGAAACCTATTTCTATAGTATTCATTTTTGCTATAGAGTGATCTTTTAACTAAACCCCAAATTTAATAAGATACTTTAAGTTGCCCTAGACAGAGTACTGGATTCAGCATCAGGAAGACCTAGATTCAAATCTTCCCTCAGACACTTATTAGCTAAGAGGCCATGGAAAGACAAGTCACTTAAATTCTCTCTACACCTTGGTTCTTCAGTGCTGAAATGAGGGTGTTGGACCAGATAGCCTCTAAGATCCCTTCCAAGTCTAAATTCATGATCCCATGAATATTAATGATAGGAGTAGGGCTTGAACTTCTGAATTCATTAGTAGGAAACTAAAGGAAGAAGCTTCCTCTATGAATACAAGCTGGCACCTAAGGAATTTACCTAGAACACTGAGAAATTAAGTGACTTGCCTAGGATTGTACAACTAGTTTATATCAATGGCAGTATTTAAATCCATGCCTTCCTGGTTTCTAGGCTGGCTCTCTGTAGAATGTGTTACACTGCCTCACTAAATAAAGAAAAATGAACAGCAGAATGAGTGATTTGGATATGGGATGATGAGGTTAGAGGTGAGATTGAGGGAAGAGAATTCACTTTACTGATCACTCAGTATTTGAAGTGAGAGGGAGAACTTATTTTAAGTAGTCGCTTGGTGACTGCAGAACATCTATACCTGGCTATTAGGAAAGAAAATATGTGGGCGCTGGGTGGAGGGGTATTGTTCTGAGAGCACAGGGAAAGTTTTGGGGAATATGGAAGGGAAGATCTTAGTCAAGTAAAGAAATGACAGAGTATCATCACAACTTTAGGAGTTAGAGGAAAACTGGGTCTGCTCTGCTTCTATAAATGGTTTCTGCTCTGGGCTAACAAAAAAGAGGGCAGGGATCTCTAGGTTCAGCATGGAAGCAAACAATACAACTGGACTCAGCGGGAACCAAATTTAGGAATTTGTATCTCAGGATAGTACATAATTGGCTATATGATGGGTCTGCTGTAGCATGTCCATTTTAACATTATGTTGGAAAAAAATATTTTGAGACTAAGAAATGAAAGAGGCCAAAGGTTCGTAGACTACTGAGAAGCCCTAGGCTGCACATCATGAAAAAGTTCTTTAAGAAGGGCTAGAAAGCAATGGATGTGGTCAGCCCTGAATGACATCATTTTTAAAAAAAGAAACTGACTATATCTTAACAGGTAGGAAACACACACACACACACACACACACACACACACACACACACACACACACACACACCCCAATGACCTAGTTAAAGACTCTTCAGTCATTTGGGAATCAGTTCTTTTTATGCTGTCAAATGATTGGTTAGAACAAAGGTCAAACTAACTAAATACCATGTGGGTGATAATAGAAGCTCTAATCTATATTGTGTTTAAATTTTTTACTATCTTTTCTTTTAACATCTCCTATATTTCCCAGCATCTGCCCTGCCCTCATCCTCTCAGAGAGCCATCCCTTAAAATAAGGTTTTTTAAGACAGGAAAAAAAAAATCTAACATTATATGCAGAGTTCCCAACCCTCAATCCTCTACCTTTGCCAAGAACAGAGGAGACAAGCTTGGTGGCCAAGCTTGGTCATTATAAGAGCATTCTGTTATGAATATTATGTTGGTACATTGCTGTAGCCATGATAAATATTGTTTTCCTGGTTTTGTTAACTCCACTCTAAGTGTTCCCACATTTACCTGTATTCATCACATTAAATGTTGTTTTACAGCACAGTAATATTCCATTAGATTCATGTACTCAATTTGTTTAGTCATTTCCTTATTAATGTGTATGTATCTTTGCTTCCAGTTCATCACCATTATAAAAATCGCCGCTATTAATATTCTGTCTTGAATGGGACCTTTCTTTTTGTCACGGACCCCTTGGGGCACATGTCTGTTGGTAGTATCTCTGGGTCAATGGGTATAATAAGCATTTGAGTTATTTTTTTTTCACATAATTCCAAACTGCCTTCCAGAATTGTTGGATCATTTTACAACAGTGCATTAGTATGCCTGTATTACTCCAACCCTTTCAACACTAACTACTCCTATTTGTAATCTTGGTCAATTTGCCAGGCATCAGACAAACCTCTCTTGTTCTGACTTATATTTCTCTTATTATTAATGATTTGGAACATTTTCATGTGTCTGTTAATAATAAATTATTTTTTAAAAAAACCCTTACCTTCTATCTTAGAAGAAATTAATATAGTGTGTTGGTTTCAAGGCAGAAGTGTGGTAAGGGCTAGGCAATGGGGGTTAAAGGACTTGCCCAGGGTCACACAGCTGGGAAGTGTCTGAGGCCACATATGAACCCAGGACCTTGCATCTCTAGACCTGGCTCTCAATCCACGGAGCCGCCTAGCTGCCTCCAATAAATTCTTTTTTAAAGAATTGTTCATTTGCTTGACAAGTAGAACATTGGAATTTGGCAACTGAATTGGAAAATGACAATCATAAATATTTATTTTAGATGTCTCTCTATATATTTTATAAATGAGACCTTTATTCAAGATATTTGATATAAAATTTTTTCGTAGACTATATTGTTTTTAAACAAGTTACTAACTCTTAAAAGTGGGAATTGGAAAAAAAAGCAAGAACATTCACCTATCACTATTCTTTAAAGAAGTTTAAACAATGCAAAAACCCTTGATGAAGAGGATGAATGAGCCCAGAAACTACTTTAGTTAGCAAACATTTAACTTCCATTTCCAAGTGGGGAGACATTGTAGCTATGGAAGTCTAGGTTGATAGTATATGCTTATTTTCCAAATATTTCGGAGAACTATAGAAGACTGTGAGCAGTAATGACTAACAAAATTATAAAAAAAAAAAAAGAAACTGAGGAGAAAATGAGTCTGTAGACAGTTCACCATGAAATCTTGCTCATTTACACTTCAAGGGTATTTGTGGATAAAGGTATGGAAAGACCTTTGAAAAAGCATTTTTAAGCACTGAGGATACAAATACAAAGAAGCAAGGCAGTTGCTGCCTTCAAGAAACTTATAATCTTAAAATGGGAACAGAATGTGTATATCTATCTATCTATCTATCTGTAAGGGAGCTGGGGTTCTGGCTTGGGAAATCAGAGGGGTGGTAAGCGTAAGCATCTAAAAGGAAGAAGGTAACAAAAAGCTACAAAATGGAATTGAGGTAATCATATCTATTCAAACGTGTGATTGCATATTGATATCTCTATTTCTCTGTCTATATAGGTTTACACACATAGAAAGACATTGGTGAGGGCTTCAGATAAACCACAAATGGGCCCCAGAATTAAATAAGAAGAGGAAATCAGGCTGAATTGCATTTCCTTTCAATTCAATAAGCACTTATTATGCATCTACCTGGAACCAGGCATATTTGGGAAATTACATCATGCCTTCCGGGATCCCAGACAGCTTGCTGCTGTCAAAGCCTATAGTCTGAATATCAATATTCTTTCAATAACATCATATAGCTGTGAGTCACCACACTCTTCTGTGTCAGAAGAAGGAAAATGGTGAGTAACTCAAAGGACAGTGGAAAGATGCATGTTTAATGTAAAGATCTCTACTAGAATGTTACAAACAGTGACTTACCCATGAGATATCACTGAGTACAACTTATGACTGGGAAAAGAGATGGAGCCAGTTGGCTAGGGAGGATAAGAAAGAATAGATGAGAACAAACTGAGGCCAATGATTGAATAATGAATATTTGCAATAACGCAATGAGGGACCAAGGGAAAGACCTCTGCACAGTAGGTGAATCCTCTATAAAGTATCCAGAGAAAAACTGTAGCAAGAATTGCAAAAGATAAGAAAGAAGGCATAGAGGTGATATGATCTAAGTTAATGGAGGGAGTACCTAAAACAATGGAACCATAGATTCTTAAACATTATCAGTGTAAACTATAGGATTTTGTTATTTCTTTTGAAAATCAAAAAGAATGGGAACAAAAGGAAGTAAGGATATAAAATACATATGCACATAGCTTTTCCTAAGACCATGGAGAATTAGCTGTAGCTATATGAGTTACATCTGCATTCTTATTCAATTCTGTAGATTTCTCTTTCATTGCCTCTTTTTTTTGGTATATTAATCTGAAGGTGATATGAGGTATATTAATCAGAAATGAGAGGAGTGAGGGGAGAAGATCTATCTTCTATAGGGTAAAACCTCATAGGAGTCCAAATTACTATCTCTATGGTATCCTCACAAGTACAACTTCCTTTTCTATATTGATTTTAAGATTAAAGTACTGCAGTTTCACCCTGATCCATAATCCTGTTCCTCTATATTTGCTTGTGAGTGACAGAAATTGATTCTGCTCTGCTCCATGTCCCCAAGCTGCTAAAAAGAATCTAAAAATCTCACCCAGACTCAGAATACAGGCTACGCTGATATCGTGGCCACTGACAGCAACTTGTCATTGTGGGGCTCGGCCACGCAACGGGTTAGCCTTTGTGTCTTCAGCAATATTACATGTAGACACAGAGTTGTTTAAGATATCACATATTTGGGGGGAAACGGGGGGGGGGTCTGTGATGTAAGAGGAAGGTGGCTGACAAGACCAGAATCCCAGGAACTCGGAGTTTGATGTCTCACCATATCTGATTAATTTGATGACAAGGTCCCGACTAAATGCTTGTCTGGCCTCTGCTTGAAGACTACTCGAGTGACCTTCATACCTCGAGGCAGCTTATTCCATTTATTGACAGCTGTCATCATTCATAAGTTACCTTTACACTAAACTAGAATCTGTCTCTGAAGCTTCTTCCCATTGTTCTTAGCACTGCCTTCTGGGAACAAGCAGAACAGGATATTATGAAGCTCAGATTCAAACGCATTTCCAGTTTGGGAGGTCCTTGCTATGTCTAAATTTGTGCTAGTCTGGCATTGTCTGCAAGAACCCAGAGTCCCTTTTACACTACAAAGAAGGGCTTTAATGGAGATTAAATAACTTACTCAAAGTACTTTTGAGTGCTGTCAATAATTCACATTTGATTGCTAAATTATGTTCATAGAACAGGGTTTATTAATTGGGGAAGATCTGAGAAAAAATGCAGGTTATCTCCAGATAGAGTACAAGTGAGTCATTCAGAATATGGCATGCTATCTCAGGAACTATACTCCATTAAAAAAAATCTCTTTGGTATCTAGAATGTGACTTAGAAAGGGAAAAAATGTAAGTGATATCCTCCATAAAAGCCTTTGATTTAATAATGCATTTCTTCTGAACATCTTGAAGCACTGTTAAATGTATTCTCTAATATGCTTACAGCATTCCCAAGTAGAAATGGTAGGAATTATTTATTCACTTTTGACAGACAGAAAAAATTGACAGCAACAAAATGTTAAGTGGCCTGTTCAAGGTTACACAGGGACAGTGCCATGATTAGAGAGATCAGAGGTGGGACTGAGTATGAACATATTTCATTTGGGGAACATTGAGAAAACTGGCCAGGTCAGAATGAAGGGTATGTATTGTGAAGTAGAAGAAGATAAATGTAGATAAATAGGGTGGATCCAGATTATAGATTTATAATGATTTAATTATTAGACACCCACCTCCACTAGGTTCATTGACTAAATATTGCATTGTGCTGTGTAGTAAGTTCAGCCTGGTTATTTTGAGGAAACTGAGGAAACTAAGAGAGGTGGCAGTGATGGTAGTAGGTGGACTAACTTGTCTCAGATCACAAAACAAGTTAGTGGGAAAGAAAACAGAAGTTGGATCTCCTGACTCACAGCTATTGGAGTAGGGAGTCTGTATTCCACGAAGTGGTCCTTGAACTAATGATCCCAAGAGAAATAAAGTATGATGCTAACAACTGTTTCCTTTGCATCTCTATTATCTCTAGGGCCAGATACTAGCATTTATGGGCTCTGAATGAATGCTTGTTGCTGCTGATGGATGTACACCATAAGTATAATTTGAATACTTAAAATGTGTTGGTGTTACTTAGTCATTTCACTTTATGACCCCATTTGGGATTTTCTTAGCAAAGACACTAGAGTGGTTTGCCATTTCCTTTTCTAGCTCATTTTACAGATGAGAAAACTGAGGCAAACAGGGTTAAATGACTTGTCCAGGTCACAAAGGTTCCTGACTTCAAGACTAGCACTCTATCCACTGTACCATCTAGATGCCCAACTTAAAATTACAATATTACCAAAAAACTTTAATCATCTATGATTTGTAGCGTCTTACAAATAATTATGATAATCACTAAGTCAATGAAAATGATGACAGAAATGGGAAAGAAACTAGTTTTACTTCATTAATCTGTTTTGATTTGTACAATATTGAAAAGGTTTCCGTGTTCTGGACAGGGAGGACAAAGGGGTGGCATATGTAATCATCCGAAATGAAGAAGATAACAGAGCTACAAAAAGGAATGCAGGTATATCTATATCTAATGACATACACATGACTACATACTTCTATCTTTATTTCTCTGTCTATATACTTTTACATACACAGATGCTGGAGAAGACTCCAAATACATGAAGGGCATATACTGAGGAGTTGAGGCAAATAAAGGAAGATAAGTAGGGTGGAGCCAAATTATGGATTTATAATGACTTGATTAATAGGCACCTACCACTATCAGGTTCCCTGACTAAATACTGCATTGTGCTGTGTAAAAAATTCAGCTCCATTTTTTATTTGTGCCCACAAATGGGAAACAGAATTAATAAGAGGGAAATCGGGCTGGATCTGTTAAGAAAGCAAAGGAAGTTATTTCAGTCAGTGGTAGGTGAAAATCTCCAAGGAAGTTTTCCCCCAAGACAGCTCTTTACTCTTCCTTTCTTCCATGGAACCAGGACATCAACTCCCTATTTCTCTTACAATTTCTAACAACTATTTCTTCTGATCAGGTTTCTGTTTCCTTGGCCCACTATGGCCCATAGTCTCAAAGCTACTCCTTTACTCTCTTGACCATGACCTTGAATTAAGAACATAATCTCTTTCAGATTTTCCTAAGAACATACGAAAATTAGTTACAAAGTGAGGTAGCATGACATGGTGGATAGTGGGCTATCAAGAAGTCAAACTGAGTCAACAAGCATTTATTAGATGCCCACTGTGTGCCAGGAATGGGACAAAAGCTGAGGATACAAAGAATGTCAAAATGTAGAAGAAGCTCCGTTTTTGAAGGGCCTAAAATGCCAGAGGATGTTATGTTTGATTGTAGAGGTGACAGGGAGCGACAGGAGTTTACCGAATAGAGGAGTGCCATGGTTAGATCTTCAATTTAAAAAGATCACACTGAAGGCCAGCTAGGTGACACAGTGGATAGAGAATGAGGCCTGGAGGCGGGAGGTTCTGGGCTCCAATCTGGCCTCAGATATTTCTTAGTTACGTGATCCTGGGCAAGTCGCTTAACTCCAATTGCCTCGCCCTTATCGCTCTTCTGCCTTGGAACCAATGATTAGTATTGATTTTAAGACAAGATAAGGAGTATAAAAAAGATCATGTTGATAGTTGAAGGAGGGTAGACTGCAATGGAGACAGGCCTGAGGCAGATCAAGCAGTAGACTATTACAATTGTCCAGGTGCGAGATTTTAAGGGACTACATCAGTACTAGAGTAGAGAAGAGGATGTACACAAGAGATGTGAAGGTAGAATCAGCAGGAATTGCAAAAGATTGGATTATGAGGGATGAAAAAGATTGAGGAAATGATGATAGCAGTTGTGTTATAAGCCTGGGTGACGATGAAGATGGCAGTGACCTCACCAGTAATAGGGAAGGTGGGAAGGGGGAGAGGAGGATGGGGAAAAATTCAACTTTAGACAGTGCATTTAAGATATGCAATTTGAGATAGCAGGGTTCCAGTCCTGCTTCTGACATGTACTAGCTGTGTAACTATGAACAAGCCACTTAATCTCTCAGCATTCCCAGGAAACTTTCTAAAATTGGAAGTTACAGACAAGTTGTTGATTTGCATTGACAGAATTCTCTCATACTGAGTTCCTTTTAGTGTTGAAATCATAGATTCCAAGTAGCACAAAATCAAACTGAAAAGGAAGTGTAAAAGGAGTAAAGTTTTAAAACAACAAAAACAAGGGAAACTTTTAAGAAGTTCTAATAACCCTCAAAAAATTCATCTCTAGTCATCACTGGCATAGAAAAGTTGAACTTTCTCACCTTATGGCTACCTTTTCATCTTCATTCTTGATCACTTCATCTACAACCACATCACCCAATATGTGGTAGAGTGCCCAGCATATAGGAGTTGATTAATAAATGTTTGCTGATTGGTCATCTCTACATAGAATCATAGATTCAAGAATATAAGACCATAGTGGTAATCTAGTCCAACCCCCTCATTCTACAGTGACGACTTTAAGGTCCAGAGAAGTGTCTTGACTAAGTTTACACAGGTAGTAAGTAGAAGAGCTGAGACAGAGCTTCTTTCTTTGACACTTTATCAAAATTTCTCTTTCTATAGTTACCAAAGATCTCTTAATTATGAAATCAATGGTTTCTGCTCAGCCTTTATATTCCTTGACCTTTCTACCCCATATAACCCTATGAATCATTCCCTCCTTTTTGATAATATTTTTCCTCTTGATTTCTATTATATTGGTCTCCATTCTCTTCCAATTTCACAGGGTGTTTTTTCTCAGTCTTCTCACTGGTTCAGCATCCTACACCTGCCATATGGTTATTATCTGAGTTTTTGTCCTAGAACATTTTCTCTTTTTCTCTATATATTATTTTCCTTGATTTTATCCACTAATAACATTTATTTATTTTAGCATGCATTTAAAATCTATTCTCCTGATACTCTCCCTCAGAATAAAAACAGAAGCAAAAATAATTCAAAAATTAAATATATAGTATATATACAAATATCATCATAAACATGACAGTTCAGCAAAACAATTCCTCTATTAGCTATCGCTGAAAATCTCTCTCTCTCTCTCTCTCTCTCTCTCTCTCTCTCTCTCTCTCTCTTTCTCTCTCAGATACATTGTCCTTCTAAGAGGCGATTGACATGTCCCATGTTTTGATTTTACCTACTCCTTTGGATTAATTTATTATTAATAAAGCAGAATGATGCCCGTGATTAAGGAGGAAATAGATAATAAGGCAATAAAACCAAAAGGCATATAGGCTATGTATTTGATAAATTTGTCAATGCACAAAAAGGCAGAAATAGGCAGAGTCATGACTAGGGCAGAGTGACAAGTGTTTATAGACCTGGGGCATAAAATTTAGGGTTCTGACATCACTTATACTACTTTAGCAATTAGAAACAACTGCCAAGATTAGTTAAAACTGAAAACTATAAGATGGTGGGCTGAAATGACCTCCTCTTTCTCTAGTCATGTGATATGATCTTCAATATCAGTCTTTATTGGTGTCCTAGAGTCTCTGTCTGTACTGTTGCCCAACTGAGACTATACTTCATATTGACTATTCTGTGCACAAAAATTTCATGTTATGGTCCTAGAAATAAGTACTTAGAGAAGCCCGTATAGGTGAAGTGAAAGCTGGGTTACTCTCACTGGTTATGACAGTTTTCTAAATGAGGAAAAAAAACTTGTGGCTTATATAGCATTATAATTTCCCAAATTCCAAAAGCCTCTCAATGGCTGTTAGATAAGAAGCACATATCAAAGGCTCTTCCTATTTCCCCGTCTTGCCCCTTTCTTCCTAATTTAGGGTCACCAGAGCTTGGGATCCAGGAGAAGAGATTTCCTAATCTCTAATAAGAACAAAAGAAGTCATATACCTGTTCATCCCAGGGGTCCACCTAGGCCCAAATTCTGAATCTAGTTAGTCTTATTTTTAAAGCATAATTTCCCATCCCTTTTAATAATAGATTTAGTTATTCAACACTCTTCTCAAGAATCCATAGTGCTTCACAAACAATATCTCGATTAATCTCCCAACAGGTTATAGGAAAAATAGTCAATCATTACCATCTCCATTATATAACAGCAAGCTTAACAGTTTCAATAAGAGGTTTTTCAGGGGAAAAACATAAGACTTAAGAAAGAGGTTTTTCAAGGCTCTGGAGCACTGAGATTAAAAAATAATAATAAGGCTAAACTGAAATGATTTCACTTTTTTCAATCTCTCAAATTCTCATTTGATTAATATGTATTTAAGGTCATGATGTGAATTTTCTGTGGCCACAGAAATTCTTCTCTTGAGGTAGTGATTCTTAAGGAATTATGTATTTTGCTGTGGCTATTAAAAACAAAACAACATATCCTCGGCCATCTCCCTGAATGTCCAAAGAACTACAAAATTCACAGCACAAAACCTTGAAAACCCTCTTCTCTTTCCTGGCTATGTCAGGGTCTATTCAGTAGGGGGCTCCAGTGACCCATGCTGGGGCACTATTCATTGGGGAAGAGCTGCAGATATATCAATCACTATGTCAGAGAAGGAAGTCCAGCTTGAACCAGAGGGAAATGCATGCCCCACACAGATCGGTTCCGCTCTGTGCCGGCTCACCTGTCTTTGGTGGCACATGCCATATAATAATCAATTATGCTGACATGTTTCTGTACAAATCCTTTCAGCATCAGTTACTCATGTACCTCTGAGGGGAGGTGTGGAGGACTCCAAGGAGGCACATGAGCAGGGAGCCTGGCTTCCAGGAAAATGCAACATATGGAATTGTTGGCAAGGAATGTATATGTGTATGTCTATGTGTGTACATGCTTAGACCTTCATCTTGGGGAAGCTTTGGTCTGGGGAGAGAGCTGAGCCGTCCCTTTGAGTAGGAAGCCAAAAAAACATAAAAAGAATTGCCAAATCCAAAGAAAATTGTTTTCAGGTTCAGGAAAACTAATTAGGATCTAACTCAGGATTCTGGTCATTCCAGGTTTAAACTTAACTACTCTTTGTGGCAATTCCTATAACACTATCAATATTCCACAGAATAATATAGGGCTGGAGGCAAAGCAAAAAGACAGGAGAATCACGAGTTTAGTGTCCTAAACCCATCGCTGTCTTTAATATATTTTGCACCAGTAGTTAAGGCACTTCTCCTTTCCTCAGCTCAAATGTGCTATTGTTCATAAATAAAGATTATAGCACTAGAAATGAGCTTTGACTAATTTTTCTAGTATTGGCATTAGTTTTCACTCAATCATTTATATTACCATTTTTATTTTGTAATTATAAAAGACAAGCTTTGGTAAAATCATTGGCTGGGCCTGGAGATAGTCTGTGGTCATTGTTCTTCATGTAAAATTAAATAGCTTGATCTCTCCAGAGTTTGAGCTTATGACACTATACTTTAACCAGTTGAACTTACTGGTAGAAACAGCTCTTTCCTTCTGCCAATTCTCTTGTGAAAGGCTATATAAAGGTACTGACCAGATGTAGCAGGGAGGAAGGGTGCAAACAAATTACTGGATGTGGCATCAGAAGACCTGAATCCAGGCTCCAACAATGCTTCACGAGCTGCCAATTCCCCTAACATATACCTGTGATTTCATTTACTTCAATCTCCTCCAGTAGCCTGCCTTCATAGTCATCGTTTTTTCATTTCCAATTTTCCATCTTTCCTTATGTATTAGTTCATTCTCTTTTGCCTATAAACACAAGCAGGTCTCTCCCTCCTTGAAAAAGATTCATTTGATCCTTTGATCTCATCTGATCAACATTCTTTCAAACTATTGTCCTGCATCTCTTTTCATTAGTCTCTTGCAGATAAAGCTGACTGGGTTCATTGTCTCTATTTCCTCTCCTCTCCTTTTCTTCTAAACCCCTTTCATATGGCTTTGGACTTTATCACTCAAGTGAAACTGCTCTTATCAATAATCTCTTAAAGGACAATACTTAGTTCTCATCCTTCTTGACTTCTGTCCAGCCCTAGATACTGTTGAGGAACCTCTCTTGGATACTCTTATCTTCTCTGAGTTTTTGTGACTGTTTTCTCTAGGTTCTCCTCCTACCAGCCTGACTTTTAATCCTTGGCTTTCTTGCTGGATCATCTTTCTATGTCCTGCTCCCTAACTGTATGCCCCCAAACCTCTGTCCTGAGTCCAGTTCTCCAGTCTTTCTCTGCCATTTCTTTCCCCAGCTTCCATGGGGTTCCATTTCTATTCATGGTTTCAGTATTTTCATATCCAGATCTACTCTCTTTCCTGAGCTCCCAGTGCCTTACTCCCAATTGCCTACTGGACATTTTAAATAAGTATTCCATAGGCACCTTAAATTCAACATGTCCAAAACACAACTCATTATTTTTTACCTCCCTCTCACCCTCTTTTTGTCTTCCCAATTTCTCTCTACAGCATCACTAACTGAAAAGATAGTGCTCTGAGCTGTCCTCAACTCTTTCCTCTCTCTCACTCCCCTATTTCCAATTAGTTATCAAGTCTTACAGATTTCACCTTTACAATATCTCTTGCAACAAGTCCATCACCCTAGTTTAGGTCAACTATCATCTTTCACCAAGACTTCTGAGATAGTCTCCTGTTGGATCTGCCAGGCACCAGCTGTCTCCTCCTGAATTTATACAGTACTGAGTTGTCAAATGACTATTCCTAAATCACAAGTCTGATCGTGTTGTTTCCCTGCTCAAGAAATTTCTAAGGTTTCCTTTTAATTCCAGGATAAATAAAAATCACTTCCCTTTGTGCATTCTATGGGTCAATCAAAGTGACCTAATGGCTTTCTCTCACAAGTGATTCCATCTCCCATTAAATGTCTCTATATTGTTGCATAGGCCATGCCCTATGCCCTTACTTTTCATCTCTGTCACAAAGAACACCTAGATTTCTTTAAAGCTTAAAGTGCCACCCTCCTACATAAGACCTTTCCAGATCCCATTAGCTCTGAGTGTTTCCTCTCCAAAATGAAATTGTATTTATTTGTATTTCCTGCATGTTCCTCACCATGGCCCCACTCTCCAATTACTACTGACTCCCACAGCTCTGACAGATGAGCCTTTTTGCCTTGTCTTTCTGGGAACCAGAACTACAAACTATTTCCTTCAGTCTTTTCATCATGTTCTAGCATGGTGGTCCTCTCCTTCCATTTTCCAGTATCCCTTTAGATGTTCTCTTTTCCCCATAAAAATGTTTCTCTATAAATTAGTACAACCATTTTGGAAAACAATTTGGAATTATAAAAATAATGTAACCCCAAATAATATTTTATGAAATAAAGATTCCACTATTAGATAGGATCACCTCAAGGAGGTGATTGTTAGGAAATAGTACCCATAAATAGCCAACTATTTATAGTAGCATTTTTTATTTATAGTAACAAAGAACTGAAAACAAACTAGATGCCTATTGACTGGAGAATGGCTAAACAAAGTGTGGTATGTGAATGTAATGGGCTATTATCATCTTGGAAGAAACTATAATAATGTTAGCATTAATATAGCACCTACTGTGTCCCAGGCACTGTGCTAAATTCTTTACAAATATTATTTCATTTGAACCTTACAACAACCCTGCAAGAAATTATTATCCCTATTTTGTAGTTGAGGAAGCTGAAGCAAAGGGTTTAAGTGACTTGTCCAGAGCTAGTATAGTCTAAGGTTGCTGACATTTTTCTTCCTCCTTTTCTTTAAAAAAATTCTTTGTTATATGACATGGCTGTTTGGGAGGGAGACAGATATGATACTGTAAAAACAAAAAACAAACTGCCTTGTTTACTTGTACTTATATTTCCTGTGCTTAGAAGAACACCTGGCACATGAGAAGTACTTAAAACATACTTTTCTAACTTTGCACATTTTTAGTATATGCCTACTTATATGTGCACATGTTATTTCCCCTGAAAAAATGTAAGCTCTTTGAGAAATTGCCTGCCCCCTTTTTGTCCTCAGCATTTATCACAGTGTCTGGCTCAGAGCAGATACAATGAATGCTTGTTGACTGATTATGTGACCATACCATTCACTAAACCATTCTGTGCTTCCATCTCTTTTTCTGTAAAACAGAAATAGTAACAGTGGCACTACATAGCTCAGAATGTTGAAAAGCACATGCTTTATAAATCCTGTCTTCCTCTGAATACCACTTCTCCTTGATTGACCTCTCCAGTACTACTTGTTCTTTCTCATTCTCCTTGTCAGTTCCACCCAGGGCCAGAAAGAGCTGACAACACTCTCCTTGTCCTTCTGCTATTTTAGGTCCCTCCCTAAGGTTACTACTCTTCAGCAAATGAGGTTCATTTCATCTGTCTGGATCACCCTGAATGGATCTGTGTTTCTGTAATCTACAGGAGTTTAGGTCAATCTCCCTCCTTTCTCAAGGAGTTCAATACTGGCTCAATATCTTCCTTTCTTCTCTAACACGTCCTTCTCAAATACTCTCTCCGCATTTATCAGTCCCCTTAAACTGTCATGATCTATAACTTCATTCTTCTTCAGCCATTAAAGAGTTTGTATCACACCTGACATGATCCCAGCATATCTTAATTTTGAGATCTTGAACTCTGTAATTCTTCATTTTGATCACAATGTCCTTTTATTCATTGACAAATTCTAAGAAGGTTCTCTGCAGAAGTTTGTTGAAACCTTTTCCCTAAAGTCTTTAACACCAAGTCCACTTTTTCCCCTTTATTCCCTCAGATACCTTATTTAGAGAAAATAATTTCTGCCTCCTACTTTACTAAGAAAATTAAGGCCATCTACTTTGAGGGTCTTCATATTGTAGGATCATAGATTTAGAGCCAGAAACAGTCTTAAAGGTTTAACAGCCTCATTTCACAGATAAGGAAACAAGCCCAGGGAAAGGAGGTAGATAGGCAGGTGCAAAAACAGGATTTCATGCCAGTTCCTTCAATTTCAAATACAATGATTTTTTATTCTGCCATGATTTCTCTCTTAAAACTCCCATACCATGGAAATGGGGCTTGATCAATGACACATGTAAAACCCAGAGGAATTGTGCGTTGGCTATGGGAGGGGGGTTGCGGGAAGACAGGGAAAGAACATGAATCTTGTAACCATGGAAAAATATTCTAAAGTAATTAATTAAATAAAAATTTAAAAAACAAACAAACATCCCATACCATTTACCCTGGTCCAGCTGGTTCTTCTCATTCCTATGCTGAATTATTAATCTCTTATCACTACAAATGGATGTCTCCTGGCCTCTCTTTTCTTCTCCCGTTGCATTCTCTTCTTTTGCATGTGCATGTCAAAACATCATCCATGATATCATTGATACTCTTTGGAAAAATGAAGGAGGAACAACATTCTCTTTCTTCATGATTTCAATTGCTCCCACAGGTTCAGTTTAAGAGCTCACATAGATGACTTTCAATTCTATACATCCCTATCAGACATTTCTTTCTTCACCCAAACCCATACCTACTGCAAACTTCTGTTTCTAGGGTAGACATCAGCAATCCTCCTTAACTCTTTCCAAAAGTTACCAATGACATCTTAAATGCCAAAAATTCTAGTTGTTTTTCATTCCTCATCCTTCTCAAACTAGTTGTTGCATTTGACATTGTTGAACAAGCTTACTCTATGGTCCCCAAGCTTTTATGACACTGCTATATTTTGGTCTCTGTCCCTGTCTCTGTCTCTGTCTCTGTCTGTCTCTGTCTCTGTCTCTGTCTCTCTCTGTCTCTGTCTCTCTCTGTCTCTCTCTCTCTCATCCAGATCATGCCCCTTAAATGTGGGTTCTCTTATTATCTCAGTCTACCTACCATACTACTACCAAATTAACCACAGATCAGACCATTTGGAGTGACTTCTTTACTAAATAAACATGAGTGGCTTAATATGCAATTCAAGTGCTATCTTTTGCAGGAAGACTTTCTGATTTCCCCAAATACTAGTGTCTTCCCTTCCAAACTCCTTTGTATTTAGCTCCTCTGCATATATTTGTATTGATTCACTATTTATATTTATTCCACCTATGTATTTGTATGAGAAGCAGAGTGAGAGAGCAGACATGGGTAGAAGTTATGTATACTGTACCCTAAAGGCAAAAGGAAGCCATTGGAGTTTACTGAGGAGAGAAGTCATATTGTCTGATCTATGCTTAAGCAAAATTAATGTGCTAACAGTGTAGTGGATGGATTGAGGTAGGGACCGCCATCCCTCCAACAAACATCTCTTGATGCTCTAAGAAAATCTCAATGACTATAAGGTGTAAAGAGAGTACCAACCTACAATGGTAAAAGGAATTTCCTCATATGAAAGGTCCTAGTGCTAATTAAATCATAGGTCCAGTATCTTTCCTAATTTTCTATACTTATGTATATCCTTGGTGTCTCCCCCATTAGAATGTAAGCTCTTTGTAAGCCGAGATTGTTTCATTCATTATATTTGAATCCCTAGCATCTAGCACAGTGCCTGATATAGAAGACACTTAATAAATACTTGATGATTGCTTGTCATTCAGTCTCCAGAACCAATCAGTTGACAAAGCCTATTAAATTTGACCTCCACAACAGAAATCACACCTGTATTTCTTTCTTAAGCTTCCATCACCTTTCATTTGGACTGACTGTAATGATGTCTTACTGAGTCAGTCCCCTATTCAAAGATCATGAGGAGTTTCCTACCACTTTTAAAAAATTAAAAACAAAACCCCCAAAACCTGAATAAGACATTTAAGATCTTTCACTATAAAGCTGCTTTACTACTGCAGGCTTATTACATATACATTTATTAGTCTTTGTGTATTCTACATTTCATACAAACTGCACTAACTACTGTTTCCCCAAACTAGATATTACCTATAGTGCATCTATGCATTTGCAAAAGTAGGTGAAGAGAATGAGCATTTTGCTTAATTGTCCATAGTATGTGCTAGGCACCTTACAAAGATTTATTATCTCATTTGATCCTCACAACCACCTTGGGTGGTAGGTGCTATTATTATACCCATTTTACAAATAAATAATGAAGCAGAGACTAAATGATCTTTACTGGGACACAGTCTAGTAAGTATCTGAGGCTGAATTTGAACTCAGGTCCAGGACTCTCTCTGTTGCAACACTCAGCTGCCTTCTCAAAGATGTGGTACATAATTCCTCTTCATTTAAAATGCCTTTTGAATCCTTATGTTCTTTAAAGGTCAGGTTAGTAGCTATCTTATCCAGGAACTTCTTGGTCTCTTCCATTTGTCAGTCCTCTCTCCTCTAATGATCATATACCATATTTACTGATTCATGACCATGAACTGTAAGCACCCTGAGGAAAAGGACTATTTTTTTAAAAATTCCTAATGCCTAGCAGTAGGGAGAATTGCATAGAGGAAGGACTTTATAATGCTTGTTGCATTAAGTTGAACTCTAAAGTATAAATAGAAAGCAGCTCTGTGGTCTAGGACAGTGATGGTGAACCTTTTAGAGGGACAGGTAATGTGAGGAACATCATCAGGTGCATGTGGAGGGAGGGAGGGGAGCAGCTGACCTTACATCCCTCTGGCTTTCTAGAAACAAATTTTGGAAAACTCTGTGCTGGAGGGATGGTGGGTGTGCCCATATAGAGGGCTATGAGTGCCCCCTCTAGCATGTGTGCTATACCTTCCATGGGCATAGGGAATAGAGTGTGGAACTTGGAGTCTGTAAGATCTGAATTAAAATTCAGCATTGGGTATTTACTAGGTAGGTGACTTTAATCTCCCTCAACCTCTCTCATACTCAGTGTCCTCAGCCATAAAATGGGGATGATAATAGCACCAACCTCCCAGGTTATGGTGAGAACTGAGTTAATATACATAGTGTGTTTTGTCTATTTTAAAGCACTATGAATATTGGCTATTACTATTGCCACCACTTCAGTCCCTTTACAATCTTGGGTCTAATACTAGCAAGCTATCTGATTTTGAAGAAGTTGTTTCTTTTTCTAGGCTTAGTTTTCTCATTGTCAAATGACAGAAATGGGAGTAAGTAAATGCCAAAGTTCTTTTTAGGAAGGCAGATTCAAGATGGTGGCTTAGGAACAGCAAAAGCTGAAATCTGACTATTTTCCCATACCAATCTTTAAAAAGCACTTCAAAAAAAGACAGAAATCAAAACCCAACAACAACATGGAGCCACAGTACTCTCCTTCTGAACAAAACTTGAAAGGTAGACAGAGAGAGTCTATTTCCATGGTATAAGTGAAGAATGGACACCCCACCCCAACCTATTACACTGGGACATGCAATCAGACCTAGGCTGTCTGTGAGATTCTGCTGGGGGCTGTCAAGCCACTATATTTTGACATGGTCACTTGTGGAAACCAGAAGGTCACAAAGTGGCTCCTTGGAAGGATGGAGGCACCCACTTATCCCCCCCTTCCCCCCCGTGTGACTTCTCTCACTAATATCGCTTACTATTAGAATTGTTGTGATCATTATTCTCTCTCTAGTTTCAGGAAAAATAATATGAGAGCAAAATACTTGCAGGATTATTACTAATGTTCTACATCATCCCCCCAGAATAACACCAAAAGATCACATTTATGAAATCAAACCTAAAAGACTCTTATGGGTTAACTTCTAATAGAGTTGTACCCAAAATTTTCCACCCTTGCAAGGTACAGACCTGGAACAAGTTCTCCTAAGCCAGTACATCAATCACCCTACTAAGAGGCCAGTACACCATGCCTCAGTGACTTGATTTACCAACTAAAATCCATCTTGGAAACTCTCCATGAAACACTGAAAAATGATTAGCCTAATATTAAAACTAAATTGTGCTTCTATTGTCCCTTTGATCCCTCAACTTGGCTACAGTGTTTGTTGATTGTCTTCTAGAACTTTTGATTATCTATTTTATTAAAAGTAACAAATTATTTTCTTCGATTGTCCACAAGTCCAAAAGCACCTCACAGGTTAATGAAAAAACTGATCTCTAGCTACACCACCTGTGACAAAATCATCTATCATTTGCAAAGCTTTGTGTGTGCTATCAGAATCAATAGTAACAATGTAAATATATAGAATGATCACAGAATGTTAATCAAACAAGTTAATGTATCACTTATCCAATTATCTGCATTTGAACATGTATGTTGAATAATGTAGCTGTGTGCCAATAAAGAATATAACCACTGAGGGGTATAAAAATAAATGTGACTCTGGGCCAGACAAAGCAGTTCAGTGCAAAGCCTGGCCCAGGCTGACACTCCCAACTGTCTTCCATCATTCATTTACACCTTTGTAGCCACACCTAGTCGAGGACCCCTGAAGCCATGGAAAGGGTGGGGGCCTGAGACCATGGCAGGATTCCTAGGTGGGGGCTACAACTGTGATGGAACATCTTAGATCTACCATACGAGGTCCAAGACTATGAGTGGCTAGCAAGTAGGAGCTAGCAGTGGGGGGAGGAGTCATCTGGTTGGGAACCCTCACCATGGTATCTGGCCATGGTGAAGATTTGGCTTCAGAGCAGACTAGCATGGCCCTCAAATAGTCATGTCAGGTCAAATAGTCTAATCCAATATATCAGCAGAGGAGAGAGAAGACTGAAGATTCCCTTCAGGAGAGGGAAGCTTGAATACCTATTCCAATAAACCAACAAATGGGTAAGTTTATAGTCCACAGGGGATATTAAGAAAAAAGGAGGTAATGATTGAAAGCTTCTATGTAAAGACCAAAGAACAGAACCAACAGAGGACAATGGATCCAAGAAACTTCAAGCAAAACTTCAAAAAATCCAGGGAATACTCAGGCTCTGGATGAACTCAAAAAGGAATTCAAAAATCAAATAAGACAGGTTGAAAAAAATGGGAAAAGGAAAACAACAGCTTAAAAAGCAAAACAGGTCATCTAGAAACAGAGGCACATAAATCAAAACTAGAAAATAGTATCATAAAATCAAGAATTGGCCAACTGGAAAATAAGACAAAAAAGTAAAAGGATGAAAAGAACAACTTGAAAAGAAGAATGGACCAATTGGAAAAGGAGGATCAAAATGCCATGGAAGAAATTCAGTCTTTAAAAATTAGAATTGGGCAATTAGAAGCTAATGACTTCATGAGACATCAAGAAACAATAAAACAAAATCAAAAGAATGAAAAAAATACAAGAAAGACATGAAATACTTCATTGAAAAAAAAACAACTGACATGGAAAATAGAACCAGGAGAGAGAATTTAAGAATTATTGGACTACCTGAAAGTCATGACCAAAAGAAAAAAAAAACAAAGCCTAGACATCATACTACAGGAAATTATCCAAGAACACTGCCTTGATATTCTTGAACCAAAGGGTAAAATAGAGATTGAAAGAATCCACATATCACCTCTGGCATTAAATGCAGAAGTGACAGCTACCAGGAACTTTATAGCCAAATTCAAGAGCTCCCTGATAAAGGAGAAAATACCATAAGCAGCTAGAAAGAAACAATTCAGATATCATGGACCCCAGACAGCATCACACAGGATCTGGCAACCTCCACAAAGGACCAGAAGGCTGGGAATATGATATTCCAGAAGGCAAAGGAAGTAGGTTTACAAGGGAAGTAGGTTTACAACCAAGAATCAACTACTCAGAAAAACTATATTTTTTCAGGGCAAAGTATGTTCATTTAATAAAATGGAAGATTTCCAACCATTCCTGAAGAAAAGACCAGACTTAAACAGAAAATTTGAGGCCCAAATACAAAATTCAAGAAAAGCATAAAAAGGTAAATAAAAAAGAGAAAAAAAATTAAGGGTCAAAATAAGGTCAAATGACTTGTATTCCCATAAGGAAAAATATCTGTAACTCTTAAAAATTGTTATCATTATCATAGTAGTTATAAGAAGAATATGTAGAGGGTGTGGTAGTAAGCTGTTTAGGATGATATGACAAAAAAAAATAAAACTAGGGGCAAAAAAAAGAGAGAATAATACTAAAAGAAATGAGAAAAAAGAAGTAAAATGGGATAAAATATATCATATAAAGAAGTGTGTGGGATGTGGGGAGAGAAGACCAATACAATGGAAAGGAGGAAGAGTTTGGTGACAGGTAATACTTAACTTTACTCTCACTGGAATTGGCTCACAGAGGGGAAAACAGCCAGATTCATTGGGGAATAGAATTGTATCTTACCCTATAAAGAAGTAGAAGGGAAACAAAGTTCTTTTTAATCCTAAAATCCTTTTTTTAAATAGTCTGAAAGAGTAAAATTTTCCAACAGCTTACATTTATCTTAACAGCTAATTCTCTAGGAAAGGTATAGTTAATTTTTACAAAGTGCTCAAGTTTCTCTAAGGTAGAAGATACAAAAATGAAATGATTTTTTAGGTATCATTTGCATAAAATTTTTCTTCCACAGTACAACTTTCCAAATACAGTGCTTTTCAGGGTCAAAGGCTGGCAGAGCTAGAGTTCAGTAGTCTTACCTTTGCTCCTCTGACCTGTCCTGGTGCAGAAAAGACAATGGTCAAAGGTTTTCAGATCCTTTGTTTTTGTCTTTAAGTGGAAAATGTATACTCTGCATATCCTCCCACTGTATCTATTTTTCTGGTCCAAAAAACTAGAGGCCCAGGGAAGAGCTGCTTAACTTGGTCAATTCCACTGTGGAGAGTGTAGAGAATGTAATGTGTAAAAGAAAAAAAAATGTAATCTGTAATGTGTAAGAGATAAAAAAGAAGGAAAAAAAGTATTCAAAGATCTATTGCTCATTATTCTATCTTTGTCTGGCCTATTACATTTCTAAACATTTTTAAAAATGGGAAATTAAAATACAGCTCCAAAACACTCAAAAGAATAATGAAATCATTCAAAGGTCCCTTCTAGCAAGAGATTTAGGAAGGAAGTACTTTACATGTACAGGCATGTTACTTGGAAAGAAAACTCTAATGATTCATAAAATTACCACACTTCCCAAGTAGCTGAAAACAATAGTGCTCCCCAGAAAATGAAGCCAGGCATTCAAATCCTTTTAATGAAGTCTATCTCTTTTCTTTTAATCTCTTCATTTGTTGCAACACTAAGATTTATCTTTAAGGGAATAAAAAAATAGAATGTCTGGATTGACCATTTTCTTTTGCTTTGTTCCCCTTTGTTAAAAGGAAAAAAAAAAGAGGGTAAAATTAAGTGTTCAGATCACTGGAGATTTCCAGATGGCCAGACAAATGAGCACTTGGGCTCCTAAGCTGACCTTCTGTATAGATATGGATATACATATCTTTCTGGGGTCTCTATGGTTCTCCTGTTCAATACAAACTTCATTCAGCCAAAGTGCTTTAAATGTGTGACAATGAAATTACTGCATAAAACCCAGATCAAGGCTGATTCAATTACTCTAATCAAAATGGGATTTTTTTGTGTGTGGATTCTCAAAACTATTTCTTTATTTCCCTGATGCTTATATTTTAGATAGAAATGTAATATTCATCTTATATTTTTAAGAACTAGCAACTTATGAATGTGTTTGTTTTTATTTCTTTTGCACATTCACTTTTCCATTCCTACACCCTTAATAGTTCTCTTCTTTCTTTAATCTATATTGTATCCTCCAATCTCTTTTTCACAGTCCATGTTGATTATAAATATAACCATTTTTATTACTTCCTAAGAAGTTGACCACTGGACTTGTAGTCAGGAGGGCCTGAGTGCAAATCCTGCACTAAAAAGCATTTAGCAGCTGTGCAACACTGAGTCAATCACTTAACTTCCCTGTACCTCAGTTTCCCTATAGAGTACAATGGAGGAGGGGTGGCAGTAGATGTATCCTAAAGTTTTTTCTAGTTTTAAATTGATGACCTATTAACCTTTTGCCCTTTATTCTCCCCCCCCCCCCACCTTTTTTTTCTTTTTTAGCCTCTATCTCTTTTGGTTCGATACTACGTAAGATTACACAGGCAAGCTGGTCTGGGAATGGGCTCATATCTTCATTCCTCATTTTACTTAAGAGAGGATGTCTGAGGAAAGGGGAAGCTAGTATATGAGTGGACAAGGAAGTATCAAGAAGAACTGGCTTTAAGAACACTTTGGGGCAATGAAGCTAAAGGGGAAAGGGAAGACAATTTTACATCCTCAAAGAAAACGACACTATCTGGAATGATGCATTTGGTTCCTGAAATGGGTACAGGAGCAGGAGAGGTAAGTGACTATGCTATTCTAGTGCTTCCTACAACTTACCATTCAGTACGGACTGCTAGTGGTTTGGTAACTCACTGTAGAAAGAGACTTCAGGGTGACTATAAACCACCTCATGTTTAAACAGATGGACATCAGCAAAGATTATAATTATGAAAATGAGAATCTCCTCTAATGAAGGCCATCGGAATTCAATGGGAGAAAAAAGCCAATGAGGAAATAAATTCAAGGAAAGAATAGATTGCTTTTTTGCTACATGGGTTTGCATGCCTTGATCATCCTCTGTCACTCTTTCCCAGACCATTCACCTCATCTCCCTGCGATATCTCCTTATAGTGGGAAGATGAGAGTACCATCATCGTCTTTTTCACCCAGCTTCAAAACCTCTGAATCTTCTTTGCATCTTCCCTATCATTCACTTCCATCTAGTTTTATTGATTTTTCCTCCACAACTCTTTTCTCTGCACTCACACAGCCAGCATTCTATTCAGATCCTCATCATCTCTTGCCTGGGCTATTGCAATGGCTTCCTAATAGAGAGCTCTTGGCAGATTTCTCTTTACTCCTACCCATCATCCAAATAGCTTTCATATGAATATTCCTAATGCACACAAGGTTGACCATATTATTCCCCTTTTCAAAAAATCTCAGTGGCAGCTAAGTGGCAGAGCGGAAATAGCTCCAGCCCTAGAGTTAGGAAGACTCCTCTTCTTGAGTTCAAATCTGGTCTCAGACATTTAGTAGTTGGGTGGCCCTGGGTAAGTCATTTAACCCCTTTTTGCTTTAGTTTCCTCATCTGTAAAAATGAATTGTACAAAGGAATGGCAAACCAGCCCCATATCTTTGCCAAGAAAACCCCAAATTGGGGCACAAAATGTTGAACACAACTGAACAACAAGGGTCCACTAAGATAAAATAAAAACTCTTCGGTTTGGCAGAACAATCTTTCTTTCTAGACTAGCTTCATATTACTCCCACCCCCTCCTCAAGCCCTCTTTGTTCTAGCTCCACTGGTTTGCTTGCTGTTCCATTTTCTGTCTCTGCCATTGTACAACCTGTCTGTTATGTCTGGAAAGCTTTTCCTCCTCATCTCTACCTCTTGGAATTCCTAGCTCTCATTAAGGCTCAGCTGAGGTGCCACCAGCGAGACAAGGACTTTTTTGAAGCTCATCCTTCCTTTCTTAGGGCTCCCACCTCCATGTCCACTAGCAGACATTTACTTGGTGTATCCACTTAAGGATGTACATGTTCCTCCACAGTGGCAGGTACTCTTGGAGAGTACGGGGAGATCTGGGCTTTTTCATTGTACCTTTCAGTAGAGCACAGAGCTTGGCACGCACATGCAGTAGGGATATAAATGCTGACTTAAGTTGAACTGAATTGATAAATAGAGGGAAAGACAGATGCTGAGAAACTAAGAAAGGGTCTATAATAATGAAATTTAACCCCGAATGATCCAAGGCTAGAGTACAGAATCTACAGGTTTGGCACATGCAAACGATAAACAACTCTAATGATGAATAAGGGGATGAAGAAAATTCTTGATGAAGAACACGGTAGAGAGAAGGAAAAAAATCATAGAACTACGGACTTTTAGAGCTAGCGGCAATCTTAGCTTGCTTTTGAAGTATTCCAAAGGCTCAGTTCTTATTCTCTCCTTATAGTCTCCCTGCAGGTCTTCAAGTATATTACAAATCTAGCTCTTTCTGGCACCTCCTTCTATGTGTCAGGGCAAGTTAGAATCACATGCAGCTAACTGGATTGCACTTCAGTACAAATCCAAAAATGCTACAAAAAGCATTTCTCTCCTACCTGTGAGCCCCTTTAAGAAGAACAGTTTGCTGGGGAGTATCCTCAGCTCACCCTAAAGTAGATATGAACGAATGTCAGCCACACCGGGAGTGGATCCCTTCAATGTGTGCCTCACCAAATAAATAGAAATAATGCCTCAGGAATAGTCCCTTCTGTTGCTGTATCTAGTCTCCCTCCCTCACTGCCAGGGCAGTCAAGGGTTGCTTATATTTGAAAGGGTATGAATTGATGACCCAAATCCTCAAAGGCAGGGACATTTGGTATCATTTTTTCAGCCTCACTTCCCATGAAAGAACTTCTAATTCTCTTGGAAGTCAAGCTTTTGATCATACTTTAATGTAACAAGATGCCTTGGCAGAGAAGGTTCAAGTCTTTTACTTTCTGAATCCTTGATTGTGAAGTCAATCACACTGAGAAACTCTTCCCCTCTTAGGAAATTAAGTGCTCGCAACTAGCTGAACTTGTGAAATTTGATCCCCAACTTCTCTCCTTGAGGGCCAACGTCTGAATTCCCCAGAAGGCTCAATCTCACATCACTTGTCGGGAGGGTTAGGTGGGTGATGTAGTGGAACGGAACGCTGCCTGAGGAGTCAGGAGCCCTGGGTTCTAATCTCATCTCTGTCACTAACTATGTGATGATGTTGGGCAAATCATGAAGCCTCTCTGGCTTCTCAGTTTTCTCACCGCAGAATTAAAAAGTTGTATGCCACAATCCCCAAGGTCTTGCTCACTGCTCTGAAATGCGATTATTTTTGTGTTAATTTGGGCTGTTCGCGTTGGGGAATCGCTGCCTGCCTGGTGGGTGGAAGGTTTCACTAAGAGTTGATGAGAGAGCTCATTGGGAATGAAAGGCTTCACTCAGGAGTTCCATGGAGGTGACCTTCCTGTCAGGCAAATGTACCGCAGTAACCTTTCTAGCAGAAACCGGGAGAAGTTCTAATTTTCCAGAGACTAGACTTCTGCCTACCCCCCACCATTTTCCAAACTGCAAAAAGGTCCCCACTGCCTTAGTCATTAACTATCTCCCCAAGTACTTTAAAGATTTCGAATTATAACATTTCAGAGATTCAAGGGAAATGAGACGGCATCTGTATTACTGAAAGCATCAGCACAGAATTGTTCACCACAAGGCGTTAGGAACTAGAAAGGATCATAGAAATAAGATTGTTTAATCCTCTCACTTGGCAAATGAGGAAACTGAGGACCAGAGAGTGACTTGCTCAAGGTCACACAGCTAATTAGGACCAGAAATAGGATCTTGGATTTTCTAGTCCAATGTTCTTCCTACTGTGCCATACTGTCTCCCTGCCATTTCTATCCTTTATGGGGTCAGGGCAAGTATAATAACACCATACATTTATGTAGTGCTTGACAGTTTATAAAAGCTCTCTCATGCATTATTTTATATGGTACAGTATGGGTTCTGTAATGGAGAAAAATGGCTGACATTCTGCAAGGGGCAGATTGTGTTTGCAGAGACATTTAGAATTCGCCAGGCTGGTGGTGCTTTCTCCTAATTGTGGGCATATAATCAGATCATTATAATCAACTCAAACTACTTTACATTAGACTGATTCACTGCTCCCAGGACCCTGATCTCTGCTAATCTCCTCTGCTTGCCACTAGCTCAGTCCATTTAATGCTATTGTTCCATGCATCTGCTTCCTTTTTATCAGTTGTCCCTCTGATCCTAGAATTTCAGAAAAATGTCCATACGCATAGCCCTCACGGGTTTTTGAAAATACTATGTGGCTTCCTGTTCGTGAGTCTTAAGGGAAACACCTAAAATACAGGTTGCCCCCAAAGTCTCCTGCATTAGTGGAATAGGTCACTTTTTAATTTATTATTCTTTTTGTATTTCTTTAAAAGGAAGGAAAGGTGGTAGATCGAAAAGGGTCTGGGAGTCAGGAGAACTAGCTTCTTGTCCTGATTCTGCCATTAAATTATGTGACCTTAGCAAAGTCATTTTAAAGTCTTCAGACCTTTATCTTCAGCCATGACAGGAAGAAGTGGGACGACCTAAGGCCTAAATTACTTTCTAATTTTACAGTTCTTGGTTGTTTGCTTTCCATCTCCAAACTTACCATACCCTGAATGCACTCCATGCTCATTTCCATCTCTGGAAAATCTTTACTTCCTTCAAGGTGCATTTTCTATCTTCCTGTCTTATGCTCTGAATACACTTAGCCCGAGTTGAATGTAAACTCCTTGAGGGCTAGAATTGCTTTATTTTTACACTTATTTCACAAGAACAAAACATTGCACATTATGTTGGCACTTAATAAGCGACTAGGTAGGACAGTGGATAGAGAACTGGGCTTGAAACCAAGAAGATTCATCTTCATGAGTTCAAATCCTGCTTCAAATCACATACTAGCGGTGTGACTATGGACAAGTCATTTAACCCTGTTTACCTCAGTTCCTCATCTGCAAAATGACCTAGAGAAGGAAATGACAAACCACTCCAATATCTTTGCCAAGAAAACCCCAAACAGGATCAGGAAGGGATGGAAAAAACTCAACAACAAGAATAATGTCATTGCAGAATAGAATTAAAATCTAAAATTCTATAAAATGAAATGTTCTTTCACTTGTTAGAAAACAATATATTGTATGTTTATGCAGACATTAATTCTTCCAGTAATCAAAGTCTTTGACTAATATCCTGTTAAGATAACCGAAACTGAAGAAGGCAGTGTTTCAGCAAAAGCTTTGCCCAAACTTTGCCGGAGGTTAATAGCTTTGCCTCTGCTTTTCAGTTAAAAAGAGAAGTCCTTTCAACTTTGCCTCAACCACAGCCTACCATTTGTCACCTGGGAACTGAAAACCTCTCCTTGGTTGACCTATGATGCTGCTCTGTGAAGTCTGCTAGTTGTAAATGTAATTGTAATGGCTCAGTGTCAGTTAATCTAAGAGGCCTGACAGTAGGACTCGGGGAGAAGAGACCTGTAATGATCTTTTTGCACCTTGTAGAGGGCATGACTTATGTGAGGGTAGCATGGATTATGTGAAGAGCCTGAGAAACTAAATGACTGAAGGAACAAATGTTTGTGGGTTGGTATTGAATTTGAGAAAGGATCTTTTCAAATTTATTGTAAAATTAACTATATATATATATTTTTTTTCTGACTGCGATCTAGGAGATCAGAATTTCTTGATATAAAAGTCTTTAAGAAAAGGACCCCACCTAGCTGATATCCTTGATACAGTTAAGCCAAAAATTGGAATACTGGAGTTTCCATCTGCACTATTAATTCCAATTCTGTTTTCTTACAGACTGAAAGGTGTTCAGAAATGACACATCCATGATGTGTCAGATACTATGTTAGGTGAGAGAGGGGATATAAAGAGATAAAGTATATGTTATGATCAAAATCTCTGGAGACTATATATTAATTTTAAATTATTTATTAGTAAAAGTTAGAGAACAATAGAAAGATCATCAGGCTGTCCAGACTAAACAACTACTTCCATGTTTCTCTACCACGTGTCCTGCCAAAGAGAGAGTCCCAAGCCAAAAAGACCAAGGCACTGCTTGTCCTCTTCATTATAAGGTCAATGATGTCATTCTTCCTACATCTCTGATTGGCCAGGCTTAACTTCAGTTCCTGTCCCCAAGTCCTGACTTCTGGACACATCACCCATCATACAGGGACTTCCACCAGCCCATTCCAGAAATCAGGACTCCAGGTACCCATGGGGCACTTCAGTCAAATGACTCACTGGCATCCTGACTTAATACACATATGCAGGTAAGGGGTTTTCTTTTCTTAAAAATAATTTCATTTCATTTTATTTTATTTTAATGACAAATTTCCACATGAGTTTTCTGATGTCATATAATTGAAACTGTCTCCTTCTCTCCTCCCTCCAGCAACAGGCAAGCAATTCAATCTGAATTATATACGTATTACCATGCAAAACAGGTTTCCATATTATTCATTTTCATAAGTAATCTTATAAGAGCAAACCCTAAAACATATACCCAAACAAACAAGTGATAAACCATATGCTTCCCTCTGCATTCTTACTCCATGAGTTCTTTCTCTGGATATGGAGAGCATTGTTGATCATTCCATAATATTGCTGTTATCGTGTACAATGTTTTCCTGGTTCTGCTTATTTCACTCTGCACCAGTTCATGTAGGTCTTTGGTAAGGGATTTTCAAGTGGAATAAGGGGGGTATTTTATATTAATTCACACAATGTCATCCATGGTCTCAAGAGCATTAGAATTTGTTTGGGAAGATAAGACAAAATTAGGTGAATAAGAGCTATTCCGCACCTGATAAACTGTTGAAGAATATGAACAGGCAATTGTTTAGGGAAGAAAATAAGCTATGGCTATCTATAGCTATATGAAAAAATGCTCAGTTAATTAGCAAAGTGCAAATTAAAGCAATTCTGAGATTCTACATTATACTCAAAAGAGTAGCAAAAATGACAAAAAAAATGATAAATATTGGAGAGGCTTTGGGAAAAAAGCTATAATGATCCACAGTTGGTAGATCTATGTGTGGATGGCACCAATCTGGAAAGAAATTTGGAATTAGCCTCAAAAAATGACTAAATCTAAGCCCTTTGACTCAATTAGATCCACACTCTTCAAAGATCAAAGAAACAGGAAATGGTTTTATATATACACAAAACTATTTTCATAGCCGCTCTTTTTGTGGTGGCTAAACAAAACTGGACTCTAAAGGGAGCATATCAATTGAGAATTGTCTTAATAAGTTATGATATATGAATGTGACAGAATAATATTGTGCTGTAATAAATGAGGAAATAATTTCATAGACACATGACAAGACATATATGAAGTGGTACAGAAAGAAGTAGCTAGAATAAAAGAAAAATTTATACTACAACAATATCAGTATTGTAAAAATAAACAATTAAAAAAAACTGGTGAACAATGAAATGAGCAGAACCAGAAAAACAATTTATGCAGTAATAATAACATTGAAAAGTCAACTCTGAAAGATGTAAGAACTGTAATAATAAAAAGAATAATCTATTCATGTTTACAGAGAACTGGTACTGAAACATTCTATTAACCTCCTAACAAAGAATAGAGAATGAGACATGTATTTTTATATATAATCAATCAGGGACTTTGCTTAACTTCCTATGTATATTTTTTACAGGGAAATTTATTTTTCTTTTCTTTTATTTTTTAATGGGGTGAGAAGTGGTAAGAAAAGAAATAGATTTTTGTCAACCAAAAAACAGATTGGGGAGTGGTACTATAGATGTACAATGTTACATGAACTTGCAGATAAAATCACTATTTTGTTAGTTTTACTTAATTTTTTACTTTAGAGGAGGTATTTTCAAGGATTAGGGATAATTTATAAATATCTCTAACATAAAAACAAAACACATCAATGAAACTAAAAATTTTAAAAATGCAAGATATATATATATATATATGTGTGTATATATATACACATATCCTCCACAAAAATATATAGAAAAATTAAGACCAATGCTACACAGATCATTCTGAAAAACTAAAAAAGAAAATACTCTAAATGTTTGATGAGGCAAATGTAGTCCTAAGATCTAAACAATGGAAGGATAAAGAACCAGAGAATTATAAACCAATATAAATAATGAATATGATTCAAAAATTTTAAATAAAATCTTGACAAAGAGATTAGGGTGATTCATCCAAGGAGTGAGTGGGGTGCGGAAATCTGATATTAACCAAGTTGGATGCACCATTAGGTAAATAATCAACATAATGATTGCATTAAAGTTTATGATGTCCCAAACCATTCAGTTATCTCAATAAACATGGAAGAAAAGTCTCTGACAAAGTACAACAATCCTTTATGCTAAAATCCCACAAAATTTATGCCTAGATGGTCTTTTTACAAAATCTATCAAACCAAAAGAAGTATCATATCCAGTAGGATTACACTAGAAGCTTCCCAATAAATATAAGGCTAATTCAGGATATTCACTCTTCTAAATGTTGTTTGATATAATTCTAGAAATGCTAGTTATAAAAATAAGACAAATGAAAGAAATCAATGACATAAATATAGGCAAACCATAGATAAAATAATCTATTTGCTCATGACATCATGATTTACTTAGAAAATCCAAGATATTCACCAGACACTAATTAAGATAATTTAATGGTTCAGTAAAATTGCAGGCTATAAAATAACTCCAAAGAAAATACCTCTTAAATCAATGGTATTTCAAAACAACAATAACAAAATCCATGGGATAAAGAATAATGAATATGGAAATCTCATTCCAGATAACTACAAAATGAGTTAAAATATTTGGGGACCCATTTACCAAAGCACATGCATAGATTCAATTACAAAATGTTCCTAAAAACAAACAATTTTAAAATAGATGGAAGAATATTCCATGCTAACAGATGGACCATGATAATATAATAAAAACAATACCACCTAAGTTAGGTTAAAATTTTAATTCAATAATAATTGCATTAAATGTACCAAGGAATACTTTATAAAAACTGATAAATAAAAAATAAATAAAAATCATTTATAAATGTAAACTCACTTGGAAAAATTAAAGGTATAGAAAATTTAGGGAGAATAGTATTTTTTGACTTTTAATTATAAGTAATATATTAAAATCATATGGCATTAATAAAAAGAGTGAGATTAATGAACAGATGACAAGGAGATATCTGAAAAAAAATGGAACTCAATATCCCAATGTTTGATATCTAGAACAAATTATTTAGGAAAGAATTTCATATTTGAGAAAAACCCCTGGGAAAACGGACAGTGTGGCATAAATTAGGATTATGCATTATTCCATGATAATTATAAGTGAACCTATGACTTTAATATTAAAAATTACATCATAAAAAGTTGAAGAGAAACATCATATACCTTTTACTTTTGTGGGTAGTAGATATATTTTTACTTAACCAAACAAGGGACGGAAGCAATGAGAAAATATATAATAGATAACCATGCCTAAATAAAACCGAAAAGCTTCAGCACAAACAAAATTAATGTATCTACAATAAGGGAAGTAGTTGAATGGGAAAATTGTTTTATTATTATATTTCTCTGATAAATAGTTGGTATCCAAGATATATAATGCTACTGACTATCCATTCCTCAATAAATGGCCACAGGATATGAACAAATGATTCTCAAAAGAACTGCAAATTATTAATAACCACATGAAAGAAGAATCTGAATCATTAATAAGGAAAGAAATGAAAATCAAAACAACAACGCTTTGCAGGCTTCCTTTGAGCTGGCAATGAGCCATTATGACTACTCTTAATCTGGTCTTGCAACCAGTTGCAAATCTAACTTATTGTACCTTCCCTAACACAGACATCCAATACTAAGACAATACCTACTCATCAGATTTGACAGTCATGTCAATCAAATGTCACAAGACCAAGAAGTGAAAAGGGGCTCTAGAAAGGAAGACAGCTGTTATGAACCTCAAGCACCGTATCTCTGAATTAAATTCTTTGGAAGTGTTGGGTTCTCTCAGGTCTACTAAATTAGAAATGACATCATAAATTAGAAATAAAATAAGGCAAGAGATTAGATTCCCTGACTATGCATTAACAAAGATCTGAGAAGTGGTATCTGATAGGGGAGTGCTATTAAGATGCCCACTACTAGGCAATGTCCCCTAATCATGGGGGATCAAGCTCAGCTCAGAGAATTGGGGACATGACTTCTGTGCCACATCTCATCACCATTCAAACTGTCTCTTAGATATAATTTGTGGTCTGGTAACAGAGTAACAGAACTTTCAGCTATGGACCACATATGGATACTTGGGATTGAAACACAGATATCTGAAATAAATCCTGATAGTCTTTCCAGAGGTATGATAGTTGAGACCACAGCAACAATACTAAGAGAGACAGGTGAGCTGCCATTTTGTCGGACCCTTATTTGGTTATTCCTTTTTGTGAATCTTAAAACTGCTCAAACTATACTTCAGGAGATTTGATTAAGCTATTCCCCATTTTTAACAATAGAGGTACTTGATCAGGAATGTATTGAGAACTTTTAAAATTACTCCACTCTACTCAGACAGTGCCTTAAGGGAAGATAAAGTTGCAAACTCCTGACTAAACAATGAAAAGTCCCTAACTCATATCTTATAGTAAAGCTAGAACCTTAAGCTAGTTCTATTTTTAGATCTAATACAAAAAGGTGCTCAGTACCTAAAAAGGTTAATCACTAAAAGGTCAAGCAACTTACAAAAGGCAAATTTAACAAAAGAGGTGTGAAGTACTCAGTAGATTTTATCTAACCAGAGAAGGTGAGAACAAAAGAAGATGTGAACTAAGAATGGTCAGTCCTGGGGGAAAGCGTCTACTGTGATTGGTAGATGTGAAAATTGAGGGGAGGTGACATAAGAGAAAATTTCTTTAAAAGGAAGGAGAGTTTGAAATTGAGTTAGTAGGAGTTCAGACTAGTTGGAGTTCGGAGTTGAAGTGAGGACTGGACCTTGCTTGAAGACGATCTTGTGGTGATTGATAAAGACTGCCTTGCTCTCCGTTAGGCTCAGGCCCTTTCTACTATTTTCTTTCTCTCCCTCCCTCCCTCCCTCCCTTCCCCCCCCCCCCCTCTCTCTCTCTCTCTCTCTCTCTCTCTCTCCTTCCCTTAATTCCCTCATTTATATTAATTAAAATCTCCATAAAACCCAGCTGACTTGGGTATTTTCATATTTGGGAATTTTCCATGGCGACCACTTAATTTTAGATTTTTAAACCAAGACACTAAAAATTATCATTACATTTTGGCCGAAACCTTTACAGTTTTGGCAATTCACAGTCTTGGCAAACCACATTTTCATGGTTACATTTTCACACAGTGCCCTTTGACCCTTGCAAAAACTAGGATGTCTGGATTGTGGCATACTAACATTAGAGGTGAGGTGGAGCTGACCTAAACCAGGTGTGCATAGAAACATCTTGGGTACATAGCCCAAGCTGTGATCTTCTTCTTCCTAATAACCATTACTATGAGAGTGGGGTAAGCGCCATAAGAACTAGAAAAAGCAGAGAGAACTGTATTTGGAAATCATTAAGTACAGAAATAGTTCCCAGGGGCACCAGTATATTATATGTATAATGATTAATATTAATAATAATTTTCATTAAGTCTTCAAGAAAAATGTTATCTTCTTTATGCACATTTCAGTAAGAATACTATTAAAATTAAATATAAAAATAGTTTTCACAATGGGGACCTTTTAGTTATCTAGAAAATTGATAAGATAAGAATATCTAATTTTCTGACCATTTGATCATTTCAAATTTTTTACTATGCATTGAGAAGCAATGTGGGTTAGTGAATAAAGAACCATGTTTGGAGCAGAGGAGACCTGGGTTCAAATTTTCACTCTGAGATATACTGGCTGCATGACCTTAGACATGTCATTTAATTTCCAAGGGATCTAGACAATTCTCTAGGATTAAAAATTAATGAGCATATGCCAACATGCACTAATAGAGGATGTTTATTCTTTCTGAATTTACCAATGATCTTTTATCTGTCAAATCCAGTGGTCTCATTCTGCTTGGCTTCTCTTTGACCCTGTGGATCATCCTCTTTCTCTAGGTTTTAGGGACACTATTTTCTCCTGGTTCTCTTTCTCTCTATATGACCATTCTTCAGTCTCCTTTCCTGGATCCTCTTTCAGATCAAGCACTTTAGCCAAAGATGTTCCATAGGGTTCTGTCCTGGACCTTCTTCTCTTCTCCCTTTTTTCTACTTTACTTGGTAATCTCATCAGCTCCCATGGATTTAATCACTATCTCTATGCTGATGATTCTCTCTACTGATATCCAATCAGTCTTTCAGACATCTCAAATTGGACAACCAGTAGACATATTCAACTTAACATGTCCCAAAGTGACCTCTCTCTTTCCCCCTGCCCCATTTCATGATCTCCTCTCTTCCTTATAACTACAGAGAGCAATACCAGCCTCCCGGCTTCCCAGGCTCACAACCTCAGAATCATCTTGGATTCCAAGTTATCTCTTCCCCTCCCCCCACCCCCACTCCATATCCAAGCTGTTACCAAGGCCTGCCAGTTTCACTTTACAATATCTCTCCAATATGCTCCCTTCTTTCTTCTGATGCTGCCATCACTCTGATGCAGGACCTCATCACCTCATACCTGGACTATGGCAATTGCTTGCCAGTGGGTCTACCTGTCTTTAGACTCCCCACACTCCAAACTATTCTCCATTCTGTTGGCAAAGTAATTTGACTAAAGTGCAAGTCTGATCCAGTCAGTCTCCAATTCAGTCAACTTCAGTGACTCCATATTGCCCCAGAATCCAATCCAAAACATTCAAAGCCCTCTCTTACATTTCCATGCTTCTTTTTTTCTTTTTTTTTTACTCTCTAAAAGTACTCTTCAGTCCAGTGACATGGATCTCTTGGCTGTTTCTTGAACAACATACTCTTATCTCTCAGGTATAGGTATTTTTTTCTGGCAGTTCTCCATGGCTAGAATATTCTCTCTCCTCATCTCTACCTTAAAGCCTTTCCTGGCTTTAAGTACCAGCAAAAATCTCAATTTTTTACAGGAAGCTTTTACTAACCCTTATTAATTGTGGTGCCTTTCCTCTTAATTATTTCCTATGTATTCTGTCCATCCCTTGTTTATATATAATCATTCACTGGTTATTAGATTGTGAGCTCCTTGAAGGAAGAGTATATCTTTTGCCTCTTTTTGTGTCTACAATACGTAGAATAGTGCCTAACACATAATAAATACTTAATAAGTGTTAGTTGCTTTGTCCCCTGAGAAACATGAAATCATAAATCAAGAATAAAAAATGAAAAACTATTGAAAAAGTAGGATATTACAATAATGTTCCTTATTTTGTTTTTAAAGCACTTTGAAAATTATTTTAAATCTCTTTAATCCTTCTCCAATAAGTGTGATAGAGGAACACAAAATTTGCTGCCTTACAGCTAGAGAAATTAAACATAAACAAGAAAGATTTGCTCAAGATCAAGTCAGAAGTCAATGACAGAAGTAACTTAAGGAGAACAGTTAACAACATACTTGGATATATAGGCATTTCTGTTAGGTACTGAATCAAATTCTAACTTGAAACTCATGATATGGGAAGAGGACGTGGTCCAGTGGTATTTCAAAAGCAAAAGAAGCTTTCTAACTAAACCATTAGAGACCATTTATCACTATTTGGAATAATTGTTGGCATCTACTGAACATATCATCATTTCTGAGCATGCTTCAGGAGAAGGGCCCTAGAGGATAGGGTCATCAGCAACCAAACCTTCCAGCTGTTTGTTTCAATTTCTTGCCTACTGAGGTTCTTAATCTTCATTATTCCAGATATAAGGCTTCAATTTTTTAAAAGGGAAAGAAAACAAGAACTTCAGCAAAAAATAAAACCCATCCTAGACCTCTTGAGAGTTTCTGACTAGCAAATGAAAATTATGAAAAAGAATAGCTCTGTCCCATGGAATTTACCTATAGAAAAACAAAAGGCCTACACTGTGATAATTTCCTTTTAATTAAAGGTAGATTATCCTGAGTTCCTATTTTCAGGTAAAGGTTCTACAGAAAAGAAAAAAAGTCCCATTACAACAAAAACCTATGTATAACTAAAAGACTGTCAGCTACTGCTGGCATTACCTAGTTCAAAACAATATTTAATAAAAAACGATTCTAGATTCTTGCAGTGTATAGTAGGCTAATGACATCCTTTAAAAAATTTAAGCCACTTTGGATGGAAATAGCTCCCAAATTAATCCATCAATTAATATACATTTATTAAGGACCATATACCAGTCACTATGCTAGGTCTTGAGAATGCAAATACAAAGAATGAAACAATCTCTACTCACAGGGAGCTTACGTTCTAATGAGGAAAGAATATCTTACAAACTTTCCTGCCTTTGTAAATAGGGCAGGAACATAACTAAACTTTTCTTCATGACTCAAGATTAACAATAATTATTGCATCGGGTCTTTGGAGATATGCAGGATTGATTGCACCTAGACTAAAATTAGGGTGTATTCTTGGCTCCTTTCATACTTGATAAGATTCCTTCAGCTGTGAATGAGGATGTGGGTTCTTGAACCTGCCTCTTCTCCACCTAGCTCCAGACACCACAGGACTCTTCCAAGTTGGACCACCAGCTTGAGAGACTGACTCAGTGAGAAACTTTTGATCTAGAGAGTCACTGAGTTCAATCATAAGGACATAAAGAGAGATATCTCCCCGCAGATTGATGAACAAAACTTTTCTGGTAGAGTTTCTAATGTGGATACATATCATATAAGCCTTGGGGGGAGAAGCTGAAGTGACTGGAACATGTTATTTAGTAGAACTAAACAGTGATATGGTTTACAGTCAGGGATTCTGTATTGTTTTTTTGCCTTGCTTCCTGTCTATTTTTTTTCCTTTCTGTTTTGTGACCAGAGAAAATGCCTCTGGGAGTTGTTTCTTGGCATTCCTTTGCCCTCATCTCCCACCTTACTCTCCTTTCTCATCTTTTTCTCCCTGCTCAAAGTTGGAAAGTCTGCATGGCTGCTTTTTAAGGCTGGTTCCTCTGACACTAATAATCCCATTTCCAGGAATAACTTCATGTTTTATGTGTTTGGGTTAATTGTTAAATAATCTAGTTTTCATTAAACGTTTGCCTGGTAATTTATGTACTTGGTTGTTCTACTTATATCAAATTGGTATGTCCTTTACTGAGCTAAGAATTCCTGTAATAAAATAACCTGATTAAAATAATTTTCTCACGCAAAATTACATAGCTACTTTGTAGTGTTCAGTTTTGCTAGACATCTTTGACCAATGTCTAAAAATGATCCTAAGAGTACTAAATATAAACAAATTTAGGAAGGAGTAGCTGACAATCTCTGGTAGAAGATGGTGCTAGAATTCTACAAAATTGCTGTGCTTTTAGTTCTGATCCAGTTTTTAAATTTTTCTCCCTGATTTCTCACTCTCAGATTGAGAGCTGTCACTCTGAAAAAATTATAGCTGTCATTCCTTACCATTAACTGTTTTCCATATCTAATGTGCTAATAACTACTAGAAAACCAGATAAGCAATTTTTTGAGTTGCATAGAGAATACATCAGTTTCTGAGTAATGGCCTGAAGAAATCTCTTACAGAATAAACTGCACAGACTTTGTGATTGGTAGTTATAGTTATTATTATGTATAGTCTAAGGACTTTGGTTTCTTTTTTGATGCCTGGGTTTACATATGTATTCCAAAGGACTGAGGACCCAAAAGTTAATCTCCAGATGAATAGGGCATTATTTTTGTAGTACTTTAACAAAAATAATCAGATAGATTGCTAAGGGTCAGATTTCAACTCTGGAGTTATTTCTCACTCACACTCCCTGATACTTCCTAAACTAATCAGTTTTAAGCTTTATAGACTTTACCTCCACAGCATCTTTGTTCCACTCAATATTCTTGCTCTCTAAGTTATAAATTTAACTCTCATAGTTCTTGTTTCTCTTTTGGAATACTCAGGAACAGTGTGTTGTGGTTCTACGTTCTCAAATTTTACAGGGTCCTCTGTCTCATCAAATGTTGGATCATTTTCCTTTGTTTATTAGTATTTATTAATTCATGGCCTAAATATATCTTGAGGATTTCCTTCTGTTGCTACCATTTCCCCTAAAATATTTATCTATTTATGTAAAGATCTTCCTAATTTGTATTTTCTTCTTCCTGAAATCTTTGGTAATTTCATTCTTTTTTTCTCCCATTTATTTTGTCCTACTACCCACTTTCTGACTCTTCCTCATTGCGGGGCAGATCTTAAAACTTCTCAGTATTCTCTCACACTGGGCAATTCACAGTTCTCCCCTATATGTCTTTTTTCCAAGCAACTTCTGAGAGATGAGAACTGGCCTCAGCTGGATGTTGTGCTCTTTCTCGCATGTTTAGTGAAGTGCTTCACAGTTCCCTCCCTGACCCTCTGTCATGGTGTTCTATCCTTGTTACTTGTCTCATTTCCTCCTTAGTTCTTCAGTCCAGAAAGGGCAGTTTGAAGCTTTGCAGCACTGGTGTTCCAGGGTTGTCCACCCCAGCACTGGCAGTGAGTTTTGCAGTTCTGGTGCTCTAGAGTTATGACTCCCAGCAATCAGTTATTCAACACATACTAAGCACCTACTTCGTGTGTGTGTGTGTGTGTGTGTGTGTGTGTGCGCGCGTGTGTGATAAGACTGTGTCATGTCTGCTGGTGTAGTGACATTGGTTCCCTTAATTTTGGTGAAATGTTTAATGATGATGAGAAATGATGGGTTAGATATTCTATGGGTTTTTGTGCTTCATTAACATGATCTGCAGCCTTAACTGAAAAAGATATGTAATACAGTAGTTTCTACCTCTGCTAATTCCTGAAAGTGATCAGTTACGCTTCTGTAATCTATCAAAGTCAACTATTTTCTAAAATGAGATTATAGTAGCAGCAAATTTTAAGAAGTTCAAAGAGAGATTTTTTTATCCCCTCTACTTTAAATTTTATAGTGAAACTAAAGTGGAGATAAGTGAAATGATGTGCCAAAATTCATCTAGTTAATTAGTCGATTAGGAAACTAATATTATTTAGCCATTTTTATCAACTTCCCATACTGACACACTCACTTTCCAATTTGAATTTCATAACCTATATATATCTTTCACAGATAAACTACTGAACTTGACAATCATGGATCATGGGAGGATCATTAGCTTTTGGAAAGGCAAACCTATTTTCAACTGACTTCTAAATGTCTTATGGCCAGGACAGACAGCACTGGCTGTAGAACATTGCTTTAAAATACTAGAAAGAAACAGTATTTCAGTCATTTCCCCCTCTTCTCATATGATAATTAGCTATGAGAAATTAGCACATGGCCAACAGTTATCAAGAGAAGAACTAATGATGCAGCTAACGATAATGATCCCACACATTGAAAAAATGACAAATCTTGGCATTTGGAAGGGTACATCAACAACAAAAAAAGATATGCTGTACATACCTATTATTATGGCTAACACTATCTTAAATGGGGATAAATGGAAAACAAATTAAAAACTCAATTGCTAATTTCTCCCTTTTATACCATATGTTCACTTTCCCTTCTTGGACTCAGAATCATTTTATCATGTACTAGCTTGAAACTGTGAAGCCTGGAAAATTCCATCAAAAGAAGGACAACTGTCAGAAGATGGATACCATCTTTCAGAAGTTAATGTCTATAGAGGAAGGATGGCATTCATATATTTTTAGCTCATGTGTAATTCCTCACTCTTCTTCCTCTCCCAGGCTCACAACTACTGAAAGGAAAATCAAGAAAAATGTGTTTTTCCTGTATGATCCCTGCTTTCCCTCCCTCTGATTTTAAAGAGTAACCTTGGCTTCAGTACAGAGGCTCCTGGGGGGCTTCCAGACATCAATCAGTTTCACAGCTGGATGCATGGATTCAGCTCACCTAAAGCTCCTTCCTTGCTTTGCTGTGATGAGGCTTTTCAATCAATCAATAAACCAACCAACAAGTCCTGTGATACCTCGATTAACGAATCCTTGGGGAACAAGACAATGAAGCTGGCGACGTTCAAGAAACAAACCCAATTTGTAAACCCTGGGAAGCTGTGCGTACAGGAATCAGGAAGCTCCAACATAATGTTATTATTGAGCCACATTCAGGAGCTGGTTTAAGATAAAAACAGTCTTGGTGTAACCTATTTTTATCCTCCAGGTTAATATAAATGGGGCCTGATTCTGGACAAGAAGGTGGTGCTACTGTCTCTAGGTGGCTCATTTCAGCCTCTGTGTATCCCTGTAGTAGGTCCCTGGTGCCCTTCTATTGCCTAACTTCCTATATTAGGAGGAAAGGAAAAAAATCGTTTCTGTATTCAATAATTCTAGTTGCTCATCTAGATCATCTTTCCCACACTCCTAACTTTGACTTACTAGCCCACTGCCAGCCATTTAAGATTCAGATCTATTCTCCGAAGCTTCTGGGAATAAATGTTTTGTCCTCTGTATTCTGAAATGAACCTGGTAAATCCTTCCTTCCATAGTACATTGGAGCACTTTCCCTCATTTTCCTTTCTAAGTGAAGGTTGAGCTTCTGACTTTCCCAACCTCCCTTGTTCACTTCCTTCTGCTCCTATTTTCTAGAGATTCTGATGTTGACTTAGCAGCTAATGGCATATTTAGCTCTTAGTACTCTTTTCTGACAACTGAGAAGGCATTCCATATGAAATCTATATCCTGGGTGATAAGATCAAGCTCTACTAAGGTAGCTTCTTCCACTCTGTCCCCTTTTAGGTTAATTAGGTCCTTGACTGGCCCAAGTATCAAAGTAGTTTTCTCGTTACCTAAGGGCATAAAAAATCCTGCCCATGTTATGTTACATTTGCCTGATGTTCCAAGGCTGGAGTCACCACATTCAGTCCTGAGAAGAAGATGTGTTTCAATATGGAGATGAGGGAGAAGAGGGGCACTTCTAAAGAGCTGTAACCTTGTTGAGTATCCTTTCTGTGCTGTGGCTAAGTTAGACTCCTTTTGTTCAATGAACTACAGATGCCTCATTTTGTTTTGATAATGGATCTAAACTAGTGTTGTTGAACCTTTTAGAGACTGTACCCTCACGCCATATGTGAGCCACCCCTTTACCCCAGACAAGGGAGGAAAGAAGCACTCCTATTGGGCTGCTGGACAGAGGGGTGGGTCATGTGAGAAATGTTCTTAGGTGCATGTGGAAAGGGGGTGGGGAGGAGCCCCCTCCAGCACGTGTGCCCTAGGTTTGCCAACGCAGATCTAAACTATCAAGGGACTAGCCTGCATGAGATTCAGCCCACATCATCTATAATGAAATTTCTGACAAAGAAGTATGTTGTTGGAATGGATCCTTATGGTAAATAGAGGGAGACAGTATTATATTTAGTGGGTGCAGTTCTTTTTAGAACTATCCATGGAAATCAAGTTTTTGGTGCCCTTAAGGAAGCTATCTACAGTGGTCTATATTTATTGCTGGCTATTTTTCTTATACTATTCTTGGCACTACAGTAGATACAAAAGAAGTAAAAGGCCACAGAGAGACTGAAGTCCAGTTGGGGAGATAAGACACTGAGAAATGAAACAAAGAATATGACAGTTTAATGAGAAAACAGTCATTTCTTGGTACGGATGTGTGAAAGTTGCTAAGGAAGGCAGAGATCAAAGTGGACTAGAGCCATAAAAGAAACATTTATGGACAAGGTGAGATCTGAAAAATGGGTGGTATGTGGATGGGTGAAAAATCTTATTTCTATTTTTATATCATCCCAAATAACATGTCCTCTTCTGGACTCACAAGGCCATGACTATAGTAGGAGTCCTAATTTCCTCTAGTATGAACTATTACTATAGTTTCTGGTTGATCTGTATGCCTGAGTTCTCCTCAGTTTAATCTACACTTCACTTAGGTAGGAAATATCTTTCTAAAGCATAGGCCTGACTAGATCTGCCTCTTATTCAAGAAAACTTAGTGGCTCCCAATTACCTGAAGGATCAAACATAAAGTCTTTGGTTTGACATCTAAAACCTTTCACAATCCATCTCCTTCCTTACATTTCCAGTTTTAGCATTTTATTCCTCTCTGAGCAATCTGTGATCCCCTAACATTGGTATGGTCTTTTTGCTATTCCTCACACATGATAATACATCTCTTAGTGCATTGCATTTGCTGGTTGTCCCTCATGCCTGGAATGCTTGCCCATTTCACCTTTTCCTCTTAGTTTCCTTGACTTCCTTCCACTTTTTTTTATAGGAGGCCTTTTGTTTTCCCCTAAACCCACAATCCCAGTGCCTTTAATCCGAGATTTCCTTCCATTTAAATTGTATCTATCTTGTATATATACACTGAATACTGTTTCCACTGGTAGAATGTGAGCCCCATAAAGGTTTGGGATTATGCTGTCACATTTTTTTTTGTCTTCCCAGTACGTAATATAGAGCCTGTTATATCATATGAGTGTTCCTAAAAATGAAAAGGATAAAGTCTAGGATATGGAACTCTACTTGGAGAAAGTAGTTTGAGGGGGGAAAAAACCATGGGAGAAGGAAATATTGTTCTTTATTCATCCCTGTCCCTGATGCTATGGGACACAACTGTCTGAATCAAAACTAGACTGTTTGTACAAAGAAGAATGGGGTTGGAGCCAGGCCTAGAGATGGGAGGCTCTGGGTTCAAATCTGCCCTCAGACACTTCCCAGCTGTGTGACCCTGGGCAAGTCACTTGACCCCCCATTGCCTAGCCCTTACCACTCTTCTGCCTTGGAGACAATACACAGTATTGACTCCAAGACGGAAGGTAAGGGTTTAAAAAGAAAAAAAGAATGGGGTTGGTCTAAGTGGTTTAAAGTAAAGGTGACTTCAAAAAATATTCAGTAAAAATCTGGAGAAGAAGAGAGGGAAAATCAGATTATTATGCAAACAAATGTTTGGTAATCCAGGGAAAAAGCAAGTATGACACACTGAACAGGGTGATAGTTCCAATCACCAACAAAAATATCTGCCAGCTAGTTCACGCCCATGTAGAAAAGGATGTGATTTTCTGGTCAAATTATGTTTCAAAATGATCAAGTATGGAGTTAAATTTGAGCTAACAAATTATATTGCAACTTACTGTATTGGCCTGTTGCTGGCCAGAAGCCTATTTAATAGATTTGGCATTGACAAGACAGGTCAAAATGATTGGAGATGAAAGGAATAAGGAAAGCATTGAAAGCTCGTCCACTGTTTTTATATCTACCCTATGATTCAGGTCGTGCCAGAGTTACTGTTGGGAACAAAGCCTTTGGAATCCTTATGGGAGCTATATATAACTAACTATTCTTCACTGTTCATTGTCAAACATTTCCCTTTCAGAAAGCAAAGAATTCAATGTTGAAATAAATAGTAAACAAATCATCATGGCCCAGAGTATCTGAATCTCAAAAAAGAATTCTCATGGAACATAAAGAATAATGTAGCTCTGGAAGTGTTTGGGGAGATACCCAAGAAATCTAGTGCTGGAGATGGGATGATCCCATCTAAGAAAATAAGCCCAACAAAGAACTGAAGAGATGAAATCTTTCCAAAATGTCTATCTTTTTCAAAAAACAAAGTTGACCGGGAAAAGGCAAGTTTTTATGGCTGAAAGTAAGCTGCACATAGTTAACCATTATAATACATAATTTTCTATGAAGATTTTTCAGACTAAGATAAATAAACTTACTGAACCAGCTCCCCCCTCACCACTTGACTAAATGAATGACCACGGTATGATGAATAGGACTAGATTAATTAGGATTTTGAATGCTAGACAAATTTAGAATTGATCTAGTATGGAAGAGAAATTTGAGAAAATTGAGGTTATCCTACTATGAGCTCTTCTCTTTTTCTTTATCTGAAAACACTTCAAGAACATCTTGTATTGTCAACTCTTTTGTACCATTCTCCAACCAAAAGTGGATCTTTTCTCTGCCACAGTCAACTCTGCAACTTGTGCCCTTTTGTTTTTTTTAAGAGCTTGTCCTTTTGATTAATCTCCTCTCTCTCTGCACCTTCTCTCTATCTACTGCTACTCTTTATCTGCTTTTCTGTTATTTAAAAAAGGATCTCAGATTTCCTATATATTTAGAAAAAAACCTTCATTTGGCCCCATTCTCCCCTCATGTTCTTATCTTATACTTCTTTCTCTTTTTAAAGCTCAATTAGAAATGTTGTCTACACTTATTTTCTCTACTTTCTTACCTTCAATTCACTTCTCAATCCTTTGAAACACTGAACACTCACCAATCAATTGACATAGCTCTAAGGTAGCCAACAGTATCTTAAATGCCAAATCCAATGCCCAATTCACCCAGGCTATCATTCTTCTTAACCTCCCTGCTGCTCTAGACACTACTATGGCTCCCTCTCTCTCATTCTCACCCATACCCTCTCATCCTTCCACAACAGTAAAACTGCTCTCTCATCATTCTTTTCTTATTTATTTGATGGATAGTTCTCAGTATCCATTGAAAGGCCATCACCTATGTCCTAACAGCAGGTGTACCCAAGGTTCTATCCTGTGCATTCTTCTCTTCTTTGTCTTTTCTTGACCTTATCTGTTCCCTTGGGTTTGGTTGTCATCTCTAAACAAAAGACTCAATCTAAATATTTAGACCTAACTTGTCCCTTAAGGTGCACTCTTTCATTATATACTTTCTATTGGACATCTCCAGAAAGAAGATGTACATGCATTTCATGCTCAATATGTCCAAAATGGAGTTCATTATCTCTGCCTTTAAACTTGCTCCTTCTCCAAACTTCCCTGTGTCTGTTAAAGTCTTTTTTAATTTTTTTTAAACCCTTACCTTCCATCTTGGAATCAATAATTTGTATTGGTTCCAATGAAGAAGAGTGGTAAGGGCTAGGCAATGGGGGTTAAGTGACTTGCCCAGGGCCACATAGCTAGGAAGTGTCTGAGGCCAGATTTGAACCCAGGACCTCCCATCTCTAGGCCTGGTTCTCCATTCACTGAGCTACCCAGCTGCCCCCTGTTAAAGTCTTTTTAAAAAGTCTCTGTTCAAGAATATCCTGTGGCTCTTTACAACTCCAAGTACAAAATACAAACTCCTCAGCTTAGTATTTGGAGCCCTGTAAAGTCTGAGTCCAGACTATCTTTCCAGAATCATCATACATATAATTTATATTCTAGTCAAATTGGCCAAATTGTTATTCTTCAAAGTCGACATTCCATTTTTAGCCTCTTTGCTTTTGTGCAAACTATATAACTCCCTGGTAGAATACAATCTTTCTCCTCACCTGCTCCTGTTAGAATCCTCAATTTTCTTCAAGGATTAGCTAAAGTCCTACCTTTTCTCTCTCTGGTGAAAAAACCCTTCAACTACTTCTATGTCTTTGTTTAAATTCTTCCCTGTGCCCGGAATGCCCTCTTTCCACCTTGGGTTACCAGAAAAGGAAAGCTGGAATGAAGCTTGAATAACCCATCTCATCTCCTGGCTAGTGAGGGAGTATCTGGGCTTGCCTACTGATATTTTCCTTGGTCCATATCTAAATATTTCTGAAGGCATTTTCATATATAATATGTGATTACATAATAATAGTATGGAGAATAATCCTAAAGGGTTGGGCATTATCTACCTATTTCTCATTATATGGGAACAGTTTTTCTCTTTCAAATAATAAAACATAACAAACAATTATTAAGTATCTGAGTGCAGAGGATTGTGCTGTGGACTGGAAGAAACCTTAAGATAGGTCTCTATCCTCGTGAAATGTATAAGCTAGCCAGAAGAAAAAGCCAGAATGGAGATCAACACCACCTATATTATGTACAGTGGATAAGGAACTGGTTTTAGATTCAGAAAGACTTGGGTTCAAATCCTGATTTGGGCACTTACTAGCTATGTGACCATAATCAAATCCCTTAATCTTTCTGAGCCTCAATCTCCTCATACATAAAACAAGGAGAATAACATCTGTGGTGCTCACCTCACAGGTTGCTGTGAGGTTGAAAGGAGAAAATAGACATATATATATATATATATAACACATTTTTTTTCCAATTTAAATATTTTCCCATGGTTACATGCTTCATGTTCTTTCCCTCCTTTTTTCTCCTCCTCCCTCCCAGAGCCAACAAGCAGTTCTACCGGGTTATACATGTATTGTCACTCAATACTTATTTCTATATTAATCATTTTTATAATAATCTTTAAAAAAACCCAAACCTCACATCCAATACCCACATAAATAAGTGAGAAACCAAATGTTTTCCTTCTGTGTTTCTGCTCCCACAGTTCTTCCTCTGGATGTGGATAGCATCTTTCTCAATAGCCCCTCCAAATTGTTCTGGATCACTGCATTGCTGCTAGTAGAGAAGTCCATGACATTCAATTGTACCACAGTGTATCAGTCTCTGTGTATAAGGTTCTCCTGGTTCTGCTCCTTTCACTCCATATCAGTTCGTGGAGGTTGTAAAGCACTTTGTAAAAGCAAAAGTGTGATGAATTAAGACTATTCTTGTTACAAAATAAATGTATTTAAAGGTTATATAACAAAGGGTTTTGATAGGTCTGAGCAGGGAGGTAATGGCCAAAGCTGATGGGAAACAGGAAGGGATTTACAGGACAGTTATTAATTCAATTATTAATTCAATGGGTAAAAATAAGGAGGAAGGTCATTCTAGGCATAGAGAAGAACTTGAGTTAATACATGGATGGTTAAGAGTATAGACATGTCAAAAAAGGTGTTTCGTTTATCTGGAGTAGAGCATACGTGAAAGCTGGAGAGGTCGGTTGTAGAGGACCTTGCATGACAGCTAGAATAGTTTGAACTTTTCTTGGGAGTAAATAGGGAGACAATGAAGATTTTTGAGCAGAGGAAGAAAAACATGAACAGACCTATAGATGTTTCCTGGAGGCGTGAGAGTACCCAATGGTATAAACCTGTGATTTCATACTGCAGGGAACCCCCCACCCCAAGTCCAAAAGTTCTTTCTATCAAAGCAGATTTATAATTGTTCTGCAATGTCTCAGAGTTGCTTTGGACAATGACCAGTTAAGCACCGTAACTGGCATCTCTTAGACAATATGTGTCAAAGGGCTGGACTTGAATTCGGGGCTTCCTGACTTCAAGGCCAAAGGCTGAGGCACTATATCACACTGCCTCTCTAGATCTAAGTATAACAGAAATCAGCGTAGCAGTTTTATGAAAAACAAATTGGAGATTATGGAGGTGGGAAGACTTGAAAGGAAGCTTCTGAAGGAGTCCAGGCTCCAAATAAGGAGTTGTACCATGACAGCAGTAATGAGAAAGAGAGGAGAGAATGAATTTGATAGATGTTACAAAGAAAATCTGACGGGACCTGGTGAGAGGGGAGGGGAAGGATGTGTAAAAGACTTCGTGCTACAAACATGGAAGACCAGGTGAACGGCAGGACCAGACAAAGCAGCAGTGACGTTGAAGTCAAAACCAATTAAAGGTAAAAGGTAAATGCTGGCTTCTGGATGATCAAGTTTCGAGTGTCAGTGAAGTGTCCAGGGGGAAGTATCTTGAAGGTCAGCTGTTGTAGGTGGGGTGTGGTACTTGGGCAGCCGGGCAGGCATGCAGACGGAGATAAATGGGACCCTCCTCTGCTAGGGATGCTCGTCATTGAAGGTTTAAGGCAGTTGAAAATTCAGTTCCATTCAACAAATATTTATTAACTACTGTGTGGAGATGTGAGAATACAGTGAAACAGAACTTAACCTCCACTGTGTCTATCTTTTTCCTTTCCATTCTTTTTCATCTATCTTCGTGCTGACTCCCCTGGACTACTGAGCCAAAGGTGTTTGGCAGTGAAGTGTAGCAACTATTACTGAGTAGATATTTATATCAAGTTCTAATAGTACCTTGGGAGAAACAGGAGCAGTGAACTGGGGCTGGAACAGCTGCCTGGTCCTTATGAGTAACATATATATGAAAGTATGAGAGGCCCTATGAATACAAAGTATTGTCATCCTCCTAGACCCAAAGTGCTTAAGCTTCAAAGTGAAAACATTAAAGAATAAGAAAACCTAAATGTCACTTCTGTTTAAAAAAGCACTTTGTATTGGTCCTGCCTCTTCCTCCCTCTAACCGTGGTGGTAGGGGGAAAAGAAGACTTTGGAGACAATACTGCTTCCTACACGATGATTGCCTCTTTAAAGGCATTTCACTCCAAGTGGTATTCTTTAGGGATGTTTGGCATTTAAGGGTACTAATCTGGTCTTTCTCTGAAGATTATGATTTTCTATTAGTTTGATTTTTGTTGCTGTTCAATTCTTTAGTCATGTCTGACTTTTTGTTACCATCAGGGGTCACCAGTGATTCATGAGGTTTCCTTAACAAGAATGCTCGAGTGGCTCACCTTTTCTTTTTCTAGGGTATTATTTTGTCAGGCAATAGAGGTTAAGTGACTTTCTTCCGCTAGGAAGAAGTACCTGATGGTTTGAACTCAGGTCTTTCTGACTCCCTGTTCAGTGCTCTTACCCACTGAGTCACAACTGCCTCTAATTAATGTTTTTTGGTAAACAAAAACATTGGCAAATTTATGGACCCCAATTCCAAAGGGGAAGCAATTTGCTTGAGACCAACTAACATTTGGATCAATGTTTTAGTGACATGTGTCAGCGAGACCATTTACTCAGTGTTTGCCAATCCCCAGGAAGAGTCTCTTGTACTCTTTTCCTCACATAATCCATCCCTCTGCGGAGAAGCCCAATGGGAGCGCTTCCTCACTCTTCTGTCTGGGGTAAGGGGGTGGCTCACATGTGGCATGAGGGGTGCAGTTTGGGCACTCTGGCTCCAAAAGGTTCATCATCACATATCTAGAACCTTCTCTAAACCAGTGCAGATCCCCCCTCTTCTAGGAAGCACAGAAAGATTAAGTGAGTTGCTCAGTGTCACCCAGCTAGAATCGGTCAGTTGTCTTTCTGTCTCTGAGACCAGTTCTCTATTCCCTTATGCTATACTTCCTCTTAGTTCATGAATAACCACTCTATATTCCTATATATACAAAAACATATTAATCCTGCGCCCCATCTCCCATCCCATAAAGGTTGTCAGAGGATCAAATGCCTCCCGAAGAAAGGTGGTCTCTGGCTGCAGGCTTAGCTGAACTCTGACTTTTTTCAGAAGTGATGGACAAGAATTTTCTGAGCCTTCTCTGAAAAGTCTGCTCAGCATCCCAGTATTGTGAAATTTGCCTAGTTACTCTATAGAAGTCATTCAATTCTGCCAGTGGCTTTTCTATCTAGAAGATAACACCTTTTACAAAAATTACCATACTTGAAATTAATAGTGCAGAGAACACATTATGGTTGTAGAATGCTTTTGATTTTTCAAAGCAGTTTCAAACGATCTCATTCTATCTTCACAACAGTCCCCGAGAAGGTAGGATGGGAAGGAGTGGTTCAGTTTCATTCCCCATCTCCCAAAGTCAGAGAAGGGCTTACGGTAGTAGGTCATTTCTTCCAGCCTCCAGAAGGGCTTCCCATACTCTCCAGGGAAAAACAAAACCTCAGAATTGGTCAAGGGCAGCAAGAGAGCTGCACTCTACTCCTTGTTCTCTGATATGATTTGCTCTCTGTGCTAATGACAGTCAAGTTACTGTCCTGTGAATAAACCCATTTAGGTCTCCTAACGCCAGCTGCAAGTGAGAAATTAAAGCAAATTAAAGCCGAAAAGAAAAGAGAGCTGGGCTCTTCAGCACTTCCAGCCTGGGTACCCAGATCCAAGAGATGCTCATCCATTAACCAAACGGCAGCACTTCCAAACCCAGTGGGGGGCCCTAGGGCACCCCACTGAGAAACAGAAATTAACTTGGAGAGGAGATAATTCGTCTTTAGATGGTTGTCATATCTAGAAAAGCTCTCCGGGCGAGGTGGTAGTGATAGGGGGACTGATGCTCCTGACAACGCAGTCACATAAAACAAAAGCTTATCAGGGAGCCAGGTGGCACATAAGATTGATGTGATGTCTTGCTACCTCCGGGATATGTGCTTGAAATGTAGCAGGGGCTGTGGTGCCATTCGCCTCTAACGGCTGCTCAGGGAGCTAAGGCAGTACAAACAATGGCAGCAGATTTAACTCAACCGAAAAAGATCAATGAAACGAATAAAATAGGGTCTATGGAAAAATAAATTGGTGCCATGGTGTGGGATCCTGAAGAGTTCGGGGGAAGAATATTCAGTATCCTCAGGGTTCCAACAGTTGCAAAAAGGGGAGGGGGAGAACCATTGGGGTAGAAGGTTGTCGTGAAATAAGTGATCAAAATTTGAAACTCAGGTTGGGAGGGGAGAAGCTTTTGGCAACAAGATTCCATTTGCTGTTCACAACAGTCCAAGAATAAGAGAAGCCTGAGACCATGGGCTGTACCACTATGTTGATTCATTTTGATATTAACTAATTTAATATCATGGGGTTCAGCTCAGCCAACATGAAATGACAGTGAAAGCTTTGCAGGAAGACCTCTCAAAGGCAAGGAAATTCCAGAAAAGCCACAGGATTCTTTCTTTGTGATGCTTAAAAGGCACCCGAATTGTCATCTTCGGAATCAATCAACAAATAAAGCTCTATCCATGCAAGCCTGTACTTTGTAGAAGTCAGTCATCCAAGAAGACTTGCTTATCAAAAGCAGTCATTGCTTTTGAAAATCGTGTTTTAACTGTATGCTCCTGCCTCAGCATTGCTGGTCCCATATCAGAGTTTATCATGGGAGAAAGCACCTAGCACCTTGTGGAAATGGATAAGGCAGATATAAAAAGGAGCCATAGACTTCATGCAAGCTTCTATTGTATCAGCCTGTCAATGTATAACTATTCTGATTTATTATTGCTCCTTTCATTATTATCAATGAATATTTATGAAATAACTCCATATGATGATAATCATATTTTCCTGTTTGTAATCTGCTCCAAAGTACTAGATAATTTTTTTTCATTTGCTTGCCTAGGTTATAATTTCAATAAAGGATCTAGATGATTTTGTAACAAGATTCCTAGGCAGAAAGGGGAGTTTAGGGTTAATTATTGTTAATTTTCAGATGGGGAAATGGAAGCATTGAGGGGGAAAGTCTGTCAATAAGGAAGTCAATTTAGTTTTCCTATAACAAAACCAAAGTACTGTAGTGCTGGAGGGAATCTCAGAAACCATCTAATTTAACTGCCTTGATTTTATATGGAAAAAAAATGAGGCAACACTGAAAGAGACTTCAGAAGTCTGATCAATGCAGTAATAAATAATAGTTTCAGAGGGTTGATGAAGTATGTCTTCCACTTCTTGGCAGAGAGGCTGTGGCCTAATTTTCAGGTACTGCCAATGTCATGATTTGTGTTGTCTGATTATATACTTGTTACAAGTGAGGGTTCAATTGGTGGAGGAGGAAAGGGGTAGCATTATCATTGGGAAGTGAAGTGATAAGAATCTTAAAAAATGAAAAGCCTACCAGAAAAACCTCTATAAAGGAAAACAAAAATACAGAGGTTCTCTCAGAGACACTGAGTGAGAGTGGAAGGCCTTCAAACTCTTCATTCCTGGACTTTTTTGAGGCTGTATAGAAAGAAAATTCAACTTTAGAATTGGAAAGACCTTAATTTGAATACTGATCCTGATACTTAGAATCTGTGTGGGCAGAAACAAATATTTGAACCTTTCAGAACTGCCCTTTCCTTATCTGCAAAATGGAGACAGATCTTTCCCCTCAATGTTTCCATTTCCCTATCTGACAACACTCAACCCTCAACTCCCCTTACTCCCTAGGAATCTTGTTATAAAATCATCTAGAATCCTTTACTTAGATGGTCTTTCCTACAGGCTTGTTATGATAGAAATATTTGTAAATCAAGAGACCAAATGGGGAACTATCATGATTCTACCATACTATCTCACCTTTCATAAAGAGTATGTTGATTATCTTTAGGACTAGTTATTTTTTACTACTACTACGACGACGACCACCGCCATTACTACCACTACCAGTACTACTATTATTACTATTACTTTGTAATTTGCAAAGTAATTTTCATATTTTACCACCTTTCTTTTTTAAAAATTATCTTCAGTTCTGAATTCTCTTCCTCATCTCTACCTGTGAGTTCTCTTGAATTGTGGTTGTATTAATTAGAATTCCTAAGTCTTTCAAAGTTATCTTTATAGGACTATTATTATTATATAAATTATGTGCACTTCACTTTGCATTAGTTCATACAAGTCTTTCCAGTTTTTTCCAAAACCACTCCTTTCTTCATTTCCTGTAACAAGCTAATATAATAAAAATGACAATCCTACCTGAATACATTTTATTATTCAATGCCATACAAACCAAACTACCAAAAACTATTTTATAGAATTAGAAAAGACAATAACAAAATTCATCTGTAAAAACAAAAGGTCAAGAATATCAAAGGAACTAATGAAAAAAATGTAACGGATGGTGGCCTAGCAGTACCAGATCTGAAATTATACTATCAAGCAGTAATGATCAAAACAATCTGGCACTAGCTAAGAAATAGGAGGATGTATCAATGGACTAGACTAAGGGTAAATGACCTCAGCAACCTAGTATTTATTAAACCCAAAGATGCCAGCTCTTGGAATACAAACTCATTATTTGACAAAAACTCCAAATTGAAAAATAGTATAGCAAAAATTAGATTTAGATCAATGTCTCATATCTTATACCAAGATATGGTCAAATGGGTATATGATTTTAACATAAACAGTGATATTATAAGTAAATCAGGGGAACATAGATGAGTTTACCTGTCACATCTATGGAGAAGGAAGAATTTATGACCAAACAAGAGATAGAACATTATAAGATATAAAATGAAAAATTTTGATTACATTAAATTAAAAAGGGGTTGTACAAACAAAACCAATGCAGTCAAGTTTAGAAGGGAAGGAACTAACTGGGGAAAAATTTTAAAACAAATTTCTCTGATAAAGGTCTCATTTCTTAAATGTATAAAGAACTAAGTCAAATTTATAAGAAGCCAAGTTATTCCCCAATTGATAAATGGTGAAAGTATATGAATAGGCAGTTTTCAAATGAAGAAATCAAAGGTATCAAAAATCATATGAAAAAATGCTCAAAATCCTTCTTTATTAGAGAAATGCAAGTTAAAACAACTCTAAGATGCCACCTTATACCTATCAGATTGAATAGTAAAGGAAAATAATGAATATTATAGAGTATGTGGCAAAATTGGGACACTAATACATTATTGTTGGAGTTGTGAACTGATCCAACTTTTCAGAGGGCAATTTAGAATTATGCCCAAAGGGCCATAAAAGAATGCATGTCTTTTTATCCAGTAATACCACCCCAAGATCTGTATCCCAGAGATGGGAAAGGACCCATTTCTACAAAAATATTTATAGCTGCTCTTTTAGTGTTGACAAAGAATTGGAAACTAAAGGCATGACCATCAATTGGGGAATGCCTGAACAAATTGTGGTATTTGATGGTGACGGAATGCTATTGTGATATAAAGAATGATGAACAGGATGATTTCAGAAAGAACTGGAAATATTTACATGAACTGATGCAGAGTGAAATAAAGAGTACAAGGAGATCATTATACACAGTAACTCCAATACTGTGGAATGATCAAATGTGAAAGCCTTTGCCACTAACAGCAATACAATGATCCAGAACAATTCTGAGGGACTTATGAAAAAGAATGCTATCCACCTCCAGAGAAAGAATTGTTTGGAATGGAAATACAGATGAAAACCTATGATTTATCACTGGTTTATTTACATATATGTTTTGGGGTTTTGGTTCTATAAGATTATTCACTTATAAAAATGAATAATTTATGGAATGGAAATATGTTTTGTATGATAATACATGTATAACTTTAATATTTATTGGGAAAATAGAAATGGGGGGATTGGAAAAATGGGGATAATGGGAGGTTTGTAGCCAGTTATGGAGGAGTTGAGGGGAGAGAGGGAATATTGATCGATTAGGCAAAGGAGAGAGATGCCCCCTGCCGAGAGAAAGCAGCAGGGGTTCGATAAGGACTGTTTGTCATTGAATGACTGAACTGATGTTCAGCTCCCTCTATGCACAGAAAAGATAGTCCACTTATCTGACTGCAGATTCAAATAACATAAAATTTAATAACCAGTTGGGATTGGAGTTTTTTCCTCAGCTTTTGGAGCTGAGACCAGGCCCCACCGGCTGGTGGCATGTTTTTCCCACTCCCATCTACTCTATATCTGTCCTCACTTTGTCTAATTCAGAATCTTAGTAGACAGAAAGCAAATAAGAACAGTTCTAACTTTCAGAAGTGATTGGGCCTGAATCTTCAGGCTGAACCAAGAAGAGGCACACCACTCCAGATTGGGCTGAATGAGATCCTCCCTCCTCCCACACCAGAAAGGAAGTTCTAGTCACTCCCGGCAGGAAGGAAGGGCTAGTCACAAAACCCAACTGCTACTCCCAGTTGCCGCTTCCCCCACCAACTGTTAGTCTTGTTTCCTTTCCACATAACCCAGATTGAATTGTTTATCAGCTCTGGAAGGGGGGGAGGGTAGAATAAGGGAGGAAGACAATATGGATCATATGACTTTGGAAAACTTATGTGGAAATTTGTTATTAAATTGTTATTAAAATTTTTTTAAATCATTTCTAATAGCACAATGCTACTCTATCATAATGAGACATTGCAACTAATTTAGTCATTGCCCAGTTGATGGACATCTCAGCTTCCAATTCTTTGCTATCACAAAAATCACAAAATAGCTGCTATAAATATTATTGTACTTATAGGTCCTTTTCCTACTTTCTTGATCCCCTTGAAGGGCAGAAATAATAGTGGTATCATTAGGTCAAAGGGTATGTAGAGTTTAATAGTTTAAAGGCAAAATTCCAAATTGATTTCCAGAATGGTTGGACTATATTATAGCTCCACCAATAGCGCAGTGATGAACTTGTTTTCCCATCACTCCTTTAGCATTTGTCATTTTCCCTTTTTTGTCAATTTTGCTGATCTGATGGCTTTGAGGTAGTACCTCAAAGCTGTTTAAATGTGAATTTCTCTAATTATTTGTGATTCAGAACATCTTTTCTAATGGCTATTGGCAGCCTGGATTTCTTACTCCCAAAACTGCCTATTCATATCCTTTGATCATTTATCAAATGGTGAATAGCTCTTATTCTTATACATTTGAATCAGTTCCTCATATAGCTTATAAATGGTACTGTTATTAGAGAAACTTTATTATAAAGATCTCCTACTCTCAATTTTCCACTTCTCTCCTAATTTTAGTTGCATTGGTTTTATTTATGAAAAATCTTTTTGATTTTGTTGATTAAAATTGTCAACTTTACTTCTTGGGAGCCTCCCTGTCTCTGTTCATGAAATCTTCCTTTATCCATATATCTGACAAGTATTTTGTTCTATTTTGTTTGATATCATTTTTTTATAGTACTGGACATTATTAAGAGGAATTACATTCTATTGCATTTTCAATGTAATATCAATGTATAACTATTTGGAAACTGGGTCACTAAGAAAAATGTGGTATTTTAAAAAGATTAAGGGCAAGAATGTGGATTAAAGCTCCTTACCTCAAAACACAGGATAAAGATAACTACTCAGATAAAGAATCAAATTATATGTCCTGGAAGCAGGAGATTTTATGGACAGCTGTGTTCTCATAAGATATATCACTTTATCCTGGTGACCAGCTGCAATGGGAAGGTAGTCTTTGAAACTATCTGGTGAAATCAAGCTTCTGACTCCCAGAATAAAAGGCATATAATTTTATTTAAAGCAATAAAGAGCAGCATCTGTACTCTGCACAGTGTCTGGGAAGAGAGAGCCCTGGAGAGGAAAAAAAAGAGCCCTGAAGAGTTACTCTATCAAGTTTGCTTGTTGGAAAAATCAGACCAAATGGTAGTTCCTGAAGAGTAGCAGGCAGGAAGCATTTGTAATGGCCTAGTATTAGATAAGTCAGCATTAGGCTAAGTGTTTTTCTGCAAATGTGAAACATATATTGAGAAGTTATGGGAATCATATAAGTAGTGGGCATTATAGTTTATAGCCCACGTCTCTGGTACACAATCTGGCCATTAAATCATTCTTTTTTAATTAATATCAGAAGGCAATTTGCTTTTTTGTTGTTGTTGTTGTTGGCTTTTAGGGAGTGAAGGAAAGAGGAAGAAAATTAAGGAGGGAAAAGAGACAGTGAAGCCCTAAAGAATAAAAAAGATTCTGTGTGACCCTGGGCAAGTCACTTGACCCCCATTGCCTAGCCCTTACCACTCTTCTGCCTTGGAGTCAATACACAGTATTGACTCCAAGACAGAAGGTAAGGGTTTAAAAAAAAAAAAAGATTGTTTAAGATTTGGGAGATGTGTGGGAGTTAAGAGAGTTCCCAAGTTTAGACTGTTTCTGGGTCTCCAAGTTCCTGGATTGTACTGATTCTACAGTGGTTGTACTTGTTTTTAAAATAAAATATGTGCCAAATAGATTAAAGGAGTGAAATGTAATTCCCAAAGTACATGTGCATGTGCATACATGCATGCACACACACATGATGTGATAAAAAAGCTGTCAGATCTAACTAAATTTCTTCTCTTCCACATTCTTCTCAGCTTCAGACCATAAGAAAAACAAATTTTAGAAACAGCCCAGGGGATCCAAAGCTAAATAATGCTGAAGAAAAACACCTGGGAACTCCTAGACTAATAGAGAAAAGAAAGCATTATACTTACTACTGGCCCTGAAACAAAGCTCTCACTGCTAGTCTCCAAGGGTCCTTTACCCATATGTTCTCTCACTTAACAATCATGCTTCTACCTTGTCCTCATTATGACACATAGAAGACTAAATAGCTGCATCTGGGATTGGAGATGTACAGAATGGATGCTACTGATGAGTCATTATCAGTGCCATCCCCATCATCAAACTGGTTGGACCATTCACACATCACTTTGCACAAGCTGTATCCCAGCTCCTAGTTACGGCTGAATCCTCAGTGCACCACATCTTCTTGACGGTTAAATGCTCTACCTCTGGAAGGCAAATGTAAACACAGCAAACATCAACCACCAGGGAATGTGAAGTGCCAGAATCTTTTCAAAAGTACCTCCATGCTAACAGACGTGCCAGCAACAAGAAATGTTTGGAGCTATTGCTCTCTGCTAGGAAGAAGTGGAAGATTCAGGTGTTAGCAGCTAAAGCTATGCCATTTTTAACATGCATCTCATACTTAGTAGACAGAGAAAAATGGGCTTCTCTTGGACAACCGTTAGTGGAGATGATGGTGATTCTGGGCCTCTGAAGGATGGATGGCCTTCAAAAATCTGTACTGAAATGAACCTAAGCTAATGAAAATTTGGCTCTGTATGTGAAGATAGACAGGCAGTTTATGAGAATATAGGTTATTTTTATTGTAATGTTAGAGAAAAGTGTATCGTCCAAGGGATTTGTGACATGTTTTCATGTTCACCTCGCATTTATCCCAGGGAAAAGTTTTAAAATAGATTATCCAGAAGGTTTATGAATATAAAGACAGGGATATAAAGTGTAGATGCTCAGAAAAGATTTTAATTATCACTAGACACAATATGGGATCCCTAAAAATAAATCTATCTTATTGGAAAGCAGAACAAGAGAAACAATATACACAATGACTGTTGTTGTTGACTCAGTCGTTTTGGTCATGTCCAACTCTTTGTGATCTTATTTGGATACCTGAAGTGATTTGCCATTTTCTCTTCTCTCTCACTTGATGTATGAGGAAAATAAGGTTAAGTGACTTGCCAGGGTCACACAGCTAGTGCCTGAAGCCAGATTTGAACTTAGGAAGACGAGTCTTCTTGACTCCAGGGCTAAAACTCTATTCACTATGTCACCTAGTTAGATTAATATAAATTAAAGGAACAACAAAGTAAAGCACAGCCCTATTTTACCAAATGATTAATCTTAGCCCTAGAGAAGAGATGAGGAAATGAACTTCCCTTCTTGAACTGAAGAGTGTTAGAAGACCATTCAATGAGGTGTTTCATAACTGTTAATTTAGGGTCCCTAGTTCAAATCCCTTATTAGTTATTATTTGTACGACCTTAGGCAAGTCACTTAAAATCCCCAGGTCTATTTCCTCCTCTACAGAATGAGGAGGCTGGATTAGATGGCTTCTGAAGTCCCTGCTAATTATAGATCTATTATCCAATGAACTGTTTTTCTTGGTCACAAGGGAAGGAGGGAAGTGGGAGTCTTGAGAGGGGTTTGTTCAGAAATTATTAATAAGAACAAAAGACATAAATAAAACCTTTCAAAAAAGATCTACGCCAAACACATCTCACCTCACTTTTAAATAGGTTTAGTAGTCTAGGAAGTCAGGATAATGAATATGCTTAATTTTGGCAAAGCAGTTGACACAGCCTCTCTCTTTGTAGACAGGATGGTAAAGAGAGGACTAAGTGTAGATTTTTAGCTGGTTAAACAACTGTAGCTAAAGATTTTGATGGATGTACTGCCCTCTGCTTGGAGTGCAGTCTCTAAGGAGATGCAATGGATCTCTATCCTTGGCCATATTTTGTTTCCCATTTTATCAACAGTTTTCCATGAGGAAACAGAAGGCAAAAGTTGGGTATACCCCCCCAGAATATTATCCTGACAAAGGTCATGTGGCAAAACCCCCCACATTGTGATAGACATGAAGCTAGAGCTAGGGCTCCAGCCCTGGTTCTTGCAAGTTCTGCAAAACCTCTCTCTCTTCACGTCTCTATCACAACATATACACACAAAGGATCATTACAGCATAATCACAGCTGCCAAGGCACTGAGAAATGTAGCTCTGGTGGCTCAGCTACCATTGCAAGTTTAGTAGTAAGAGCCCCATATAGCATTATTTAATTTAAAGTCAGTCATTTTGTGTAAAAATGATGAGGTGAGCCTATATCAGAGAGGCAGATATTGCAAAGCTCCTAAGGATATCAGATCCTATAGCTGAAACAATAAAGGTGAACAATTGTCTCGACAAACTGGAATCCTGGGTGGAAACCAAAAAGAAGGAATGTAGGAGGATCAAGAGAGCAGAAAGCCTGACATGGATGAAAGAAGCTGGTCCAAACCCTCATTTTACAAAAGAGAAAACCAAAGCCAGGGAAATTAGTGACGTGTCCAGGTTCACAAAGATATCAGAGGCAGCATTTGATTCTCCATCCTCAGACTTTAGGGCCAGTGTTGTCTCATCTGGATTACAGGGCTAAACCTAAAGGGTTGAGGTCCAAAAATTAAAGCTGTACAAATACAGAATGGGGAAAGCTTGGCAGAGAACAAATCATATAAATAATAATAACTAGCAGGTCTGAAATCAGGAAGATTTCTTCCTAAGTTCAAATCCAGCCTTTGACCATTATTAGTTGTGTGACCCTGGGCAAGTCACTCACCTCTGTTTGCCTTAGTTTCCCCCTCTGTAAAATGAAGTAGAGAAGAAAATGGCAAACCACTTCTATACCTTTGCCTGAACAATGAATGGCTGAACAATAAGAAGAAAAACATTTACATAGCACTTTTAAGGCTTACAAAGCAGTTTACAAATATTATCTCATTTTACCCTCACCATATCCCTGAGAAGTAGCTGCTATTATTATCATCCCCCTTTTACAGATGAGTACAGTGAGACAGGCAGAGATTAGATGATTTCCCTAGGATTATACAGCTCATAAGTGTCTGATGTGGGATTTGAACTCAGATCTTCCTGACTCTAAGACAATCTTTTTTGCCTCCTAGCTGTGCCAACATAATAACAACAATCATAAAAAATTCTTGAGGCTTTCAGTTGATCCCGGGGCACTAGCATGATATGGCAGGAATATTCTCTTTTCTTATTTTGGTCTCTCCTGCTAGAATCCTTCTCTGCCTTTGAGGTTCCGATTAGGTTCTACCTTCCCTTGAAAACCCTTCTCTGATCCCTCTGTCCTTCCTGAATCATCCCTGCACTTTGCCTGTCTGTTTGTCTGATCTATCCCTTCAGCAGAAGGGAAGGTCAGTAGAAGGGAAGTAGAAGGTTTGCTCCTTCAGAGCAAAGATGATCATTTCTATCTTTGTGTCCCCATCACCCAGCTCAGGCAGTGCCTTCTTTGCCTCAAGTAAGTATTTAATAAATGTCTGTTTAACTGAACTGATTTGAATTGAACACCACTGCTTGGTCTCAGGCTGCACTGAAATTTCAGCCTATCTATATGATCATTATGACCCCTGGCACAGCCACTTGCCTAGAGCTTTAGAGTTTAGGATCAGGCGATATCACCATACATTGATGTGACTACTGCCTTCGGTTCTAGGCACCACCTTGTAAGAGGGACAGTGACAAACCAGAGTGCACCCAGGGAGAAGTGAATAAGACAGAGCACAGTGACTGGAAACCAGTCCATAGGAGGAGTAACTGAAGAACCTGGCAATATTTGGTCCCGGAGAAGAGAAGACTAATGGAAATGTTTGAGACATATTCAAACATCTAAAGGATAAAAGCTGTCCCTTGTTTATTGCATCACATGATTTAAGAGGGGCCAAAGAATGAAAGTTGCAGACAGGCATATTTTAATGAAATATAGAACAAGTTTTCTAACAATTAAAGTTGTCTAACAGTGATAGATCCTGCTTTCTGCAGAAGTATGTTTTCCATCACTGGAAATATTCAAGCAGAAACTAAGAGATGGGACCATCTGTGCCCTAAGAAGGGATTCCGATACTAGATGAGATGCCAGATAAGAGGAGATCTCTAAGGTCTCTTCTGATGCTAAAATTTTCCAAAGCTGTCTCAGCATAAATATATCTCATTGGGAAAAATAAAAGCAGTGTTCTATCCTGCAGAACTCCTTTTTTTCCTTGGGATTGTCCATATTTTTAAAGGCTTTGAATTCTTATTCTAAATGGCTAAAAGCTATAGGTATGTATTGTAAATGCAATGAAGCACACCGTCAATGCTCTAATTGGCACAAATGTAGATTTTCCCAATATTTTACAGAGGCAATCCATAGCAACAAGAAATTGGCAATATTCTGTTGGTTCAGAGCATGTGAACTGAAGAGGCATATCAAAGAAATTTATATTCCATTGACAAAAAAAATCTCTTAACATAGTTATAATAATAGTTGCTTCTTCGATTGCTCTGCCTAGGGATACGCTACATATACTGGTTGCAATATATTGAGAACATTAATATTTTATATGTGTAAGTGCTTGAATATGGATGTTTACAGCACATTTCCAAAGTTGATCAAAAGGAAAAAGAAAATCAGATTGCAAAAAACCCCCAAACCTTAACCCTTTACTTCCCTATTCTGAAGAGTATAGTTTTGGTGAAGATTTGAAGGCTAGAGGGTAATACATAGAAAATATCTTATGTTGCTCATTAAAAAATAAATAATAATAAATAAATAAAAAGCTCAAGATTCTTTGTATTCTTGTCTTGATCTAACCTCCCTGGACATTTAAGAAGGATGTGAAGGACTTTGGACAGTCTACCTGAATTCCTGCTGTGTGGAAGGACATGGGAGAGGTAAGAAGACAATAAAAAATAAGTCATCACCTCAGGAAACCTACATTCTATCTGGGAAGATAATCCATCTGCACATAAGAAGGTATTTTGACAATTGTTTCAGCCCTTCCCTCCTGTCTTAGAATCAATATTTAGTATCAATTCCAAGGCAGAAAAGTGGTAAGGGCTGGGCAGTTGGGCACAGGTGACTTGCCCAGGGTCTCACATCCAGGCAGTGTCTGAGACCAGATTCAAGTCCAGGTCCTCCCAATTCCAGGCCTGGTGCTCTATCCGCGGTGCTACCTCGCTGCCTGGTACTTAACAGTTTAAGATGGTGAGTTTGAATGTCTAATCATCGGGCCAGATGGGAGCAGTCCCTTCAGGCTGCAGCAGTGAAAGGGAGGCACAATGAGTGAGCTTGGAGTAACTACCTCTCAAGGTGCGCAGGCGCGGCAAGTGGGGTGTGCATACAGCGACTCCAAGTCAAGAAATTACCTCTACCAATGTAGGTTGGCACCTTCTCTGCAACTTAAATGTGGCTGGTAACATATTTAATCTAAGCAAATATACGTGTGTGTATATAATATATATATTCAAACACACATCTATCCATATCGATGAAGTCATGGAGTATTGCCTCAGCAATTTTACCCAGAGGTGACAGGCAGCATAGGACCTGAATCCAGACCTAACAAGGTTGTCTGTCTTTCCAGTATGACACACTGTCTCTGATATACATATATATATATATATATAAATTATGTATTATTATCATTATTGTTATTGAGGAAGGGGTAGGGTTTGAGTTAGGCTGTGAAGAATGGGAGTCTTTATTCTAAAACTTAGCACTCGGTGGGTAGTGAGAACTTACATTTGATTGAATAGAAACTAAAATAAATTTATTTTTTAAAAAGATATGCATAAAAAAGGATGTGCAGGAGTGAAGGAGGAGACAGCAAGGGAGGGAGGCTTCCAAAACCTTGGAAAGGGGGAGTGGACTAGTATAAAAACGCCCAGAGGCAGGAAAGTGTGAGGTATGCTCAGAGAAGACTAGAGAACGCTTTTTGTTCTTTAGTTGTTTCAGTTGTGTCTGACTTTTCATAGCCCCATTTGGGGTTTTCTTGGAGTGGTTTGCCATTTCCTTCTCCAGCTGATCTGACAAATGAGAAAACTGAGGCAAACAGGCTTAAGTGACTTGTCCAGGGTCACACGCCTAGCAATATTTGGGGCTAGATTTGAATTTAAAAAGGTGAGTCTTTGGGGGAAGCAAGATGGCACAAGTGGATACATTGCCAGGCCTGGAGTCAGGAGGACCTGGGTTCAAATCTAATTTCAGACACCTCTTAGCTGTGTGATACTGGGAAAGTCACTTAAGCTTGTTGGCCAAGCCCTTGCCCTTATATCTTAAAGTTGTTAAGACAGAAAATAAGGGTTTAATTTTTTTTTTTTTAAAGAGGAGTCTTCCTGACCCAAGGCCTGGCAGTCTATTCACTGAGTCACCTTGGTGCCTGATTTAGAATGTAGACAATTACATTAACAATAAATGTAACTAATTATTCCCTCTCACAGCTCTCCCAAGTAGAGAGCTTACATCACATACTCATTTGTCTTATAGATGAGGAAACTGAGGAAAAGGAGGAAACTTTGGTGTGATGTGCCCCTCAGGGCACCAAATCCCTCCAAGCACACCCTGAGCAGCAGTTGGGGGGCTGTGAAAGGAGACCAACGTGGGTCTAGTCAGTGGGTTCTGGGCTCCTCGGCTCCTGGGAAGCACCGTTCAGTTTGCGCTGGGAATTCAGCAGGGGTGGGCAGGCGGCCACGACCCTCTCCCCCCCTAGCGGACAGCAGTAGGGTGTTGCGTGGGGCCAAGTCCCCTGGGACCACTGCTGCAGGTAGAGAGATGCTCCTCGAAGCCCTGTCTCTTAGGACACGGGCTATCAGGCCCGTCTGCCCTCATTTGGGCTGCTGCTAGCTAATGGCTCTCCATTAAACTGTGGGGTGGACAAAGGCTTCTTCATTTTATTTCAACACCGTTGCTAATGGTTTACCACATGCGAAGCAGCCGCTGCTGCAAAGCAGCTTCTGGTGGCAACTTCGTGGCATGCAGGAGGAGTAAGAACAAGATGAAATCATGCTCGAGATCATGTCGTACACAAGTCTCTAAAAGAAACAAAGTTGGAACTGAAGACAGACTAGAGCCTTCAATCTGCCTTCCTGCACTGATGTCTTTTCTTATCAGTTCCATCAGCTTTATTCCCTTCCTCAGACAGCGCCTGTGATCAAAGCTCCCCTTTGCCTATATAAGAAGTAACGTGGTATTTTGCTTTCCTTTCCTGGGTATTAAATCCTGTCTTGGGCGGTAGTAGACAGTGCTCACAGGAAGCCCTGGAAAGGTTGCTGGTTTACTGCGGAGGAGCACGTGCCCCTTTTTTCTAGTCTTTTAAATCCTGCCACACTGACAACTCGAGGCAGTCAACCAGAGACACGTTGTATCCCCTGGAAGTGCCGAGACTGCACAGTCAGCACTGACTTCATGGCAGTAAAATGACGGGGTTATCTTGGGCTGAACTCTCATGACATGTTTAATAAAGTGAGCCTTTAATCCATTAAGGTAGGCACCCGGGCTTTCGCCTCCTGAGATCCATGGAACTGACTAGCCCTGTGTGAGCCAGGCTCCAAACTGGGAGGGAGGAACATGGGTTAATGGGATGGGGAAGGGGGTCTTGGGTCTGGGGGGGACAAAGAGAAGACTCGGGGCAGGCGGCTGGACAGAAATGTGCTCACATCCATCAGTGAGAAGAGGGGTGCCGGCTGGGACGGGATGGAGGGAGGGGGATGAGGGCCATCTCTATCTCACCTGGAACTTAACACGAGGACACTCGAATAGCTTGGTTTGTTTCCTCTCCCCTTGGGGAGTTAGCTGAGCTCTCACTTTGGCAGTCCATGGTACAATACATGGATGTGCCATCTGTCTCCACGCCTCCGGCACTTTTGACAAGCTTCCTACCCAAGATAGAGCCTATCGAGGAAATTCTGGGCACCCTTCAGGCTGGGTCCTGTTTTCCCTGTGAGTCAGGTCAGTATTTTGCCACAAATCTTTAGTTGCTCAGCTGGACATTGAAGCTATGACCAGTTTTATTCCTCCTTCCTCCCAGCTCATTTGCCCATTAGTAGCCAACAAACAGGCAACCTCTAAACAACACAGGGCAGAGAAATAAAGTGAAGATGAATTTATTAACAGCCTCCATTTTTCACCAGAGCACAATCTTCAAAGCAATATGCTGCACTGTCATTATCTCATTACAGTAATCTCAACGCTTGCTCCTGTTAACTTATTAAAAAACATTTTAAATCATTTTCTTCATTGCAGGCACAACAAACTCGCTCATTACCCAAATATGGATTAGTGCCAGATGATATGGCAAGAAATGTTAGAAAAGAAACATACATACACGAAGGAGCACCGGGAGTTCAGAAAGAAACGTACATGGAACACGGCACTATCAATGCCTGCCTGCCGAGGAGAGACTTGGGAAAACAAATGGTGTCGCTGTGCCAAAGTGGGGCTGGGGTGCCATCCCATCTAACCCATCCCGCAGCATCAAGAAGCAGGAATTAACAGGCCCCCAGAACCTTAGTCACAAGGGATCTCAGGGGGACCTAATCCGACGTACACAAGAATCCCCCATGCGCCCCACCATACCCAACAATGTTCATCTAGTTCCTGCTTGAAAACCACTAGAGAGAGGGAAGCCATGGTATGGTGGCCGCCTCTTCTGCTAGGGGCAGTTCTTACTCATCTGCATCCTAAATGCATTTCCTTCCTCACCTCTACTCACTGCTCTGAGTTCTGCCCTCAGAGGCCAAGGAGGACAACTTGCTTCTCTCATAAGACACCTGGGTGATTGCCCTTCCACTAGGTAAAGACCAGATATCACATTCATCCCCTTCCAAAATGCCTCCCCTGGAGGCAAAATCGCCTCGGTTCTTTTCATTCATCCTTGGGTAGCAGGAAATAGAGGTCGTTCACCATCCTGACTCTTTTCCTCTCACCACCTTCTAGTTTATCAATGTCCTAACCAAGGTCCAAAATGAACATCCTGGAACTGAGCTGGCTGCAGCATCCTTCCTTCCCTCTTTCTGTCCCTCTCTTAAGAAAGTCCATGAAAGCCTTCTTGGAAGCAGTATAACTCCTGTCCGTTCATGTAGAGCATGCAGGCCACTAACCACCATGAGAATTTAAAAACCAAACCAAACCAAACTCTTACCTTTCGTCTTAAAATCAATACTAAGTATTGGTTCCAAAACAGAAGAGTGGTGAGGGGAAGGCAATGGGGGTTAAGTGAATTGTCCAGAGTCATAGCTAGGAAGTGTCTCAGGCCAGAATTGAGCCCAGGACCTCTTGTCTCTAGATCTGTCTCTCCAACCAATGAGCCACCCAACTGCACAAGTTTGGTTTTTAGTCTTTTTTTTTTAAGCAAAGTCATATCCATCTATGTTTCTTTCATCTTATATTTGGGAAGTTGATTATTTTTAACCAAAAGCAGAAAGGTGCCATGCCAATGTTATTTGTACTAATAAAGCCTGCTCTCTCCTCTCCCTTTTTAAAAGTACTTGGGTCCTGCCCTGACTGGATGTGAGGCAATTGGGGGGGGGGGTAATAAAACCTCCCAGACACGGAACTACAAGACAGGGAGGGGCCACAGTTCTGTCACTTACCAGATCCATGTGTGACCTGAAGCAGCTGTCTGAACTTGAATTTACTCATATGTAAAATGGAATCATGATCTCCATCCTCAGACTTTCCAGGATTGCTGGGAGGATTCCATCAGGTACTAAACACAGAAGTGCTCTGTAAGTCACTGTTAATAGCATCAGTAGTATGTTGGATCTGAGGTGGGGTTTGTAAGCATGGACATATCCAAACCTCAGGATCTGGGAGGGCCATGCTCCAACTTCAGTAGGTCAGAGACTGTTTTGAGGTTCAGAGGTTAGGTGACTCACCCACAGTCATACAGCTCATAAGGGTCAGGAGCAGAATTTTTGCCCAGGTCTTATAGATACCACGTCTAGAGATTTATCCACTCTACCAAATGGTCTTTATCTCTGAATCTGGTCACTCTGAAACCACGAATTTAACTTAAAAAAAAAAAAGTTCTCTCAGTCTTGGGAGCAGCCACAGAAGTAGGGAGAGAGAGCACTCTCACAAGGAACACAGTGAACTGTGCACAGGAATCTGGCACAGCCATAGAGGGAACTTCTGCGGAACAATGGGGTGGGGAAAGATGAAGGGAAGAGGAGAAGAAGTAAAGACAAAATGAGGAAGATTATAACATGGTTCTTCATCTGAAGGGGCAAGAGGCTTGCTTAGTCTCAGCTAGATGCTGTTGTGTGCCAGGGGCATTACCATAGTAAGTCTACCACCTTATTGTGCCCAGATGCATGAGTTTTCCACTGAAAAGTGATTTTAGCCAGAAGCAGGTCAAGGGCATGTCTTAGTCTCTCTCTTACAAAGAAATACCAAACACAAAGGAAAGAAAACTGCTAAATTCAAGTAGGTCCATTTGATTGTCACATTCATTTCCTTTTTAAATACTCCATTTTTCCCTAGTGTAACAGGAAAATTGTTTTTCCAATAAGGCAAATGGGTTATGATTTGCTCCCTGAAAATAAACACACTGTAAAATCCACTCTAAATCCGTTTTTTTCCCTTTCATGTGTTATTTGCTTTCCATTTGTAACAGGCAACATGCTGTCATTTGGGGTTGACACTCTTCAGACATACGAGGATCTGACAGAGCAGAATAGCATTTCTCCCTATTCCCTTAAAGCCACAAAACCCTCGCAGAGTCTGTGCTCCCATCTTTCTTCTTTTCTCAGTTTTGTAGCTCTGTTTCTCTACATGTAGTCTAGACTAGTGCTTGACTCTTTAATAGGCATGATGGCCCCATGCTTAATGGCTTCCAGGATTACAAATGAAGAATAAATGTCTTCCTCTGCTGGAGGCAGAGGGGCCCAGGGACCTCTGCTATGAGCCTGGGAGCCAGAGGGCAGTTCATTCTCTCTCTCTCTCTCTCTCTCTCTCTCTCTCTCTCTCTCTCTCTCTCTCTCTCTCTCTCTCTCTCTCTCTCTCTCTCTCTCTGTCTCTCTCTCTCTCTCTCCCTCTCCCTCTGTCTCTCTCTCTCTCCCTCTCCCTCTGTCTCTCTCTCTCTCCCTCTCCCTCTGTCTCTCTCTCTGTCTCTCTGTCTGTCTGTCTGTCTCTCTCTCCCTCTCCCTCTCCCCCCTCCTCCCTCCTCTCTCCTTCTATCCCTCCCTCTAGGAAATCCTGGGGTCCTATAACTACCATAGATATAGGACTCAAATGAAATGTATCACTGACCAGTTTTTGAACTTCCACCCCAGGAAATATCGAGTAATCCTTTGAAATAATGCAGTGATGCTTAGACTGGTGTAAATCATAAATTTACACTCTGATACTCAGAAAAAAAGCTTTAGGCGCCAGTCCCGGGAGATGGGGGGAAGACAAATAAATGTATTGTTCCTCAGAAAACACCTCTTGATTGTTAAGATATGTTTTAATGTATGTACCTCTCCACCCTCTCCTGGGATGGGGTGGACTAAGGCTTGGTTTGATTTCACAAATGGCAAACAGAGATGAGTGATGCCTCCTCCACAAGCTCCTAGTCATGAGATTCAGTGTATAGAAGCAGCCACACTATAGAACTTCTTAAAACCAGAGATTTTGGTCCTGGAGAGGCCCGACATCAATGGTCAACTCCATCATATTATGGAGGAGGGCAGGAGGTCCTGGGAGGTGTATTGATGTGCATGTGGGCCTGTAGTGAAGGCCTGGCAGAAGCAAGATTGGAACTCAGGTCTCCTAAATTTCAAGTGTGAGGCACTTTCTACCATACCAGCATGACTTCTTGATTTTAGCAATGGTTTAATGTGTCTTTTATCTTTCACAAGAATTAGAAGTCACATTTCAAATTATACCTTTATACCACCATAATTAAACCTTTAAAAGGTGGGTTGGCAATGAAATTAGAGGCTAGAACATAACAGACATATTAAGACCTGCAGATGCCAGTAGCAGACAGCTCCCACCTAACTACCTCCCTCCTTCCTTTCTATCACTATATATTGGCAATTATATTCCAGGGTGAATAATACAATTATCTAAATGAAACATTTAAAAAATGTAATATGACATAAAAGGATTAGCTGCTCAAGGTCTTGTGGTTGTGGGAGGGAGAAAGATGGATCCAGGCTGACAATTTCATAAAGTAGCCATCAATTATTTAAACCATTGTGATTTTGCAGGCAGTATATTGGACCCCAAGTGGGGAAAAACATTTAAAAAAATTTGAAAGCCACAAATTAGTGTGGATTTGGGCAGAATCTTGCTTTTGAGTTTGGAATGAAATATGTTTTGCTTTTGGAGAGAGAAGAGAAGGAAGGGGTTTATGAAACTTAATTTAAAAACATTAGCTAAGAAGCGTTTATCTTGCTCCATACCCAGGACCTTAAAGATGGTGAGATGTAGACATTATCCATTTCAGTCCTCTCACTTTACATATGAGGAAACTGAGGTCTAGGCAGCTGAAATACCTTCTCTGAGGCCACAAAGTAACTTCTTGTTATCTATATCCAATTAGTCTTTAGGTGAGAATCTAGTAATTAATCCCTGTTGAATTTAATATAAGGAGAAGTCTGTGGTAAAATCGTATTTATGTTTTTGGTATCGGAAGACCCATACAAAGCACCCAAGCATTTAACCTCTTGTAGATGATGCCAGATTTGCACTTAGCTCTCTCTAAATGACATGGCAAAAATATATCTGTGACTGAGTTCCTCTTATACTGAAGATTTCCAGCTCCATTAGCTTCTCTGTAGAGTGGAGAACTATATTCTTCCCTGTCCCTTTTCCTTTGTATATTAATATATCTGTTGGTTGGTTACATTAAAATTCTCATGTATATCTCCTCCCATAGAAAAGGCATTATTTCACAAAAAATCCATATATAAATTAAATTACATCTTTTGTGTTTCTATTTACCAGTTCTTTCTCTGGAAGTGAACATTAACAAGGTATTCTTCAAACATTATTCTCTAACTGTATATAATATTCTCTTGGTTCTACTCATTTCTTTCTTCTTAATTCCACGTAGGCCTTTATAAATTTTTTGTATTTTTAAAAACAATCTTGGAACTTCTGGTCAAGATGGCGGCTTAGAGAAAGCTAAAGTTCAGATCTCCGGAGACCCTTCCCTACCGAACTCAAACTATATGCTCCTAAGGCACCGAAATTCAAAACAAACAACAGCAGAGACCCGGGGAATCCTCCTCCTGGACCTGGTCCTGGATCAAAAGGTACGGCCCCCCCCAAAAGCCAGAACAAGAGATCACTCTGACCTAAGGAGTAGGCAGAAGGAAGGTCCCAGGACCCATCCCCCCAACCCAGAGGGCTGAGTCCAAGGCAGCAGAGGGAACCTCAGATCCTCAGGGCCGGCTATCCCAAAAGCCTCTTCCTGAAAACAACCTGACCTAGTCAAGGGGGCACCCAGACAGCAGGGAAACAGAGAGAGATGGGAGGAGCCTATAGCCCCCTGACCAGATCCTTCCATCTGAGCCTCACTGAAGGTCCCTGCCTCAGGGCATACTCAGTTGGAGGTTAATCCTATCAGGAGCCCTCTGAGCTCCAGGAAGCTATGGCCCCTCCCTCTTCAGAGAGCAGGGTCCTCTGAAACAACAGTAACCCTCAGGTCTGGCAAAAGGGCCTCGGAGCTGAAGGCTGCATCCTGAAAAAAACCTGACCCAGTCAAGGGGGCATCCAGACAGCAGGGAAACAAAGAGAGACGGGGGGAGCCTGCAGCCCCCTGGCTGGATCCTTCCATCCAAGTCTCATGGAAGGCCCCTTACTCAAAGCATACTCAGTTCAACCCAGAGAAAGTTAATCTTATCAGGAGGCCTCGGAGTTCCAGGAAGCCGCGGCCCCTCCCCCCTCAGAGTGCTGGCTCTCTTGGTCTGCTAAGGCACAGAAACACCCCTTGGAAAGGGCCAAGCCAGGCTCAGAGCGTGGAAGTAAGGCAACGGAGAAGCATCGGGAGGGAACCGAGGAGGGCAGTAACATGGAAAGACCAGCAATTCCTGGCTTCCCCGGGAAGACAGAACAACAACTGCATAGAACGGACAATCTGCCTAAGGCTAAAACCTCTGAACACCAGACAGAGATAAGAAAAGCCAGTCTTCCCCACTCAGATAGAGATGACAAACACCACAGAAGAACAAAAGCACCAAAATTTCAAGAAAAACAAGAAGAAGGGGGCGACTTTGGACACATTTTATGGAGCAAAAATACAAAATACAGAGGAGATAGAAGAGGAAACACAAGCAAATGCTCCGAAACCTTCCAAAGGAAATGGAAACTCTCCACAAACCCATGAAGAATTTGATTCGGAAAGGATGAAAAAGATGGAAGCCCTCTGGGAGGAAAAGTGGGAAATAATACAAAAGAAACTCACGCATCTATAAAACCAGTTTGACCAAAGTGAAAAGGAAAACCAGGCTTTAAAAGTCAGAATCAGACAACTCGAAGACAACGAGCAAGAATTAATAAAGCAAAGCCAAAAGACCAAGAAATTAGAAGAGAACATAAAATATTTCACTGACAAGGTGACAGACTTGGAAAATAGAGGAAGAAGAGATAATTTAAGAATAATTGGACTTCCAGAAAAGCCAGAAATAAACAGCAAACTTGACATTGTAATACAAGATATAATCAAAGAAAATTGCCCAGAGATTCTAGAATAAGGGGGCAATACAACCACTGACAAAGCTCACAGAACACCCTCTACACTAAATCCCCAAAAGACAACTCCCAGTAATGTAATTGCCAAATTCCAAAGCTTTCAAACAAAAGAAAAAATCCTACAAGAAGCCAGAAAAAGACAATTTAGATATAAAGGAATGCCAATCAGGGTCACACAAGACCTTTCAGGTTCCACTCTGAATGACCATAAGGCATGGAACATGATTTTCAGAAAGGCAAGAGAGCTGGGCCTTCAACCAAGAATCAGCTACCCATCAAAACTGACTATATACCTCCAAGGGAAAGTATGGGCATTCAACAAAATAGATTTCCAAGTTTTTGCAAAGAAAAGACCAGAGCTTTGTAGAAAGTTCGATATCGAAAAACAAAGAGCATGGAATACCTGAAAAGGTAAATTTGAAGGAAAGGGAAAAGGAGAAAAATGTTATCTTTTTCTTTTACTCAAATTCTCTTCTATAAGGAATACATTTATATCATTCTAAATATACTAACATGTGGGGAAAATGTAATGTGTAAATAGGGGGAAAAGAAAGACCAAATAGAATAATCTTTCTCACACAAAGATTCACAAGGGGAGGGGAAGAAAACTCCTATAAGAAGGAGAGGAAGAGAGTTTTCACTTAAACCTTATTCTCAGGGAAATCAACTCTGAGAGGGAAGAACATCCAGATACATTGGGATCTTGAATTCTATCTTACCCAACAAGGGAAGGGAGAAGGGAAAACCAAGGGGGGTAGCGGGGAGGGAACACAAAAAAGGGAGGGAAGAAGAGGGGGGAGGGGGAAGGAACAAAAAGGGAGGGACTAGAAAGGGAAACATATCAAGGGAGGGGACAAGGGGGACTGATTTAAAGTAAATCACTAGACTAAAAGGTAGAGCTGAAGAAGAAAGGTCAGAATTAGGGAAGGATATCAAAATGCCAGGGAGTCCACCAGTGACAGTCATAACTTTGAACGTGAATGGGATGAACTCACCTATAAAACATAGACGAATAGCAGAATGGATTAGAATCCAAAACCCTACCATATGTTGTCTTCAAGAAACACACATGAGGCGGGTAGACACCCACAAGGTCAGAATTAAAGGATGGAGTAAGATCTTCTGAGCCTCAACTGACAGAAAGAAGGCAGGAGTGGTAATCATGATATGTGATAAAGCCAAAGCAAAAATAGACCTGATCAAAAGGGATAGGGAAGGTAATTATATTTTGTTAAAAGGGACTTTGGATAATGAGGAAATATCACTAATCAACATGTATGCACCAAATAATATAGCACCCAAATTTCTAATGGAGAAACTAGGAGAATTGAAGGAAGAAATGGACAGTAAAACCATATTAGTGGGAGATTTAAACCAACAATTATCAAATTTAGATAAATCAAATTAAAAAATAAATAAGAAAGAGGTAAAAGAAGTGAATGAAATCTTAGAAAAAATAGAATTAATAGACATATGGAGAAAAATAAATAGGGATAAAAAGGAATACACCTTCTTCTCAGCACCACATGGCACATTCACAAAGATTGACCATACATTAGGTCACAGAAACATGGCACACAAATGCAGAAAAGCAGAAATAATAAATGCAGCCTTTTCAGATCACAAGGCAATAAAAATAACGATCAGTAATGGTACATGGAAAACCAAATCAAAAACTAATTGGAAATTAAACAATATGATACTCCAAAATCGTTTAGTTAGAGAAGAAATCGTAGAAACAATTAATAATTTCATCGAGGAAAATGACAATGGCGAGACATCCTTTCAAATCTTTTGGAATGCAGCCAAAGCGGTAATCAGAGGTAAATTCATATCCCTGAATGCATATATTAACAAACTAGGGAGAGCAGAGATCAATAAATTGGAAATGCAAATAAAAAAACTTGAAAGCGATCAAATTAAAAAACCCCAGCAGAAAACCAAACTAGAAATCCTAAAAATTAAGGGAGAAATTAATATAATCGAAAGTGATAGAACTATTGATTTAATAAATAAGACAAGAAGCTGGTACTTTGAAAAAACAAACAAAATAGACAAAGTACTGGTCAATTTAATTAAAAAAAGGAAGGAAGAAAAGCAAATTAACAGCATCAAAGATGAAAAGGGGGACATCACCTCTGATGAAGAGGAAATTAAGGCAATCATTAGAAATTATTTTGCCCAGTTATATGGCAATAAATACACCAATTTAGGTGACATGGATGAATATAAACAAAAATACAAACTGCCTAGACTAACAGAAGAAGAAATAGAATTCTTAAATATCCCATATCAGAAAATGAAATCCAACAAGCCATCAAAGAACTTCTAAGAAAAAATCCCCAGTACCAGATGGATTCACCAGTGAATTCTATCAAACATTCAGAGAACAGTTAATCCCAATACTATACAAACTATTTGACATAATAAGTAAAGAGGGAGTTCTACCAAACTCCTTTTATGACACAAACATGGTACTGATTCCAAAACCAGGCACGTCAAAAACAGAGAAAGAAAACTATAGACCAATCTCCCTAATGAATATAGATGCAAAAATCTTAAATAGGATACTAGCAAAAAGACTCCAGCAAGTGATCAGAAGGGTCATCCACCATGATCAAGTAGGATTTATACCAGGGATGCAGGGATGGTTCAATATTAGGAAAACCATCCATATAATTGACCACATCAACAAGCAAACCAACAAGAACCACATGATTATCTCAATAGACGCAGAAAAAGCCTTTGATAAAATACAACACCAATTCCTATTAAAAACACTAGAAAGCATAGGAATAGAAGGGTCATTCCTAAAAACAATAAACAGTATACATCTAAAACCATCAGCTAATATCATCTGCAATGGGGATAAACTAGATGAATTCCCAATAAGATCAGGTGTGAAACAAGGATGCCCATTATCACCTCTACTATTTGACATTGTACTAGAAACACTAGCAGTAGCAATTAGAGAAGAAAAAGAAATTGAAGGCATCAAAATAGGCAAGGAGGAGACTAAGCTATCGCTCTTTGCAGATGACATGATGGTCTACTTAAAGAATCGTAGAGATTCAATGAAAAAGCTAATTGAAATAATCAACAACTTTAGCAAAGTTGCAGGATACAAAATAAACCCACATAAGTCATCAGCTTTTCTATATATCTCCAACACAGCTCAGCAGCAAGAACTAGAAAGAGAAATCCCATTCAAAATCACCTTAGGCAAAATAAAATACCTAGGAATCTATCTCCCAAGACAAACACAGGAACTATATGAACACAACTACAAAACACTCTCCACACAACTAAAACTAGACTTGAGCAATTAGAAAAACATTAACTGCTCATGGATAGGATGAGCCAATATAATAAAAATGACCATTCTACCCAAACTTATTTATCTATTTAGTGCCATACCCATTGAACTCCCAAAAAATTTCTTTAGTGATTTAGAAAAAATCATAACAAAGTTTATTTGGAAAAACAAAAAAATCAAGGATATCCAGGGAAATAATGAAAAAAAACAAAACACAAATGATGGGGGCCTTGCAGTCCCAGACCTTAAACTATATTACAAAGCAGCAGTCATCAAAACAATTTGGTACTGGCTAAGAGACAGAAAGGAGGATCAGTGGAATAGACTGGGGGCAAGAGACCTCAGCAAGACAGTATACGATAAACCCAAAGATCCCAGCTTTTGGGACAAAAATCCACTATTCGATAAAAACTGCTGGGAAAATTGGGAGAGATTAGGAATAGATCAACACCTCATACCTTACACCAAGATAAATTCAAAATGGGTGAGTGACTTAAACATAAAGAAGGAAACCATAAGTAAATTGGGTAAACACAGAATAGTATACATGTCAGACCTTTGGGAGGGCAAAGACTTTAAAACCAAGCAAGACATAGAAAGAATCACAAAATGTAAAATAAATAATTTTGACTACATCAAATTAAAAAGCTTTTGTACAGACAAAACCAATGTAACTAAAATCAGAAGGGAAACAACAAATTGGGGAAAAAATCTTCATAGAAACCTCTGTCAAAGGTTTAATTACTCAAATTTATAAACAGCTAAATCAATTGTACAAAAAATCAAGCCATTCTCCAATTGATAAATGGGCAAGGGACATGGATAGGCAGTTCTCAGATAAAGAAATCAAAACTATTAATAAGCACATGAAGAAGTGTTCTAAATCTCTTATAATCAGAGAGATGCAAATCAAAATAACTCTGAGGTATCACCTCACACCTAGCAGATTGGCTAACATGACAGCAGAGGAAAGTAATGAATGCTGGAGGGGATGTGGCAAAGTCAGGACATTAATTCATTGCTGGTGGAGTTGTGAACTGATCCAGTCATTCTGGAGGGCAATTTGGAACTATGCCCAAAGGGCGACAAAAGAATGTCTACCCTTTGACCCAGCCATAGCATTGCTGGGTTTGTACCCCAAAGAGATAATGGACACAAAGACTTGTACAAAAATATTCATGGCTGCGGTCTTTGTGGTGGCCAAAAATTGGAAAACGAGGGGATGCCCATCAATTGGGGAATGGCTGAACAAATTGTGGTATATGTTAGTGATGGAATATTATTGTGCTAAAAGGAATAATAAAGTGGAGGAATTCCATGGAGACTGGAACAACCTCCAGGAAGTGATGCAGAGCGAGAGGAGCAGAACCAGGAGAACATTGTACACAGAGACTGACACACTGTGGTATAATCGAACGTAATGGACTTCTCCATTAGTGGCAGTGTAATGTCCCTGAACAATCTGCAGGGATCTAGGAGAAAAAACACTATTCATAAGCAGAGGACAAACTGTGGGAGTAGAAACACCAAGGAAAAGCAACTGCCTGACTACAGTGGTTGAGGAGACATGACAGAGGAGAGACTCTAAACAAATACTCTAATGCAAATATTAACAACATGGCAATTGGTTCGAATCAAGAACACATGTGATACCCAGTGGAATCACGCATTGGCTATGGGGGGTGGGGGAGGAGGAAAAGAAAATGATCTTTGTCTTTAATGAATAATGCTTGGAAATGATCAAATAAAATATTATAAAATTAAAAAAAAAAACAATCTCCTTGGAGACCTATATCTCACCCAAAGCAGAAATTAGGGATATATGTTATAGATGTGTCTGTCTCAATGTGTATTCCACATGATTATATTTTCCCAATTAGGCCATGATTCCTCCTTTACGTGACTCCCTACAGTACATCTTATGAGTTTTTCTAGATGATTTGTTTTATACCCTTATTTAGTCAGATTTAGGTCCACAGGACTTAGAGCTAGAAAGGATCTTAGCCATCATCCCCTCTTAGATACTCATTTTACAAGTAAGGAAAATGAGGTCCTGAAAGATTAAGTGACTTGTGCTAGGTTCCAGAGGTGGAAAAATATCAGGATTTAAATCCAGGTAGTCTGGATCAAAATCTAGGATTCTTTCTTCTACAGTATGTGGCTGCTTAGTTAAATAGCATTTACTCACTTTCTAACTGGACTTTTTAAGAGACATCTGAAGAGAACAAAATGGAACAGAACAGAAATATAGTGGTTTCTTCACAGGACCTAAGGTGATTTTAACAAGCCCTGATATCACTTTCTGTTTATTCTTTCTTAACTTTGCTTTTAAAAAAATATCATATTTTACTTTCCCACAATTATGCATAACAATTTTTAACATTCATTTTCTAAAAATGCAAGTCCCAAATTCTCACCCTCCATTCTACCCTTTTCCTCTCACTGAGATAGCAAGTAATTTCATCTGGATTATACTTACATGTTCATGCAAAACATATTTCCACAGTGATCATGCTGAGGGAGAAGACTCATATACAACAAAAACAAAAATAAAGTAAAAAATAATATGCATTGCTTTTCACTCAGATTTTATTGCTAACTTTTTTTTTTAACTGAGAGACATTTTTGGTGGCCTTCTAGGATGAATTTGGCTTTAAAATTGGTGATTAATATTGGATTAGAATTGGAGATGGAGCCCATAGACTGTTCTATTTCCTTTCTCTAACAGGGTCAGTAGCCTCTTTCTAAGAGTGGAAACTTCTATCTTGTATGATTGTATGCACAGCCTGCCCAAAGGTGCCCTGAACAGTGATGCTTTGCAAAAGCATTTAAATAATTAGTTAAATTAATAATAATGGAATAATTTAACTGAAGTCAACTGAAATGTCATCTTGATGAACATCTACTTATAACACTGGTCCCATGGGATTGACTCATGCATCATCATTTCCTCAAATAAAATGCCTTTCCAGAACAAAATAATAAAAGTGGGCAGGAAGATTATGTCTTTTCCAGGCTCTTCTAGATCCTTTCTTTCTCCTTCACTACTAGCAACTGAAGCCTAGAGATGGCTCCAGATATGTGTGTGTAAAGAATGGAGACCTCCCTTCTCAAAGCGGGGTTCAGGGGAGACAGCTGATATAATGGAGAAAAGGTTTGGGGATAGTAAAGGGAACAGGATCTAGGAGAGGACAGCTGATGTTTAGGATTGGCTTAGAGAGAGGAGAGATTTTGAAGATTTTGAAGATTTTCCCCTTTCTGCCTTCCCTCCTTAGCTAGAGCTCTCCAAGATTTGCTCTTGTCCTCTTGTCTCCCCTCCTCCACTACTAGAGACCAAAGGGTTTTTTCTTAGGAAGATGTCTCTCCCCTTGATCTGTTCACACACCCTTGATTCAAAGCTTGGGGAAAAGATAACTTCTTTAATGTAAACTCAATCAGGGTAATAAAAAGGAATAACTGGCAAGGAAAAGAATGGGAAAGGAAAGTGGGAAAAAGGGGGACCTTGTCCCTATCTAAAACCCTTTCCCTTCCCTCCTCGAGTTTGGGGGGAACTCGGGCCTTGGCAGCCTGAGCCCCCTGAGAGAAAGTTAAGTTGGCTGACATGGGGTTTGGCCCCTTGGCCACAGTTCAGACCCAGGGCAACAGAAGCTGAGGTAAGTCTGACAGAGATTCAAAATGCCTTTCTCAGGTTTCTCTACAGTGAGTTGAAATTGGGAAATGTTGGGAGGAAGGATTTCCAGTCTCAAGCAGGAAAAAGTGGGTAACCCTCAGGATAAAGTCTTAATCCACCTTCTCTCTTTGGCTTCTCCAGGCTGAGAAACCAACTGCTCTTCCAGCCAGAATCTACTGCTCCTCAAGATTTCACCTCCTGGGGCCCCCCATCAAGGTGATCGGTTCCACACACTCTTCAGCCTGGCACTTTTTCTCTAGTGCCAGTCTCTGTCACAATATAGATATATAAAACATTTATAATAGCCATAGGAGGGAATTTGGAAGCATAGATGTAGAGAACTTTTCCTCCTTGAAAAAACAAACAAAAAGTTTTTCTCCCCCCCCCCCCCAAGAAAATTAGGCAGGGTTTGTATTGGAATATAATGTCATGTTTGCTTGACTAACTTCTTCCACTTCTAAAGCATAAAGCATGAACTTACAGGACACTATCTGTTATGAAATAAATGTTAAGTAACACAGTGGGGAACTAATTCCCCACTGTATCATAGTGCCCCTCAAATAGGCGAAGGCACACTAACTTTATCAACCCTGCCTCTCCCATCACCCGGCTAGGCTGGCCCACAACACTGAAAAATGAGGTCACTGGAGGATTTCTGCAATAGTACGATAGGGAATCTTGACCTTGGACTGACCAAGGGGACAACAAATTCAGAAACACTTCAAAAGGAAGAGAGAATAAAGCTCCCTTACAAAACCTGGATAAAGAGTGGTACTGTATTTCTAATCAAGGGAGGTAAGGTTGGTTTCTCTTTTAATGGCAGTTTATCTGAATAAGCTTTTGTAGCTATTTGCAAGTGAATGCTAAGAGTGTTCTGGACCCTACAGATATGCCCATCCATCATAGGAGCAGCTGTAAGTAACGGAGGGAAAAGAAGATTAAAAATGAAAAAGAAAGAGAAAACTAGAAGGATAGATGGATTTTTTTTCCCACTAAAAAATACATTTCCAATATGTTCTAACCAAAGAAGAAGGAATGACACAGAAAACTTGTTAATGAGTTAGCCATGCTGTCTTTTTCCCCCAAATCAGGACATTTACTGGCAGATCTCTTGTGTGTCTAACAAGGTAATAAATGAAAAATGTACAGCTTAATCTTTAAACAAATATGAACAAGCCCCAGCCAAATGGCTACTCCTGTGGACACAGAAATGATGCAGAACCCTATCCAGACGTGGGCTATGAGGGCTCAACAAGGGAAAGCTGAATGAAGATTTATGAATGTAATATTTATCCCAGGAAGGCAGCTTGTCTGGGCTGTTTGGCTAATTAAAATGATCAATCAAGACTGGTTTCCAAGGCTGAACCAGGTAAAATGCTGGCAATCACCAAATGTCAAGCAGCTATCATGACATCAGCCAAAGTCTCCAGCTGTGGAGAAAAAAGATTGACTAGAAAGTTTTTGTCTTCACCTCATACCTCAATTACTGTAACATAACTGTCCTCCCTAACATTCAGATTCAGCTCCTCTTCTAACTCACTGATCTATTCTTCATAAATATGACCACTTGACTTCTAATTCTACTGCACTCTGACCCTATTCCAGATAGCCTAACTTAGATTCTGACTTCCCCCAAAACAAACTGTCTGCTTTAGTCTCTGTCAGATGAGGAGATCTCCTTCATTCCTTGCTGTGAGTCTTCATTCATCCCATTTCCATGCCTCTAACGCCTTCCCTTCACTGCTTGTTCAAATCTTGTTGTTTAGTTATTTTTCAGTTATGTTCAGCAATTTATGATCCTTTTGGGGGATTTTTCTTGGCAGAGATAGTGCCATTTCCTTCTACAACTCATTTTACACATAAAGAAAATAAGGTAAATAGGGGAAAGTGACTTGACTAGGGTCATATAGCTAGTGTGTGAGACTGGATTTGATTTTCCTGACTCTCAGTCTGGCCAGTGCTCCGTTGGGCCTCCTCTCTCTCCAGATTCAAATCTTACCACTTCTTCAAGATGAAAGTCTATAACCTCGATTAAACTTTTCTAATACTTGTTTATGGGAGGATGTTTTGCATGATAATACATGTATAGCCAAGATCAAATTGCTTACCAGATCCAAGAAGGGGGAGAGAAGGAAAGAGACAGTTTAAATCTTATAATTTTGGAAAATGTGTGCTGAAAATCATTATTATAGGTAATTAGGAAAATTAAATATATCTTTGAATTTAAAAAAAGAGACCTCAAACAAAAAAAAGAAATAAGAAAGTGAAATTTAGTGCCTTTTGGTTTTCAATAAAACTCCATTTGTTCTTTCTCTGGAAGTGATGAGCCAGTCTTAAAAGTCCCACTTTACTAATGCAAAGACATACATGTTCCTAAGTTTCTTGAGAAGGTCAGAATGGAAGGTATCAGGGATAACACTGAGTATCTTTGCTCAGCTAATATTAACAGACAATCTACATATCTCCCCAATTTTTTCCTCCTCCCTTTTTCTCACCACGCTTGCAATTCCACTGGGTTTTATATTTAGTCAGGGAAGAATTTACTTAGGATAAGACTAGACTCAAAAATCTCCCCATAGCTGCAGTTCTGTGGACACCCACCATCACTCCACTGGTTCCTGTTAGTAAATCTTAGTGGCTCAGCATTCTGCTCCCCCTGAGTGGAATGACAGCAATCATCCACTCAGACTTGGGCTTGAGCTCTTCCTCCCTCTCTCTCTCTTCACAGTATCTCTTGATTGGCTCTTGCTTCTCTTCTCTAATCTATCTGAAGATGCCTTTGTTAATAAGTAAAGTCATATACCCTTCCAGCAAAAGCAGCTCTCCAAAGATCTGACTGACACAGTGCTAATGTAGTTCAGGCCCCGTCAGCAGATCTGTCATAAGTCATTACCCTCCTCTCTTGCTTCACCACCAAGGAATCCACCGCAGCAGGATCAAAATAGACAGCGGCCAATCCACACCCCGAGGTAAACCTCTTCTGGAAAATGCCCCAATGGAGCCAATTCCAACAGCAAGTTCTAAGTGATAACCAAGAAAGCTATCAGTAGAGACAGACTCACAGATATACTCACAGCACTTGACAACTGGAAGGGAGTTTGCTGTTATTTCACTAAACACTCTCATTTTATAGAAGAAAATGAGGCCCAAAATGTTTTAGAGGCTTGCCCAGAGGCATGCGATAATGTTGTCATGGAACCAGGACTAGAAGCCGGGTCTTTGGATGATTCGTCCTGCATTCTGTCAATTACAGTACAACACCTTCCATATTTACTTGCAATGGAAAAGGCATTTCAATGTTTGGCATCGAAACCTAGGGCTCATAGGGATGAGGTTCTGATGCTACTCCAAGAAAGCACATGTTTCTCACCCAAAGCAGAGCTGGGCGGCAGGTATCACTCACGGAAGTTCATCTTTCATTCATATTCATTTCATATAACATTTTTATAATTGATAACAAAGCTTTTGATAAGTATCTCATACTAAATTCTGCTCCTTAGGCATCTCAACATCACATTAGTTCATGTAAAACCCTTACCTTCATCTTAGAATCAGTATTTTGTATAGGTTCAAAGGCAGGAAGAGCAATAAGGGCTAAGCAATGGGAGTAAAATGAGTTGCCCAGGGTCACACAGCTAGGAAACATCTGAGGCTAACCTTGAACCCAGTGACCCCAATCACTAGGCCTGGATCTCAATCTAGTTGCCTCTTCCTACTACTTTTATGTAGAAAATGGAAAGCTACTTACTAGAGAATAATACAAGTAGGTGTATTCAGGATTGGCTAGATGGCTGGACTAAAAGAAGAATTGTTAATGGTACATTATCAGCACAGGAAGAGGTCTCTAGTGGAGAGTCCCAGGGAAACTTGTGCTTGACTCAGACCTGTCTAATATTTTTTATCAATGATCTGGATAAAAGTACAGATGACATGCTTATCAAATTTACAAATGACACAAAATTGGGAATGATAGCCAATACATTAGATGATAGAGTCAGGATCCAAAAAGATCTTGATGAGTTATAATATTGGGGTGAATTCAGTAAGATAAAATGCCTTAGGGATAAATGTAAAGTCTCACAGTTGGGTACAAAAACCCAGCTTCAAAGAAACAAAGTAGGACAAGTATTGTTGAACAGCAGTCATTCTGAGAAAGACCTTGGGGGCGGTGGTCCTACTGGATTGCAATATCAGCATGATGCAGCAGTTTGATATGGCTGCCAGAAAAGCTAATGTGATATTCGAATGCATTAAGAAACCAGATAACAAAAACAGTAGTGAGTGATCACACTTCTGATCACACCTAGGTGAGATTACTGGGTTCAATTCTGGGAGCCTCATTTTAAGAAGGATATGGATAAACTGTCAAATAACCAAAGTAGGCCCACCTGGATGGCCTTGGATCCATGTCATGTAAGGATCAGCTAAATTGGGGATATTTATTTATTTTAAATTGAGATCTTTATTAATCTAACAGAAACTGCTGGGGAGAGTTTTCCTATGTTTCCAAATACCTGTTAGTTTTCCAAAGAACAATCAAAATAAAAACCAAAGAAATAAGAAAAACAAGAGCACAAACCCATGGAATTTTATAGAAGTGTTTAAAGGCCTTGGCTGGCAAACTGTTGACTTTTGTAAGGAACAAATGGATAGGAAGGGAATGGGGAGGATGAATGGGCAGAGGAGGTGGAATGGGAGGAAAGTTTCTGGCTAGCCATTGGTTTTTTATTTATTTAGAATGGCACTGAAAAGAAAGGAGCAAAAGGACAAGGATATCAAATGGACTGGGAATGAACAATTTCTTTATGAGATGATAAGAAAGGAACTTAAAATAGACATCCTTTGAGTTCCCCAAGATGCTTTCAAGGTTTATAACTTATCCCTCTCAGGAAGAGGACAGCTTCACCATGTAAGAAAAAGATAGATTCCTCGTGAAGGTGAAGGCAATGGACCACTAAAGTGCAATGATACTAACACAGAAATGGGGAACTTAGTGAGTTGGATGGACCATTCATCCTGTCATTTAATCTAATCTCTATCCTATGTATAGGATGCGACTCTTGCCATCATTTCAAGTAAATTACCTTTTGCATAGGTCAATTTGTTTTGTTTTTAAGATTAAGACTAATGAGTAGGGAAGAAACATGGAAGTGAGAATGGGTATCCTATACTTGCCTGCATAGAATTTTTCAAGTCTGAGATTAAACTGGGGATATGTAGAGTGAAGAAGGGAAGATGCAGAGGAGTACAATAGTTCCATTCAGTATGTGAAGGGTTGCTGGGAAATACATAGCTGGTAATCATAATTCTGAATGTGAATGGAATGAACTCACCCATAAAACACAAGTGAATAGCAGAGTGGATTAGAATCCCAAACCCTACCATATACTGTCTAGAAGAAACACACATGAGGAAAGTAGAATAGGGTACAAGTAAGAGGATGGAGCCAAATCTATTGGGCAACAACTGATAAAAAGAAGACAGGGGACTCAATCATGATATCTGAAAAAGCCAAAGTAAAAATAGATCTAGTCAAAAGAGATAAGGAAGGTAATTACATTCTGAAAAAAGGCAGTATAGACAATGAGGAAACATCAGTACTCAACATGTATCCATGAAATGGCATAGCATCCAAATTTCTAAAGGAGAAACTTAGTGGAGCTCAAGGATGAAATAGATAGAAAAACTATACTACTGGGAGACCTGAACATTCTCCAATCAGAACTAGATAAATCAAACCAAAAAAATAAATAAGAAAGAGGTAAGAGAAGTGAATTAAATCTTAGAAAAATTAGAGTTAGTAGATAAGTGGAGAAAAATAAATAGGGACAAAAAGGAATAAATCTTCCTTTCAGCAGCACATGGTACATTCACAAAGATTGACCATGTACTGGGGCATAAAAACATTGCAAACAAGTGCAAAACAGCAGAAATAATAAATGCAACCTTCTCAGATCACAATGCAATGAAAATAATAATTAGTAAGGGTACATGGAGAGGCAAATCAAAGCTTAATTGGAAATTAAACAATATGATTCTCCCAAATTGGTTAAAGAACAAATCATAGAAACAATTAACAATTTCATTGAAGAAAATGACAGTGATGAGACATGCTTTCAAAATCTATGGGATACAGCCACAGCAGTATTCAGGGGGAAATTTGTATCCTTGAGTTCATATATTAACGAATTAGGGAGGGCAGAGATCAATGAATTGGGCATGCAAATTAAAAAACTAGAAAGTGAACAAATTAAAAATTCTCAGATGAAGACTACATTAGAGATACTAAAAATCAGAGGAGAAATTAATAAAATTGAAAGTCAAAGAACTATTGATTTAATAAATAAGACTAGAAGCTGGAACTTTGAAAAAACAAATAAGATAAAGTACTGGTCAATCTAATTAAAGAAAGGGAAGAAGAAAACCAAATTGACAGTATCCAAAATGAAAAGGGAAGTCTCACCTCCAATGAAGAGGAAATTAAGTCAATCATTAAAAATTTTATGCCCAAAATAATGGGTATATATGGCAATCTAGGTGATATGGATGAATATTTACAAAAACATAAATTGCCTAAACTAACAGAGGAAGAAATAGACTACCTAAACAACCCCATATCAGAAAAAGAAATTGAACAAGTCATCAAAGAACTCCCTTAGAAAAAATCCCCAGTACCAGATGGATTCACAAATTAATTCTATCAAACATTTAAAGAACAATTAATCCCAATATTATACAAACTATTTGACAGAATAAGCAAAGGAGGAGTTCTACCAAACTCCTTTTATGACACAAACATGGTACTGATTCCAAAGCCAGGAAGGTCAAAAACAGAGAAAGAAAACTACAGACCATTCTCCTTAATGAATACAGATGCAAAAATCTTAAATAGTATGAATCTTAAAATTTATCAGACTTGTGAATGTTAAAAATTCTCAGACTCTACCTTAGAACATTTGGTTAAGACCATTCCCCATTTTAAACAATGAAGGTACTTGATCAGGAATGTGAGAACTCTAACATTACTCCACCCGTACTTAAGCATACTTTAGGGGAAGATAAAGTTGTGAACTCCGTACTGAACAATGAAAAAATACTTAACCCATACTTATAGTGAGGCAAAAGCCCTTAAGCTAGGTCTATTTTTAGATCTAATACAAAAGGGTGCTAAGTACCTATGAAGGTCAAATTAATCACTAAAAGGTCAGGCAACTTGCAAACTTGCAAGGGGCAAAGAGGTGTGAACTTACTCAGAAGTTTTAATCTACCCAGAGAATTTGAGAACTAAAGAAGATGTGAATTAAGAATGGTCAGTCCTGTGAAAATGTCTATTGTGATTGGTAGATGTGGGAATTTAGGGGAGGTGACATAGGAGAAAATTCTCTTTAAAAGGAGGTCAGAAAGGCCTCTGGAGCAGTTCAGCTTGCCAAAGCTGAATTGGAGGGCTCAGTGGCTGAACTTAGTGGAGCTCAGAAGCTGAATTGGAGGGTCTCTCTGAACACTAGAGTCTTGCTTGGAAGGATCTTGTGGTGAGTGATTAAAGACTAACTGATCTCTCTCTTAAGGCTCAGGCCTAGGCCATATTGACTAAGGCCCTTTCATACTTATTCCTCTCTGTAAAAAATAGACTCGAATACAGGACTACAATCCCCATGAGCCTTTGCTCCACTTCCCCAGAATGCCTTGTAATCTCACCTGGGCCGAGATCAAGAAGATATTTAAGCAAAGGCTTTTGAAGTCTTGGGGCTTTTTTGGACTTCCGTTTGGAGCAGAGGCGTCTCTTCCATGATGTGAGGTTATTTTGCCTAGGCCTCTGGCCTAGGCACATGTTTCTTACTTGTATATTTTTAATCTTTAACCTTTAATAAACCTCTAAAAAATATAATACTCCTCGCAGAGAGAAACTAATTTCTACCTGCCTCAGTCTCCCCCTCTCCCCTAAATTTTAATCTTTACAGTTTTTGGCGACCACTAGATTGGATGAGAACTTCTCAAAAAATGTTTTTAGCCTAGAGAATTTTTTTAAAGCCACGATTCTCCAAGATACTCTTTAGAAAACCATCTTGATCGGCTCCTGTTTCTGCTCCTGGCCTCTCACCTGGTGCCCGAGCTGCGCTCCGGCTCCCGGCCCGACCCACCCCGGCGGTCTGTCTCTCACCCATCTGGCCTCCGACCCAGACAGCTCATCACCCCAGCCCCAGACCCACAAGCGCGACCCGGACGGCTCATCACCCAGATCCTCGGAGCAGATTGCTGAGGACTCATTGCGACCAGCTGGTAACAGTACTGGCCACGTGGGGGGAGGGGAGAGACCAGAGGGAAAGGAGACCGGGCAATTTTCCCTTAGGCTAAGCCTCCACGTGGCTGGGGGTATTGGCCACAGGGGGATCAGAGAGGGGAAAGACAGAAAAGACTAAGAGATCAGAAACAGACTTTTCAAACAGAAACCTAAAAAGCAATGGGCTGTTTAAAAGGATTTTTGACTCTTCTGGCAATTTCATTGATTTTACCTGCCCGTCTGGGAGCAGACTCAGCCCAAAGATTCAACTTTAACTTTGGGGAGGAAAATGGGTGGCCCAGCGAACTGGAAGCCAGGCCCAGAGACCGGAGGTCTCTAGTTAAAATCTGGCCTCCGATGCTTCCCAGCTATGGGGCCCTGGACGGATCCCTTGAACCCCATAGCCTAGCCTTTACTACTCTACCTTCGGACAATAGACATTTAAATGGATAATTAAAAACAAACAAACAAGAAAAAACAACCCAAGGAACTTTGAAGAGACTAAAGGCTCTAAGGCATTTCAGACTCCAATGGTTTATAAAAAAAAATCTCTGTATTCTATTGCATTGTTTTGTTTAAGGTTTAACTTTGTGATTTTAAGTTCATATATTACTGGATTGAATATTATTCTGTGAACTGAAGGTTGATTGAATTTATTTTGAATGTACTGAGTTTTGAAATTCTGTTGTTTTTCCCCTATGACTGTGTTGAAAAAATTATTGTGAATAAGCCCATATATGAAAAAACAGCTTTTTTCTATTTTGCTGAGGATAGATGGACTTCAGAACTGGTTATAATTGTATTAACAACCTTTGGAATTTTAATGTGCTAAATACCTCAAATGATTTGATTTTAAGGGTTTTTTAAATATGATTTTGGAATTTTTTTTTAACAGTCTGGTTATTTTTGCCTGCCCCTACCACGAGGTAAGGCCCATTCTAGTAGCTGAAGTGAAATGTATTTTATAACCCCTAACCTTCCCACATGTGAATGGAAGTTGGGCAGTTAATTTCAGGGCATTTGTACCCTTGGGAAAAGCCTCCAAGAACAAGGAGCACCCCTTTATTTATGCTCTTCAGCTCACTATTTTACTTCTACCAGGATGATATATAGATTTCTTGATTATGTTCTAAACCCAAGATGAGTTTTACTTTGTTTTAAAATATGTTTAAATACCAAGGTTGAAGGATTGCTCTGTTTGTAAAAATTGTGACAAATGTCCATCAATTCATAGGTTTTAAAAATGTCACACAGCAACTTATGTGAAATATGAAAGTGTGTTTGGTTGCTATTGTAATTAATTGGGCTATTGAGAATTTTGGGGATTTTGATCAATCACCCACAACACGGGGGAATGTAAAAAATATCATTATTTAAATTGCAAAGTTTAAATTCCTTTTGAGAAGAATTTTAGGTGAAGAAGATGCTACCTCTCTGAATCCAGAACTGAACTGTTGGAGAAGCCACCATGAAGAAGCCTCCAGACCACAAGTTGCACAAAATTGAACTTTGGGTGTGGTTGATTGAACATTTATTTGTATGTATACTTTTATGCCAAAGGGGACTGCCCCCTAACGGCTTTTTGTCAATGTGTTCAGAAATTATTGGTTTTATTCTTTTTTCTCTTATCCTCACACTATTGTAATCTTTTAAGTTTATTATGTTTTTATGATCCTTTTGGGGAAAAATTAATTTTTCCACAAATGATCACACGGGGGGATGTAAAAAATAGACTCGAATACAGGACTACAATCCCCATGAGCCTTTGCTCCACTTCCCCAGAATGCCTTGTAATCTCACCTGGGCCGAGATCGAGAAGATATTTAAGCAAAGGCTTTTGAAGTCTTGGGGCTTTTTTGGACTTCCGTTTGGAGCAGAGGCGTCTCTTCCATGATGTGAGGTTATTTTGCCTAGGCCTCTGGCCTAGGCACATGTTTCTTACTTGTATATTTTTAATCTTTAACCTTTAATAAACCTCTAAAAAATATAATACTCCTCGCAGAGAGAAACTAATTTCTACCTGCCTCAGTCTCCCCCTCTCCCCTAAATTTTAATCTTTACATCTCTTATTCTCTCTCCCTTTCCTTAATTCTTCAGTTGTATTAATTAAAATCTCTATAAAACCCAGTTGACTTGGGTATATTTAATATTTGGGAATTTTCCCATGGCGACCACTTTATTTTTGATTTAACTCAAGACACTATCTTGAAACCATATTTTCACGGTCACAGTTTATGCCAACCACTCTTTTATCTGTAACAATAGGATACCAGGAAAAAGACTCCAGCAAGTGATCATGAGTGTTATTCACTATAACCAGGCAGGATTAATACCAGGAATGCAAGGATGGTTCAATATTAGGAAAACCATCCACATAATTGACCATATAAACAAGCAAACTGACAAAAATCACATGATTATCTCAATAGATACAGAAAAAGCCTTAGACAAAATACAACACCAATTCCTATTGAAAACACTAGAAAGTATATAAATAGAAGAGTCTTTCCTAAAAATAAGAAACAGTATATATCTAAAACCATCAGCAAACATCATCTTCAATGGAGATAAACTAGAAGTCTTCCCAATAAGATCAGGAGTGAAACAAGGATGCCCATTAATCACCTCTATTATTTAACATTGTACTAGAAACACTAGCAGTAGCAATTAGAGAAGAAAAAAAAATTGAAGGTATTAAAATTGGCAATGAGGAGACCAAGCTATCACTCTTTGCAGATAATATGATGGTCTACTTAAAGAATCCTAGAGAATCAACCAAAAAGCTAGTTGAAATAATCAACAACTTTAGCAAAGTTGGAGGATACAAAATAAACCCGCATAAGTCATCAGCAAGAGCTAGAAAAAATTACAAAATGTAAAATAAATAATCTTGATTACATTAAAGTAAAAAGGTTTTATATAGACAAAACCAATGCAACCAAAATTATAAGGGAAGCAACAAATTGGGGAAGAATCTTCATAACAAAAACCTCTGACAGAAGTTTAATTACTCAAATTTATAAAGAGCTAAATCAATTGTAAAAAAAAATCAAGTCATTCTCCAATTGATAAATGGGCAAGGGACATGAATAGGCAATTTTCAATTAAAAGAAATCAAAACTATTAATAAGCACATGAAAAAGTGTTCTAAATCTCTTATAATCAGAGAGATACAAATCAAGACAACTCTGAGGTAATCATCTCACACCTAGCAGATTGGCTAACATGACAGCAAAGGAAAGCAATGAATGCTGGAGGGGATGTGGCAAAGTCAGGACATTAATGCATTGCTGGTAGAGTTGTGAATTGATCTAACCATTCTGGAGGGCAATTTGGAACTATGCCCAAAAGGTGCTAAAAGACTGTCTGCCTTTTGATCCAGCCAAAGCACTGTTGTGTTTGTACCTCAAATAGATAATGAGGAAAGAGATTTGAACAAGAATATTCATAGCTGTACTCTTTGTGGTGAGAAAAAATTAGAAAATGAGGGGATGCCCTTCAATTGGGGAATGGCTGAACAAATTGTGGTATATGTTGGTGATGGAATACTGTTGTGCTAAAAGGAATAATAAACTGGAGGAATTCTATGGAGACTGGAACAACCTCCAGGAAGTGTGATGTAGAGTGAAAGAAGTAAGCAGAAGAAAGGAGCAGAACCAGGAGAACATTGTACACAGAAACTGATACTCTGTGGTGCAATGCAGTGATCCTGAATGACCTGGAGGGATCTATGAGATAAAACACTATCCACATTCAGAGGAAAAACTGTGGGAGTAGAAACACAGAAGAAAAACAATTGCTTGATTACATGGGTCAAGGGGATATGGCTGGGGAGATAAACCCTAAATGTACATCCTAGTGTAAACACCAACAACATGGAAATAGGTCCTGATCAAGGACACATGAAATACCCAGTAGAATTGTGAATCAGCTACGGGAAGGGTGGGGGGAAGCAAGGGAGGAAAGGAATATGATTCTTGTAATCAAGGAATAATATCCTAAATTGACTTAATTAATTAATTAGCTAATTAATTAATTTAAAAAAGAACAGCCCATATGTTCTCTTGTTAGCAATGTTATGTTTGGAATTTCTTTTGGGTATGGTTTAGACTGATGGGTACTGAGGTACCCATCCCACTCTCAATTCTGATTCCCCAAGTTCCATACACATGGAGAAATCTTTTTGTTTTTTACTATTACAATTAATAAAAGAATACAGGACTACTTTTGTTGCATTTGAAGTGTCAGTTTGAATGCACACAATAGATGGGCTCCTGAAAAGTTATACTAGAACCCAATGTTATCTTGAATGCAATAGGAATCTAGCTTTTGAGAAGAAATCCACAAAAGGCTTGTATGATCTGATGTAGAGTGAAAGAAGTAAGCAGAATCAAGAGAGCAATTTACTTCTACATTCTTTCTTGGTAATAAGAATCAATAGTTTAATAAATCTCTCTATGTAGCTTACCCCTGGCCCCAAATCCACACTCACACTCACATATATACATATAACACACATAAACACACATAAATGATATAGTATAGTAGTAGTCTCTCGGTAACCGAGGATGACGATTGTCTTTGTGAGCTTTCATCTGTGATGTAGAATGGGTGTGCACAAAAACACTTGTGCGTGAAGGAGATTTAAGTGGAAAAGTCGATGCACAGACATTCCCACTCTCTCAGCGTTGTAAGCCTGGGTCCATTGGCTCAAAAAGTCATTGCATAATGATATATTCACATACTTATGTGTATATATTATGTACATATGTGTACATACAGCTCTAATATTTTCCCTGTTTCAATCCTATATCACAAATTGTCTACTGTACTTCTTATTTAAAACTATATGTCTTATTTATTTACATAATTATTACCTATTAATATTATATGCATATATAGTAATATTAACTATTTAATAGTTATAAATACTTATAGAAGTATTTATTGACTTATTTAAAACTATAAAATTGTAAAAACAGAACTCATTATATTTCTTCATAACATCCTCCTCCTATCTAAAATCCCTTCTAGTTAACTGTTGCCATAGCTTGCCTGTTTCATTATTGTCCTGAGACTTTTACAAACATATCCTCTTTATGTATTTTTTTCATAAAAAAATAACTAAAAAATTCAATTGACTAGGCCTCATCTCAACTTAATGATTTTCTTTATGGCTTTCAGCACATCCTAAATGGAACTAATGTGTTGAAGCTTAGATCTACTAAAGTACCAGAGAGAGGAAGAGTAACAACTGGTCACCATTCAAATTGTACTCATTTCAGTCATTCTTTCTTATGAACATAATTTGATTTGATGAAAACAATATGTTATTTCTGCTGGCCATATTTCCTTGGGAAAGTTGCAAGTGGTCCCTGGCAGTTTCTTAATTTGGGGTATGTGATAATAGGCCTAAGGAACAGCATAATTTTCTCCAGAGAGTAACTCCAATGCCAAGAGCTGTGTAGCCTGAATACTCCTTCTTAAGACTTCAATCAGATCATCAGAAAATGTTCCAGAACTCTGTTAGAGCTCTCTGGGATTGTCTTGTAAGTCTGAAGAAGTGGGGTATGCCTAGGGTACACTGTAACAAGACCAACACTTCCAAGGAACTTTCTAACACAGGAAGTCCCAATCCATATATCAGCTTTCAGGCAGCTGATCTTGCTTTCTACCCTCACTGTTACCTCACATCCTTAGGCTCAACTCAACAAATTCAAATCCATACAAAGTTACCAAGGCCTTGTTTTATATATATAGCACTGTGGAAGGTATAAGTGTCAACTTCAAAGAGCTTTAAATGGAGCGGTAGAGGGCAGATGAGAATTTTAAACAAATTACTACTAAAATGATGGAAATGATTTTGAGCTGTTGGAAGTTGGGCAGGGTGAGAGGTAGGAGAGATTATCTCAAGCTGAAGGATGCTTAGGTGTGGGAATATTTAAGTTTTAAAAGATGGGTAGAATTTGGAAAGGTGAGAATGGAGGAGAAGTCATTCTAAGTAGAGGGAAAGGAATGAGCCAAGGCATAGTTCTGGGAAGACGCTGAATATGGTTAGGGAACAAAAGAGTTCTCCTTGGCTAGAATGCAGGGCTTATGAAGGAGACTCATGGTGGTGGGGACATGTTTGGAATGATAAATTAAGGCCCAAATGTGAAGGGCCTGGAATATCTGGCTGATGAGTTGGCACTGAATCCTATAGGCAAGAAGGAGCCTGAAGGACACTGAACGACTGAACTAGAAATTGGGAGATGGGCAGAGTAGCAATATACTTAGTGCTTCATAGGAGAGCAGAGATCAATCATACCTCATGACTCTCCCATCACCCTGGTCCCCCAAAGACTCACTCTCTTTCTCTGTCTCTGTCTCTTTCTCTTTCTCTCTGACTTAAGCAGAGGAAATGAAGGGCTAAGAAGCTAAATTATGTCTCTCAGGTCAATAATAAACAAGTCAAATGATGATCAACAGACCTTACTCCTTTGATACCCTCCAGCAGTGATGAACTAAGTATTCGTTAGTTGGACGTGAAGGCACATCCACTTAGATCCATTTTTAACACTAGTTCTCTAGTCTCAAATGCAAGAGATGAGAGAACTTTTCTCACTAAAGTAAAAGAAGGGACTTTGATATTTTCCCTTCTATTCCAATCTGTATGTTTCAGCCTTGGATCTGGGTAAGACCACTGGCCAGAGCCATGGCAATGATGCAGAAAACAAAGGGAAAGAAGTATAAGTGCTAATTTCTTTAACTTTTAATACTAGCAGAAGTCAGAAGTCCACCAGCTTTGAAGCTTCATTTTTAAGTCCTGAAGTTCTTGGTGTGAGTCTTAAACCAAGATCACAGCAAGATAAAAACTGCTTTTCACTTCTGAAGAAAGGTCAGGGAGATGCTCAAAAATTTATGTTAGATCAAAAGCTTTCCTCCTACCCTTCAGTCCAACCATTTGTGTTGGGAAGAAGGGGAGACAAATGATTTAAGAGCTTAGTTGCTAAAAAAAATGACACTTTTCTCTCAAGGCTACACATACGCATCTGCCTCTGAGTTATTAAGAATTCCCCTTTACAAGGTGAAGGGGTCATTATTAAATAGACTTGAGTCTCAATTTGAAGACCTGCCACCCTAGCTGGTATACAATGTCTGAGCTGTATATATATATATATATATATATATATATATATATATATATATATATATATATATATATATGTGATATACAGAAGTGGAAACTTTCCTTAAGCAATGGTACATCTATGCAACAGCATTAAGCCTACACATGAGGGAGAGTCTTTCCACTGGAGGAACTGAAGCAGGGAATGCCCAGCATCTCTTATGGTCTTAAGCAATGAGCAGGCCTCCATGGAAAGGCTTCTACATCTCCCTACACTGTAATGTAGGGGATGGAATTCAAGAGGGATAAGGATAAATAGTGCTGAGGCAAGTTCCAAAGAACCTGTAGGTAAAAGTTATAGCTCCATATAAGGAGACGTTTTAAAAAATTTATCATTCAATCGTTTCCATTTTGTCCAACTCTTCATGACCCAATTTAGTATTTTCTTGAAGTCTAAGATACTAGAGTATATTGCCATTTCCTTTTCCAGCTCATTTTGCAGATGAGGAAGCTAAGACAAACAGGGTGAAATGACTCATCCAGGGCAACCCAGTTAGGAAGTATCTGAGGCCAGAATTTAATTCAGGAAGATGAGTTTTCCTGATTTCAAGTTTGGCTCTCCACCTAGCTGAGTTCTGCAAACATAGACTGACTTTTTAAGTAGGTAGTTTCTTGTTACTAGAAATATCAAATCCAAGGTTGGATAAAAGAACTACTGTAGAGATGACTTGATTCTGGTTTGTTCAGTATTTTATGTAGTGGCTTGGAAGGCATGTTAAACAAATGTTCAGATTACACAACATTGGGAAGAAGAGCTAACAGACTGGATAAGAGTTAGGATCCAAAGAAAACTCAAAAAGTGAATATTGGGCCAAATCTAATAGATTAAATTAGTAGACTGGAATGAAGAGTTAGATTTAATGAGATTTTAATTTTATAGTTATATAATCGATTCAGTAACGCATCATAGAGTGAGACACTATGATTTTAAGTTCGACATTTGAGTTCAAATAATAAGTACAAGAAAGGACATAATAGTTCTTAACAAAAGACATCTAAGGGTTTTAATGGACTTAAAACCAGTCAACAGTATGATTTATTTGTCAACAAATTACCCTACTTTAGATAAAGGAGGCAGTGTTCTCCATCTGGACAACATCCCCCATGTCTAGACTAAATCTCCACAGAGTCTAGAAGGAGTCAAAGTCAGCTTTGTTAGTCCATACTGGAGCAGACTGAGTTCATCTGAAGGGTGAGTACAAGTTCATGTAAGCTGTTAGATCTGTTAGATCTGTTAGAACATTCCAGGAAAAATATGAAAATTGACAGCCCTGAGGCTCTACTCATCATTCCCATAACTCCCCTGCCTGGCTACTACTTCCTTATACTGTCATGTCTGGCTATTCAAATGTGATTTTCTTGAGGTAAGGGACTTTTATTGCTTTGGTATCTGTATTTTTAGTGCCTAAAACAGAATAGGTATTTAAAAAATGCTTTCCCCCATCTATTTCATAATATTCCCACAGATTGACAGTACTCCTGTTGTCCCTGCTGTATTCCATCCTAACTAGGGCAGATTTGGGTTATTGTCTTCTGTTCAGAGTGCCACAATTAGTAAAGAAAAAGCAATACAATTTAGAAAGAAGGTGAAGGAAAGGGAGAAGACCAGTTGATCATCTTGAGGCATGCTGGAAGAACTGGAGATTTTTGGCCAGGAGAATGAAAACATTGTAGAAGGGGATGATAACTATCTTCAATTATATGAATGGTGATCATTTGAAACAGGGGTCCTCAAACTATGGCCCTTGGGCCACATGTGGCCCCCCTAAGGCCATGTATCTGGTCCCCACTGCACTTCCAGAAGGGGCACCTCTTTTATTGGTGGTCAGTGAGAGGAGCACTGTATGTGGTGGTGCCGCAAAGCGCTGCGTTGCTCGCGTACAGTACTACTTCTGGTGATATCCTTTGCATGGCGCCTTGTTCTGAGAGTAACTGAATGAGAATGAGGCGCCGCGCAAAGGATTATGTGGCTACACAATGGAAGACTTCAGCATGGTGAGCGGAGAACTGGGGGAGCGGATTCCGCACTATGTATGCTGCTGCCTGGTGTAGTGGTGGTGGTGATGGGTCTGTGCAAGGTGTGACAGGCCCATCACAGCCAAGCTGCAGCCTCCGCTATCCCAGACAGCGGCATACAGATTTGTTCATAGTTTTTTTTATAGTCTGGCCCTCCAACGGTCTGAGGGACAGTGAACTGGCCCCCTGTGTAAAAAGTTTGGGGACCCCTGATTTGAAAGATGGCTTAGATCTATTTTGCTTAGCCCCAGAAGAACTAGGAAAAATGTGTAGAAAATACAGAGAGGCATATTTTAGCACAATATAGGGGAAAACTTCCTTAAAATTCAGAACATTCATAAGAAGTACATTATGAGGTAGTAGGTTTGCTCTGGCCGTTTTTAAGCAAAGTCTGAATAATCACTAACTGGTGATAATATAAAGGAGATTCTTATGCAAGGGTTAGACTAGATGGCCTTTGAGGTCTTTTTCAGTTCTATAATACTGTGATTCAGTGACAGCAGCCTCACTTCCTAGACATGTGCCCATATGGTGCTAGGCAGTTTTTACTTCCTGTTATTTGAAATTCCCAGTGTTGGGCATGGTGCTTTGTACACAGCTGGTCTTTAATATTTGTTTAATTGAACTTAATTGATGCTACATGACAGAATGTGCTGCCATGGGGGAAGCTAGGGCTACATATTTTATGGTTGTTATGACTAAATATGGTCATCTTGATAGAAAAAATAGATTTTAGGGCTTAAAAAAATCTTAATACTTTAATACTTAACATTCCCCTCTCTGTTTCCTCCTCCCCCAATACTTCTGCTTGGACATTTGAGGCAAAATACATGTAGTCAATTATTTGTTTTTCTTACAGATTAGGTACTTATAAAAACCTAGGAATAATCATATCAAAAGGTCACATAAACACATTTAAGAAACACAGAATCTTGACCATCAATAAGTGCTTCAGGAAATGATTTACATTCATTACTAAACAAGAATTCTCAAAATGGGCAAAAAAATCCAGTAACATCCAGTTTGCTTTTTTGGCCTCACAACACTATGAGAATATTAAACAAATTTATTGATATGGTTTAACCAATTTACATACCCATAAAAAGGAACTTGGTGAGAGGGCAGCTAAATAGCCAAATAACACAGCAGCTTTTTTAGCTTCCAGAAACAAATTTGTGAGGTTAATAACTGGAATGGCCTTGGATTCAAGGTTTACACAGTCACATATTGCCATATAATTATCTAAACCTGACAAGGTCACCCAAATGGAGAGGTCAACTTGCAGCTCTTATGCACTCTCAAAACAGAATAATTCATTTAAAGGACAAGAAGAAGATAGTGAGAAATGGCCCTGACAGTCTTAGGAGTGACTTGATATACACACTCACTAGACCTATTTCAGTTGGCTGGCCTTCAAAGGTAGAAGCAGAGCTGCCTTTTGGAATCCAAGACTGCTTGAATGCAGACTCAGGCATGCACTGGATTCAAGCACATGGGCTTGAATGCTGGTTCTGCTCCTTACAGACTGTCAGATCACTGACTCGGCGCTTTACGTCTATGAAAGGGGGCGGGGGTGGCCACTTCTTACAAAGGTTTTAATATTCAACTCTAACCTCCCTGACTCGTGGTGTTGGGGAGACCCTGAGCTGCAGCAGGGGCGTCTGGCCTCAGGCTTGTGTCTGCTGTCTGAGGCCAGCTCTGCGAAAGGCCACGGAGGCCCTTCTCAGACTGAGCACTTGATGGGAAGTATATCTTAAGGTTATTAGGAGGGTTGCAATCTGAGTCTATAGGAGTGCCCAGACTAATCAATTAGAGATCCTGGAAGTGTTTAGACATTAAAACAATGATGGTCGTAGTTGTATTTCTACACTCCAGGTGACGTCCATGAATAGCTCAGGATTTCCCTTTTTTTCTTTTAAACCCAGGGCTTCAGAATCAATCTGGTTAACTACTTTGATGCAATAAACATAAATAGGGCTACATGCAGAGAGAGGCTTAAAGGGTTTTTTTTATGATGTAGGAGAAAATATGAACTAATATTGTTTGTATTATTTAACTTGTCTCCTCAAATTTTGAAAAATAATTTTCCCTTGACACTATGTCAGTTCAGCCATTATACATTTAACTCAGCGTCCCTCTAAACTACGACTCTGCCCCTTTGCCCTCCACACTGAGTATATCCCAAGGAGAAATGAATCAGAATTAGAATCAATGTGGGTGTTAATACTGCTGTATTAGACAGTCTAAGTGTGTACCCCACACAAGTCTATAATGCTTTCCAAGTCCCCAGGGACCCAAAAATATAAAACTCACTTCTCCAATAATAAAGAAAAGAGGAGCTCTTTTCCTAGATATAGAAAAACTAACAATCTTGTGTCCCACAAGACTCATATTTAAAAATATTACTGCAATGAAATCTATTAGATATAGAGATAATAAGAACAAAGCAGGGTTAATAAGGTCAAAGAATGAAGGAAAACCACAGTGAGATGCACCGTAAAAGAAGTAGTTATCATTAAAATGAGGATGGTATCACAATGCAGGAAGGATTAAAAATCTCTTGTTTAGGACACTAGAGAAGGACAAAAGGTAGCCCAAGATACTGGGAAACATCCTAGATAAGGTATGAGCTGGGAGGTTCCTGTTCTAGTCCTGGCTTTGCTGCTTATTACCTAAAGCTCCCTAAGCCTGTTTCCTCACTTGTAAAACGAGGGGGCTAGACTAGAACTCTGAAGACCCTAGAAGCTCTGATACTGGAGAATTCCATGACAAACAAAGCACTTCAAATTCTTACATAACCTGCCAGCACCTAGGCATAAATAGGTTATTGTGTCCAACAGAGTCAATGCATACCCAGCATTTAAAACACTCATTGTCTCTTAATTTTTAGGAGAAAGGAACCACCATTTTGCTAAGCCAAGAGGCCTATGATGAGTATCTTTAGGCCATTTTCTGAGGTCACATCTCCATAGGAAAAATGAAATTTTAATCTCTAAACAAACCAATCTTCTAAATAAAACAATTTCATTTCACTTAAAAAAAAATCCAGTTAACATCTGAGTTCAAATGCGTTCTGAGACAGTGCATCCCTGAGTTGGTTTGGATTAAATCCTGTTTGATAGGTGGGGCTCAACCAGAGGAATTACTGGTATTCTCTTAAAACAATAAGAAAAACTAATGCTTATATAGCATAGTGAAGGTTACACAGCCCTTTCCTATGAATAGCTCTGTGAAACATGTAGCGCAATTATAGTTATCTTCATTTTACATAGGAGACAGCTGAGGTTAGAGCAGTTTAAAAATTTTGCCCAAGGAATAGTACTCCCATACTTCAAAACTATATTTTAAAACATCAGTCATGAATATCATCCAGTATTGGTTAAAGAATAGAGTTTGACAATTAAACAGACATGGGAGATTCATAAATAATAGAACTCAATAACAGTATTTTGACAAAACAGAAAACAAAAATCACCTAGGATAAAAACTGCTGGGAAAACCTGGAAGATTGCCTAACAGAAATTAGGATTAGACCAACTCCTTATTCTATGTTCCATAAAACATTCAAAATAGATGTATAAACTTAATAATAAAGATTATACTATAAAAATTTAGACATTGATCACAAACTGCAAGTAGGAGACATATCCTTAGCCAAACAAGAGATAGAGGCAAAAAGATAACAAAATGATTTTGATTAATGGGGAACTAAAATAACCTGTACAGTCAAAATTAACACATCCAGGATAAGTAAGGAATGGTTGAATAAGGAAAAAAAAATCTTTTTATCAGATTACTTTGATAAGGATTTGTTATTGAAGATATGTAAATAATCAAATAAACCAATAAATCCTCCCCTTCTCCTCCCTTCTTTGTGATTGCTGAAGGCAATTTTCCTATCTGCTCAGGCTCACAATCTAGAAGTCATCCTGGATCCTGCTGCCAAGGAGTGTTGATTTCTCTTTGCCATGTCCTGCACATGCCCCCCCTTCTCTCTCTTTACAATGACACCCCTATAGTGTAGGCCCTCACCACCTTAGGCCTGGACTACCACAAGAGTCTGCTGGTGAGCAGAGCCTGCCTCAGTCCTGTCTCCATTCAGCCTCTAAAATGATTTTCCTAAGGCACAGGGATGACTATGTCACCCTACCCCAATCCCTACTTCAAAAAACTCCTATAGCTCCCTATTACCTCCAGGATCAAATACAAAATGATCTGTTTGGCATTTGAAGACCTTCATAGCCTAAATAAAATCTTCCTAACTTTCCAGTCTTCTTGCACCTTAATCTCTGCAGCCTTAAATCCAGGGACAAGACACTATCTCTTCCCTCTGGGCATTTTCTCTGGCTGTGCTCCCCCAAGGACCTCCATCCTTGTTCCCCTTGTTCACCTCTGTCCATTGGCTTCCCTGGCTTCCTTTATGTCCCAAATAAAACTCCATCTTCTACAGGAAGTTTTTCCTAACCCTTTTAAATTCTAGTGCCTTTCCTCTCCCAATCAATTCAGGTTTATCTTGTATATAGGTTGTTTGTGTATGTTTGTTTGTCAGTTGCTACCCCCTTGGGAGCTCCTGGAGGGCAGGGAGGGTCTTTTCCTTTTCTTTTATCTCGAATGAGCTTAGCATCATTATAAGTATTAATAAAAGTTTTGACAGAGTGACTAGCCCAGTGCTTAGCCATTGCTATGCACCAAAGGTAGGCCTAGAACCTGGGTTTTCTTGGCTCCCAGGGCAGTCTTCTATCCAGTACACCACAAGCTTGTCATGAGGCAGAGAAGTCAGAGCAGCAGATGTGTAGGAGATGAAGGAGAAGTGGGGAAGTCGCACTACTCTTCCTTTTCAGTTCATGAAACATTCTATGACTCTTCAAAATCAAATTAGTATCTGAACTAGGAAACAACCCCCGGGGGTTTGACTGTTCCGAACCTTTGTGTGATTTAGGCTTGAAAATCATTGGGTTAAAAGCAAAAATGTGCCAAGCCCTACCTGGAGGAGAGGCCGCTGTACTCCCAGGACTTTCATGGTGTCCGCGTTGGCCAGGATCTTTAAAGGGTCAGACGTTTTGGTGACACCTTCAATCTCTTTGTTGATTTCAGTCAGGACTTGGTTGAGAAATATATTTTTGATATACATAGTGAGAAACTCTCGAAGAGGACACTGTTTGGCTGGGCCCAGTCCCAGGGCATGCTCGATCTCTTGAATAAACCTAGAAGAACAGAGCAGAGAAACCATATATAATAAACTCATTGAATAAAGGATTCAATTATAAAAATACTTCACGATTCTTTCAAAGTATCACCAGACTTGGGGCACTTCCAAAGAACAAACAGGGAAATATCCAGAATGCCAATTTTCTAGAGCAGGCTTCAGGGAGATTATCTTCCATTTGCATGTTATTTCTGGTGTTATTTCCTTTAGAGTATGATGTGCTAAAGATCAGGAACAATTTCTTTTGCCTTCCTATCTCCATTGTACCTCAAGTGACACATATTAAGCACTTAGTAGAGGTTTATTGACTTATAACTTAACTGACTATAGCCATCGCCATCACTGGATTTTTTTTTTTAATTTAGAAAAATGCTGAAGGTGGCCAGACAGACTTAATCATTAATTCCTGTGGTAGAACAACCAAGACTGTCACAGTGGAAGTGAATCATGACAAGAAAGTGGGAATGACCAAAAATAAAAACCTCTCAACTTATTTTATTAATAGCAACAAGAATCCAGAAGAAGGTAGATTAGGAGACTGATTCAATTGTAAGATGGCAAAAAATACTAAAAGGACTCTTGAACAAGTTGAGCAAAGAACTGGAGAATAGCCAGATGGTTAGGAGGAAAAGCAGTTTTTATAGGTATCTATATTGGCAAATCATTGCTGGTTAGAGGACAATGTTGAGATTATTAATTCCTTTTGAGTTAATAATCCTCATTTTCCAGTACAGCTAACCTCTCTAGAATTAGTCTATCTGTAAATAAATCCCTTGGCCTTGTGAAGTTTCTTCTACTTATCTCACTTGTGAAAATAAATTACCTTGATGAATTTGATGATGACAGAATACACTAAAGTTTCTTTTTCAAAAAGGCAAGTGTGGTTATGGGTATCAAGCATCAGGATCAGAATTAATCAATTTATTCTTTTTAAAACAATGCTTGGAAAAAGTGTCCTTTGAATAGATATTTTTTGAATATTCAGTGCTTCTGACAGTTTAAAATCTTATACAACATTTATTAGAGAGATTTAAAAAAAAATCACTAGTCACATGCCCTTAAACAAATCAGTAAAATGCTCTTAATTATTTTTTTCTTCCTAATTTATTGCTTGCCTTTAGTGTCTCTACAATATAAAACTTCATTGAGTAGCGCTGATGGAGTGCCTCCTGTCAACTTTAGCTGAGTGATTTCTTTCAAACATGAACTATTTATTCCCTAAAGCATATACAATGTTGACTTCATCAGTCTAAAATGACATATCCAGGTTGATGCTGTTGTCACTAACTCGAGGGAACCCATTTAACATAAGTTTCCAAATTTGCTCTCAGAACTAGAAGGAACCTCAATGTACAAAGGAATGAAAAAAAGAAATAATATTCTACAAAGAAATTGACTTACCAGCTCCTTTCTAACCCTAGTCAATAACAGTGAGAAACTTTGTTAAATTGTAAAATTGTCTTTCTCTGAGCAGTGCAATGTTTGCTTATATAGGAAGCAATCAATGCCTTGCAGGAGTCTGAGTAGAATGGCGTTTTTTGGCATTTCCATTAAGGTAGAAGTAGAGTCAAGATGAAGCACTGACCCATAATTTTTTCAACCTTTTTTAGTCTCATTTTGCAAGATTATGGAATATTAGGTTTGGAAGGGTATTGAGAGGTCATCAACACATCCTTGACCAAGAGACCTATCTGCAGTTTACTGACAAATGGTCATTCAACCTTTTTTCTTGAACTTCTCCAGTGAGGAGATTCTCCAACTTGCTACCTCTGAGTAAGAGAGGTTCAGAGGACCTTAGAACAAGGAAGTCCTCGGATCTCCTTTGAAGGACAGATTTTCTGATCTATTTAGAAATAATCTTCTAATTTCTCTGAGAGATCTAAGCTTGTCATTTTCTAAAAACAATTTTTTTAAAAAAAAAGAGCCCAAATGCCTCTCTATATAAAACCCAACAAACCAATTTAATATACATATAACTAAAAAAATCAGCTAATTTTGGAAATATGAAACAGATGATCTAATTCCCTATTTCTGAGGAACTGTTTAAATTCTGTACAAGTATTTGTGAAAAGCCTCTCATCTGTGATGCAGATAAAGGAACCCAAGTCCTTAAAAAGGTGCCAGAGCATCAAATTGGCCAATTTAAAAAAATTTGGTTAAATATTTCCCAATTACATATAAAATAATTCTTAATATTTTAAAAAGTTTCAGTTTCTAATTCTCTTCCATTATCCTACCCCACCCCTCTCCTTGAGAAGACAGTCAATTTCATATCAATTATACACATGAAGTCCTGTAAAACATTTCTATGTTTGCATGTTACTAAAGAAAATAAGAATAAAATAAGAAAAACTTAAAAATAATTTAAAAAAAGATATGCTTCAATCTACATTCATATTTCATCAGTTCTTCCTCTAGAGGCAGATAACATTTCTCATAATGAGTGCTTGGGAATTGCATTGGATCAATGTCTTGATGAGAGAAGCCAAGTCTTTCACAATTAATCATCCTTGCAACATCATTGTTACTGTGTACAATGTTCTCCTGAGCCTGCCCATTTTACTTTGCAAAAGTTCATATAAGTTGTCTCAGGTGTTTCTGAAATCATCCTGCTGGTCATTTCTAACAGCATAAGTTTTCCATCACAATCATATATCACACTCTGTTCATCTACTTCCCAATTGATGGAAATTCCATCAATTTCCTATTATTTGCCACATCAAAAAGAGACTATTAATATTGTTTTACATCTAGGTTCTTTTCCTTTTTAAAAAATCTCTTTGAAAGGTAGATGTAATATTGGGATTATTGCTGGGTCAAAGAATATGCACAGATGTATAGTCCTTTAGGCATAGTTCCAAATTAATGGCTAAATTAGTTCACGACTCTACCAATAGTGTGCTAGTATCTCAATTGTTCCACATCCTCTATACCATTTGTCATTCTCCTTTTCTGTTATGTTAGCCAATCTGATAGTTGTGAGGTGGTACCTCAGAATTGTTTTAAAATAAATTTTGTTAATCAGCAGTGATTTGGATAATTTTCTTTGTATGTGACTATTGGTAACTTTGATTTCTTCTTGTGAGAATTGCCTGTTCATATCCTCTGACCATTTATGAATTGAGAAATGGTTCCTATTTTTGTAAATTTGGTTCAATTTCCTATAGATTTAAAAAATGGGGCCTTTATCAGAGAATCTTGCTGTAAATTTCCCCAAATTTCCTGTTTTCCTTTTAATTTTAGCTACATTTCTTTTGTTTTTATAAAAACTTTTTCATTTCACATAATCAAAATGATCTTTTTTATTTCCCATGACCATATTTCTTAATATGTTAACATCTTAAACATATCTTGCAATCACATATGTTTTACTTATTTTATATCACTGTCATGTGCCAACAATCTTCACTTCTAACAAGTAAGCCTTAGGCAAAACTTGAATTATATTTGAAAATATGTACTTGAATCATTCTGGGGCCCTAGTTTATGGCAGAATTTTCTTTAGGGAGGAAGCAAATGGCCTCCATTTGGCTTGGAAGCAGGCAATGTCTGGGAAAGGCCTGTGAATGATACAGGGCAGGAGGTGAGAGATGGTCTGGGGTAGATTCTGGCCAAGTCATATACTTTCTGCTCAAGCCTGCTTAAGCCACTTCCCTTCAGGTTTTAGCTTCACCTGTAAAATGAGAAGGCTGAAAACTACATCACTGGGGCCACAGAAATGGAGGCCACTAATCTATATATGAGGATCCCTGGAGATAATTTATTGTCTTAGTTTTAAAATGTAATATTATCTATGTTTTATTGTATTGTAAACTTTTTTTGTTAAGTATTTCCCAATTACATTTACTCTAGTCCCATGGCACTTGGGATTGTTGTGAGTTGCATGTTTAACACCTCTGAACTATATATGACTTTAAAGCTATAAATATCTGATCCTTGATTGCCTTATACATTTTTGCATCTGACACAGCATTGAGCTCAGAAAGAACTCAAATAAATTTTCATTGAATGAATGGATGAGTTTGGGGAGGAATTAGAAATCAGCAAAAATTCTTGTGTTTCAAGAATGTTCCTAATCAGCTAAATGAAAGTTGAGAAGATAGGATAAATCAATCCCTAAACAATTTCTTTGCTGAGAAACAGTCAGAATCATCATGGAGAAAGAACTTAATCTCAGGGTGGCCCAGGAATTCTAAGGCTATGTAATGGCAAAGTTGTTGATCTATATTAGTGGAGGAAACACTCAGGAAATCATGACTTTAAAAACAAAAATCTCATCTAGATCATCAGATCAAGATCAAATGAGATAATAAATGTAGGATGTATGCCATAGTGCCTGGTACATAGTAAATGTTAACTACTATTATCATTATCAGTCCTATTTCAATTCAGCAATAACTTATTGAGTGCCAGTTTGGGACACAATCCTTTGCTAGGTACTTTGGCAAGGAAGGGTACTCTAGAAAGATATATGAGGTATGGCCAATTTAGTCAAGGAATTTACAAGATAAGTTATATATATATATATATATATATATATATATATACACACACACACACACACATATATATATATATATATGTATGTATGTATATACTCAAAAACTCTGTGTTGAACAAGGTTAGAGAGAGTTAGAAAAAAAACCCCAAATAATTATTTTGAGAGTTACTTTCTTTGCAATTTTATATTAAAACTTAAATTGTTTTTTTGAGCATATGGGTCAGAAATATTCTCTTAGATAATCACCAAAGGTGGGAGGAACTCTAGAAACCTTCACATATGGATACCTGAATTTTAGGGTTTGGATTTGAGACACAGAATAAACCTTTTTTTGGGAGGGGGATGGGATATGGACAATACAGGAGTTTATTTTGCTTGATTATGTATATATTTGTTACAAGGTCAAGGTACCACTGTTGCAGAATCAAGACTAAATTAGAGAATACATTTGCTTTTCTTTTCTTTCTTCTTCAATAGGAAGAAAGAGAAAATAAATGCTTGCAAATTGAAAAAAAATTAAAAATAAAAGTTAACATGTGAATATATACCTATGTATTCTCCCTCTGAAAATGAACGCACATACACTCTCTTTCTCTTTCTCTCTCCCTAATAATTTCCACTACTTCTATCTTGATTTGATTTCCATCCCTTTTCAGAGAGTGCCACTAGGGAAATTCTAAACTAATTAAAATTTCACTCAAGCTGCATGGGCTTCTGATTTGCAAAGTCCCTTGTTTAGCTGAGGCTCATCATCACAAATTCCATTTCACTGTAAAGCTCCATTTCTTCCATTTCTTCTCAGACAGGTCTAAGAGTACTGACTAGCTAGAAACATCCTGGAGCACAGTGGGCTGACACTGTATTAGAGGATTTGTAGTAAAGGAACAGTTTTTATTCATCAGAAGGAAGCTGTTAATATTAAATAACCATTTCTTTGCCTAGACACTAAACTTGAAATTCTATGGTCAACTACTCAAGCTAACAATATACACATATAGTCTTTATTCACAGTAGAGGTAAATAGGGAAACATGGGCATGCTTATGAATAAGGCAGGCTACTTTAGAGGAGCATGCACCATCTCTGCAGGCCCCATATCACATTTCAGGAGCTCTTTTCACATTTATACAATGTCATAAACTGAAGGAAAGAAAAAAAGGTTGTATGGAAAATGTCTTAACAAGAAGATCCATTAGGCAGTGAAAGAGAATCCCAAGGGAGGTGGTCAAGGTACCCCTGTTGCAGAGAGTCAAGACTAGATTAGAGAATACATTAGTGAAAATGATATATTGAAGGGTCCTACAAAATACAGAGAGGTCACAATGGATGACCCAGACATTTCTCCAGGCTCTTAAACCTAGAAAATAAAATACAATTGTACCATAACAGGGAAAAGAAATAAATAGTGCAGAAAACAGAAGAGTGTTTTTTAGTTATGCTCCTTGCTGGGTTATAATATCACAACCTATATTCAAATAAAAATATAAAACAAAGTAAGGAAATATAAAAAATCAGGAGTAGTATTTTTTTTAAATAAGCCAACATGCTGTATCAAAGTAGAGGACTAATGCTTTGAAAACCAAAATTGTGATTTGGGTCTTATGAATTTTTCAACCTCATTTTTGTAGTGTGGTGTTATGTTAAAAGAGAAAAAGGAAAATGACAGAGGTAAATTATATGTGGAATAAATTAGAAAAATTTTATTGAGAATCACAGAATTAAAGAATTTAGAGCTGTTAGGAAGCACCTCAACTCCTTCCCCTGGGAGAGGAGAAAATTCCAAAGAGACTGAATGCCACAGAAATTTAAAAAATGATGGAATCAGATTTATTTGAACCCAGGTCCCCTGATTTTTTTCAATCCAACAGTCTAAAAAAAAAAAAGTCTAAACAATGACTTCTGCTTAACTGGATTTCTTATCTGGAAAATGAAAGACTGGCTTATATAATTTCAATGGTCTTGTGTAGATTCTGAAGCTCTATGAGCCTATGACTAAGAAATCAACATTTTAGGCAATATTCAGAATTTTCCTAAAACTTATAAACCAGGGAAAAGAGAAGTTAATACCAATACTAATATGAATACCAGAACTTCAATAATATATAAATGACTTTTCCACAGTTCATTTAAATCAATCAACAACCTCTTAAAGAACAAAGATATACATTTCCCTCAATACACTGCACTTGAAATCCTTAGTGTATTTGATCCCACTCAAGTCTGCCCCACATGGTCATACTGAAAATAAACATCTACACCCTGAATTCATCTAGGCCTTTCACAAGGAGCTACAGAAGATCTTTTTAGCCCCTTTTCATTTCTTTGAAATAAAAATCTAAGGAAAAACATATCAAAGACCCTCAGATACACATCCTATGTAGAAAAAGTTGTCGGCACACACGTAGTGTTTTGGAGATCTCAACCTTGGAGGTTCCCATACCCCCAAATAGAATATTTTACAAAGCATAACATACTGGCAAACAACTATGACAAAGGAATAGGAACCTCAGAAGAATTGATTGGCTATGTATTCAATTTACTTAGATTATCTGACTAGGAAAGGATCATTTAGAAATGATTTACAAGGAGTTCATTCAGAAACGGCAGCAACAGCCATATTTAAGACCATAAATCAGTGGAACATGAAAACCAAAGAAAAATCCATAAAGGTTAATGCACTTTGGGGCATATTCACCTCTTAATTCATGGAGCAAGTCATGTGCATGTCAAGAAAAGATTCTTCCTCTAACTCTCCATAATTGCATATATTTAGAGGAACTATTATCTGTTCTTCATGTACTTAAAATTTTCTCTGGATAAAAGTGCAAAGTAAGCTCATCAATGCTAGAACACAATCATGGACCAGATGATCTCTAAGGTCCATTTCAACTCTAAAATCCTATGGCTCTATGTCCATACCTTATACCCTTAGGAGGCAATTTGCTGTTCTAATGATATAAAATGGTATTCAGGTGCTCACATTTATGGCTACATGAAATTCATACCTAGGACCAGATGAGAAAAAGGGTGAAATCTTTAAGCAAGGGCAGGGAAAAAAATGAGCATTATGGGTGAAATTTAGAATCTGCAGGCTTATAAACAAATTTAACTGATTTTAATCTTTCTATGAATATATTGCAGGTGATTTGTGACTACACTTAAGTGTTCCCACTAGACAGAAAAGCACTTTAGATAAAATGAAGTAACCCTCTTTAAAGGAAAAAAAAATAACAATCATTTGAATTTTTAAAAAGTAAATCATTACAGGAATTTAAGTGATTCAGACTCTAAACTTTAACACTAAGCAAACTACTTTTCCTGAAGTGTTAAAAATTAAAAAGGGCTATTGGCATAAGCCCCAGAAAACAAATATAAAATAATTCTTTTCCAAAGTCCTAAAAATCTGTGTGTTTATCTTTTAAATTTCCCTTATTAATGCAAAATATACTCCCCATTCTCTTTTCTCCAACTACAGTCAATGCTTAAACTTGAGTTACTTTAGTCTTCCTTTTTAAAAATGCAACAAAGGGCCATTAATTCACTCAACATCTGTGTTCTAAGCATTTACTGTGTGCAAGGCATCACTGTGTTACGCACTGGGGAGATAAGGTTAGGTAAGTTATGGTCACAGCTCTCCTGAAGCATATGTGGGATCTTCTAAGATAGTATGGGGAATAAGATACAAAGAAAAGGAACTGCAATACAAAATCATATAAGTTTAATATTACATAGACAAAGGGGACCAAAATATCATGGTATGTTCCTTGAAATTTAATAGTTCTACAAAACTTCAGGAATCTACTGTCGGTAAATCAAAAAAAGATAGGATCATTTAATAAGGTGGGTGAAATAATGATAATGGATAATAAAAAAAAAGGCAGGACTGTGATTCTTATTTTACTTTGTTTCACCAGGATAAAGGCACTTATATTCTCTCCTTATGGCACAAACATAAAACAAACAGTAAGATCACATATAGATGCCTTTGATGAAGTGATCAGATCCTCAAAAGACCATATATCCTGAGATAATTAAAGAACTGAGTCACTTATCAGTGATCTCTGAAAAACTGTGGAGAGAGTGTTAGTGTTAGTGTTAGAGCTGTGTTAGGGCTGGAGAAGAATTAATATCCTAGTTTTCAAAAAGAGGGAAAAAAGCTCTAAGTTTGAAAACTACGTCAGTGAATGAGCTTGCTTTGGGTAAAATCTGTCCTGTGATCTGATTAATGTAGAACTCTATCAATTCAGCATTCAATTTAATACTTTAAAAAATCTTGACATGACATCTATTTTATATATATTTAATATCTATTTTAAAGTATAGGAAAAAAAGAAAACTATTTTAATTACACCATAAAAAACAGAGATGGTAAAAAAATCAGCATTCCTTCATTAAGAGCAGGTCCATGCTAAGACCAACCTCATTTCTATTTTTTTTTTTAGTAGTTCCTAAGACTGGTACTTTGGGGAACTGCAAATATTCTCTTTTACTAAGATTTTATTAAAGCACTTTTCAGTTTCTCTTGGGAGATATTTTTGTCTACTGTCATTATTAGCCTAATGCTGTGGGTCTTACATTTCATCATCCCCACTCCCACTCAATATTCAATAAGATCCAGTGGCTCTCTATCACCTCTAGGATCAAATGGGAAATCGGATGGGCACTTAAAATCTTTCATCAACTAGCCTTCCACTACCTCACTATATTTCCTATACTTGTACCAATCCCCTTTCTCCCATTCTTCCCACTCTTTTTAATTCAATGCTTCCTTCTTGTTCCATGACCTGTTCCCCCATGTCTGAAATGTTTTCTGTCCTCATGTCTGCCTCCTAGATTCTCTGGATTTCTTTAAGACTTAATGCAAATCCCACCTTCTACAAGAAGTCTTTCCTAATTTCTTTTCATCATAGTGCCTTCACTCTGTTAACTACTTTCTTTCTATTCATCCCGTATCTAACTTGTTCTTATACATCTGCTTCTCTTATTTTGTTTCTCTTATTTGACTGTGAGTTCCTCTAAGGCAGAGATGGCTTTTTGCCTTTTTTTTTATCCTCAAAAAAAGCTTTCTTATTGACTAGCTTTCAGTACAGTCTGTCAGTGACTCTAGGTTATCAATGGCTATGTCAGAGATGCATAATCTCTGGAAGGTTCCTGGTGAATATATTTTTAAAGTTAATTAACTAATTTAGAATATTTTTCCATGGTTCCATGACTCATGATTGTTCCCACCCCTCTTCCCTCCCCATTCCTGGAGCTGACAAGTAATTCCACTGGGTTATTGTGAAGATGGGATTAACTCTCCCCTGCCCATTTTTAGACTTAATCACTAGAAACACCCCACTTATTCTTAAGTATGGGGAGGTCCGTGACCCACGTGTGCTATAGTGAGTGACGAATCAGAAGACTGACAGCTCCTTGGGCAGTCATAAGCAAAGTTATAGCTGCAATTGGTCCACGTAAAGTGGAAGGAAGGCACAGGGAGTGATGAAAGGAAGGGTCTTTAAAAGTGGCAAGAAGAAAAACAACTGCTTGATTACATGGGTCGAAGGGATATGGTTGGGGATGGAGACTCTAAATGAACATCCTAGTGCAAACACCAACAACATGGAAATAGGTTCTGATCAAGGACACAAGTAATACCCAATGAAATTGTGCGTTGGCTGTGGGAAGGGTGGGTGGAAGGGAGGGAGGGAAATAATGTGATTATTATAACCAAGGAATCATGTTCTAAATTGACTAAATAAACTAATTCAAATGGAAAAAAAATAAAAGTGGCAAGAACTTCCTTTGAGGAACTCTTTCACCTTGGAACTTGACCTTGAAGGAGCTCAGGCTTGGGACCTTGGACTGCTCTTTGATTTTCCCTTAGAACTACCTTGTGGGTGAATGAAAAAAGGCTGACTCCCTTGCCTGGTTTTTCTGGAGGTACTGGACTCTGGAGAGGCCCTTCCTCTTATAGGAGGCCTCATGGCTAGAACCCTTATTTAATTTACCTCTGGGCCCCTTTGCTGGGGCCTCTGAAGCCCTGCCTGGTTTGAAGAGGGCCTGAGTAGTTATCTATTTCACTCTCTCTTATTACCTCTTACATTCACACTTTCTCTTTTTGTAAATAAATTACCATAAAAAAGTCATCTAGACTTGAGATATATTAATCTTGGTGACCACACTCATATATTTAGTCTAACCCTTTAATTTTAACCCTTACACTCATACATGTATCATTGTTCAAAACCTATTTCCATGTTATTCCATGTTATCCATGTTATATCCATGTTATATATATATATATATATATATATATATATAGTGATCATTTAACACCAAAACCCCAATCATATCCCATTGAACCACATGATTGATAATATGTTTTTCTTCTCTATTTCTACTGCCACAATTCTTTCTCTGGGTGGGGATAGAATCTCTTCTATGTTCCTCTAGATCATCCTGGGTCATTGCATTGCTGCTAGTAGAGAAGTCCATCACATTCCATTGTACCACAGTGTATCAGTCTCTGTGTACAATGTTCTCCTGGTTCTGCTCCTTCCACTCTGCATCAATTTCTGGAGGTCATTCCAGTTCACATGGAATCCCTCCAGTTTCATTATTCCTTTCAGCACAATAGTATTCCATCACCAACATGTACCACAATTTGTTCAGCTGTTCCTCAATCAATAGATACCCCTTTATTTTCCAATTGTTTGCAACCACAAAGAGTGAGGCTATGAATATTTTTGTACAAGTCTTTTTCTTTATTATCTCTTTGGGGTACAAATCCAGCAGTGCTTTGGCTTGATCAAAGGGCAGGCAGTCTTTTAAAGCCCCTTGGATATAATTCCAAATTGCTTTCCAGAATGGTTGGATTAATTCACAACACCACCAGCAATCCATTAATATTCCAATTTTGCCACACCCCCTCCAGCATTTATCACTCTCCTTTGCTGCCATATTGGCCAGTTTGCCATGTGTGAGATGGTATCTTTGCATTCTCTAATCCAGAGGGATTTAGAACACTTTTTCATGTGCTTATTGATAGTTTTGATTTTTTTATGTGAAAACTGCCTGTTGATATCCCTTGACCATTTGTCGATTGGGGAATGGCTTGATTTTTTATAAATTTGACTTAGTTACTTATATATTTGGGAAATTACACCTTTGTCAGAGAGTTTTGCTATAACATTTTTTCCCACTGTTGCTTTCCTTCTAACTTTAGTGCATTGGTTTTGTTTGTACAAAATCTTTTTAATTTGGTATAGTCAAAATCATTCATTGTATATTTTGTAATGTTCTCTGTCTCTTGCTTGGTCTTAAATTCCTTCCTTTCCCACAGATCTGACAGGTATACTATTCTATGTTCACCTAATTTATTTATGATTTCACTCTATATTGAAGTCATTTAGATGAACGTTTTTAAGAAAATATTTTCTAAAATTTAAGAAAAAAGTCTTGGAAGACTTGGATGCAATAGAAGTTTTTTTTTTGGGGGGGGGGGTTCAGACCTGTGATGTCATTAATGTCAAGAAAGTTCTCTTTACCAATGCAGATCAGTAAATGTTCTGCAACTTAAATTCTTAACAGTTTCATGAAATTAGGGAAAAGGTTAGATGACTTTCTCAGAGCATTGCAGGTAGAATTTAAAGCCAGGCCTTCCTAAATTCAGGCCACTTCTATTCTTTATGCAAAAAAACTTTTTTTAGTTAGTATAAGATTTTACATTAAGAATGAATAAATACAATCTTTTAGGTTCAGTTCAATTTTCTAGTTTGTCAAGGATCTTTTCTGATTTTAGCTCTGCCATCCAATGGGTTAATTGTTATTATTGTTATTGTTATGGATGTTATTGCTATGATGGACGGATTCCTTAAAATTTAGGCACAAGAGACATCCATTCAGTGGAAGAGAAAAGGCAGATAAGTGATAAAATTTAAGGACAGTCATGGATGGTTTGAAAGATTTCTTAAAAAAAAAAAAGCATTTATTTATATTCCTTTTTACACGAGTAAGCATTTTCCCTTCCACCACACCCTGCCACTGAAGAGTAAAAGAAAAATAAAATCTTTGTAACAAATGTGCAGAACCAGAAGAATAGCTTATACAATAACAATGATACTATAAAGGTAAACAACTTTGAAAGGTTTCAAGAGATGGACCTTTTTTTCAGAGCTTGATGGTCAAAGAAAGCTGCTTGAGTTCTCACTTGGATTTGGGTACCACTAAGAATGGCAAGATTTTCTCCAAAACCATTCAGATCACTTTAGATGTTGATTTCAGGTGTGTTAGTAGTAGATAGGCTGACTGTCATTTAATAGTTTCTCTCCATTTCCCTGGCCATTAGCATGACCATTACCATCACTTTCAAGTGTTCCTTCACCCCCAGAAGCAGATTCAATTATTTGCCTACCTCAAAAACGTTTTTTTCTTTCCCTTTTTTTTTTTTGATAAATGTGGAGCAATTCGGGTATGAGTTTGCTACTGAGTATATTTGGGGAGGTTGGGGGAGAAGATACAAAAAAAGTTCTATAATTTTTTTTAATTTAAAATGAATGAAAATAGTGTTTTTACATATGAGATTTTTCTTGAATGGTCAGTTTTCAAAGAACAATTTTGAACATGTAGCAAGATGATGCCTCAGTAAGCCAACAACTATGAATTTATTGGTGAAGATTTCAAACCCTCTATGAGTTGCAGCAGTTGTAAAAAGAATTGCTATTTGGTAGTTAAGTTTTCTGGCGATGAACCTCGAGAAGCATTTTTTTTTTTTGATGCTGCACTAACTTCCTTGTAGCTATATGTTTCTTTCTTTTAATCCCCCATATTAATTCTACCTCCTCTAACCATCAATATACCTTTCTGATGCCATTTCTCAAGTTACTTTGTTTTAACCAGTCAAACCTCTCTTTAATTCTGATGACTGGGAGCAGTCAGTTAGATTGGAAGTTCCTTTAGGCAGGGATTCTCAATTTTGTATTTGCATCTCCTGTACTTAGCAAAATACATGAAACAGAGGATGTGTTGAATAAATTCTTGTGGATTTATTGAAGTCATCTACTCCAAGGGTCCAAACTTCTGACATCCTACAGCTAGACCTCTTTCACCAGGATATTAATATCACAAAATGTGTTGGGTAGACTAGCTGAAAACAAAAATCTTCATATTAATAGGCCCTTAGTTTATAATTCTCAAGAAGTCTAATGTTTCATCCCAGAGGTCAGACATCAGACAGATATGTTCTTCCTTATGTCTGCTTTCATAAATAGCTCCTCTGATTAGATAGGGATTAAAGGTCTTATAATTCACACTATTATACATCTCATTTTATTCAGGTTCTTTTTTGTGGCCTATGCAGAGTAAAAATTCTACTCAGGAACCTGAGTTGCCCAAGAGTAGGGATTATTAAATTTGTATACAGAATAATAAACACAGTAAAATAATAAGAAAAATCTCTTCTCTGGCTGATGTGCCAGAGATTATTTGCAGTCGACTATCCATCAATCTTATAGACATTAAAATGATGGAATACACAGTATGTCCAAAGAAAAACTAGACCCTATGGAATCATTTTGATTACAATATTATCAGTTCCAGCAGAACTGATATTTCTCTCTGGAATGTGCTGATGACAAATACCTAAAACATATGAAAGATAAACCAGCTGTCCAAAAGGAAATGACTGAACGAAGGTTAATATGCGTTCACTGAGTTGTATTCTTGGGATGATTGCTGCTAGGAATTGCAGCTGAATGTGGACGAGATAGAGGAAAAGCCAAATTGGAGTAGTATATATCATAACAATTCCATATATAGCCACCTATGTATTGCTTTTGCATTAAAAAATGCTTCCTGCTTTCAAAGCAAAGGAAAAAATTAAGAAACATTTAAGTTCTTTATAATCTTTCATATATGCTGTGCATTCTAAATTAAAAAACAACACAATCTTTTAAAAAGGGTTTTCAAATGTAAGAAGAAATTTCTCTCCCAGCTAACACTGGCAGGCCACTCTGAAACAACTTATTCTATCTATAAAAGAGCCTAGTAAAATCCCAGACATTACAACTAGCCTGCTATGAAGTAAACTACTCATAGGCAAGAGGGCCAACAGCTACCAATGAGGCTCTTTAACTTCACCCAATTAATTTGTTCTTCATTCCTTTTGCATGTAAGCATTTCTGTTCTATATTAAATTACACCTACATGTTTCATGGCAACCTCTGACTGGATGCATACATGCCAAGAGAATATAACATGAATTAATTGGCTGAAGTGTGAAAACAGGCTCCAAAGCAGAAGGTGACTCTCAATTTTGGTCAACTTGGTATTAATGGTAGGCCAGTTGTAAGGATTGGGATTTTACTTGCTTATTAAATGGGTAGAATTAGCCATATAACCATGTTTCTCATGGAAAACAACATCCATTGTTAAAATGCCAATATTCTTGCATTAGTACTATATGACTGGGAAACCATGAAATGCTACAATCTCCAAAGAATCAAAGTCATAGGTAACCCAAGGGCAACAGACAGACACCGGATCTATAGAACACTGCCGTCATCCCATTTCCTCTTGCCTTTTGTGGCTAAAAATCCTTGAGAAGGTCATTTTTATTCCACAAATGAGACATTCCTTTTCCCAACTCCAGATATTTTCATAATCAGTCATGCATGCATGGAATGCTCTTTTTCCTCATAAAAGCCTCCTGGCTTCCTTGATTTTTCAAGTCTAAAATCCTACTATCTCCAAGAAACCTTTTCTGATCCTTTTTAATTCTGGTAGTGCTTCTCTTCTTTGGATGTCTTCCAATTTATCCAGTACATAGCTTGTTTGTGCAGTTACATCTATGTTGTTTCCCCCATTAGACAGAATATCTTCAAAAAGAAAGGCTATCATTTAGCTTTCACTGTATCCCTAGCATTTACCACAGTGCCTAGCACATAGAAGGCACCTGATAAATGTTTATGGACTATTACCACTGATGAATTATGAGGAAGTGGCATAAAGGATGACCTCAAAGAGATATATGCCCATAAAAAAAAAAAGTAGCATGGCTCTATTGGAAAAGTGAGGTTTAGTGGAAAAGATTATACTTGAGCTGCTCCACTGGTGCCAGTGTAATACTGAGAGACCTAGAAGAAGGCTTCAATATTTTGGTGGGTATTTCTGGGGGAATATGGACAAGAACTGTATAGGAAGAGAAAATATGGATGGGTTGCCATCTGTACTATTGTAGCAAGAACCTATATGGATGAGATCACTTACCACTGGTGTAATGATATGCTGCTATTTTCCTGTGCTAAAATTCCTGCCTGTATTTTCTCTCCCTGCCTAGATAGTAAATACCCTAGAGGCAAAAAACCAAAACCAAAACCAAACCAAACCAAACCAAACAAAAAACCCTCCAATTTCTTTTGTATTACAATAGTGTATTTCATTGGTGCTACTCTTCATGCAGTAATTAATAATGGAGTTTGGCTAATTCTTTGTAATAATTGTTTTCATATATTTTAATCTCATACAAAATATATCACATATAATGCATTTTATTCCATGTTCCATTCCACAAACACAATTTAAAGCATTCTATCCTCCCTACAAAATCATAACATGAAATAATGTTGGTGGAAGCCCTTGGAAATATTATTCCACTGTGGGTATGCCACAATTCCATATTGCAATGGCCAAGGAAATGAACAGCAAGCCTGAGAGCATTCCTACACAAAGAGGACAGAAATCTATTTTCAAAAATAATCCTCAATAGGGTTTGTAGAATTTTTGAAAATCAGTCCTAAGCCACTGCTTATTGAGCAGCTATAACATGCTAGCAAAGATAGAAAATGGATGATGTGTATCATGCAAAGGAGGGTGCCATGTTTCACTTTGCAAAGCTGCTAGAAGACAGGGAAGAAGTGAAAATGGAGCTCAGAAGGCTTGTTTCCTATTTGTGATTTATCTGGCTAGTTGTGTGCCCTTTGCACTTACCTGATCTCTCTCTACCTCAATTTCCTCATATGTAAAAAAGAAGTCACTAAACTAGAAGGTCTCAAAGGTCCCTTCAAGAATTAACATTCTACAATCCTATTATCTGGGATAGGGTTTTTTGAAGATGAGTAAAATGTTCCTTTAGAAAATTCTACTACACTATAGCACCCCACATCCCTTAGAGCTGGAACTGATATAGTGCATTTCAAAGCTCAATTCAAAATAGGGAGAAGTTCAGCATCCATAGGTCTAGTCATACCCTCCACTGGCAGAAAATAAATAATAATTAGACAATGCTGGTTTCCCCTTAGCCTAGTTGGTCACTTCCCTTAACAGCACAATTACCCAGCTAATGAGATTAAATTTGGTTTAACTAAAGGATTATTCAACAGCAGAGCCCAGAATTATTCTAATTCCCATAGGGGCCTATTGTTCTGTAGATGCACCCAACTAACAGTCACTCCTTTTAATGAAATCTAGGCCCATGAAGCAGGTCTATAGAGTAAGAAGAAACAAGAATGCTTTTGTGTTGGGGAAAAAAAAAATCTTGTTTAGCAATTGTGAGTCTTCCTAATACTCAGTGAAATATTAATGAACACAAGTGCAAACAGCTGGTCAGGAAGCATCATTTTCAACAGCAAATCACTGAATATAGATTTATTTCATTGCTAAAATTATGATTTTATTAGAAAATCTCAATGCCACACTACACACAAAAAACACGTTAGCAAGATTGAACCCCATGAGCACGTAGATTGTTGTTTTACTTTCCCTCTATGCTATTTTATCCATTTTTTAATCACCCTGGAAGCTGCTTGTGACTGTGAAGTGGCCACCCTATTCAGCAGTGGTGTAATCACTATATCTTGAGGACATTTTCTTATTCAAGTCAATTCACTAAAAGTTCTGCAGACCTCCCTTACACAAAGTACTGAAGTTTCTCCATGCGACCACATCAGCATGTACCGGGAGTTCACTTCTTTCAGGTTCCAATTAAAACTCCTTTTTCTATGCTCATAACTTCACTATGGGCTAATCTCCCCCCCAACTATGTCCCTTATTAATTGCATTTGGTTATTCATGAAAGCCAACATATAACATACCTAATTACCAGCAAAGCATCAATGAGAGGATGTTAGTGAATGATGCTTCTCTCTCAGTCAAGAGGAAGAAAATCATTTCCTATCAGCCCATCCTCTTGCAAATTAACATAGTGGATACAGGACTGTTGAGAGAGATGGCATGGGATCCATCCTTGGGCGATAATCAGCCTGACCCAACATGCGAGCCCTTCATCATCTGCCTCTCAGCTGCACATCTACTAAGTTAAAGAGGTTGTCTCAAAAATGCAGATGGGGTCAGGAGAGTAGAGCACTGGCTTGTTGTGCAGTATCTATCTCTCAAAACATACACCCAGTGCAATGAATCTTCTCTTGTCTCCCCTAAACATGGCTTTAAAAGGTAGCAGAAAGGATGACAGATAGATAATAACATCTTGCCTGTGTTCAGTGCTTTATACTTTTCAAAGTACTTTTCCATGTATCTGAACTGAATCATAAAACAATTCCATGACAAGGCAAGTATTATTATCTCCATTTTACAGGGGAGGCAGAGAAATTAAAAAGTGTGATAAAAAGACAAGAACACCAGACTGAGCTTCAGGAAATCTATGTTCTAATTCCTGCTCCCTAACTACCTTGTAGTATGACCTAAAACAAGTTGTCTCATCTTTTGGACCTCAGTTTCCTCGTGCATAAAATAGAGAGATTGGTCTAGATAAACTAAAGATTTCCTCCCTGTTCTGACAGTCTACAAGTTTGGTACAGGATAACATAATTAGTAATTAGCATACCTAAAATAAGATTTCAAAATTTCTTTTTTCTTTTAGCTTAAAGGCTTTCTAATTAACTTTATTTCTTCATTAAATTACATTCAGTGATCCTTTTATCCCAACTCATTCCTTTTATTGTTGTTTCAATTATATGTAGAAACAGTTTTTTAACAATTGCTTTCTGACTTTTTACAATTCCAATTTTCTTCCTCCCTTCCTCCCTCTTAGATAGCCCAAGGTGGCAAACAATCCAATATAGGTTATTCCAGTGTTGTCATATAATACAAATTTCTCTATTCCTTATGTTCTGAAAAAATACATATACTGTGTATGTAAGAAGAAAACTCATGAAGGAAATAAGGCAAGAAATGGCATGGTTTGATCTGCATTCAAAATCTGATAATTCCTTCTATGGCTGTGAATGCACTTTTCATTATGAGTCCCTTGGGGTTGTCTTGGGTTCTTGCATTGCTGATAAGAGTTTAGTCTTTCACAGTTGATCATCGTACAATACTTCTCTTATTGTATACATTGTTCTCTTGGTTCTGCCCACTTCACTTTACATCAGTTCACAAAAGTCTTTCCAAGTTTTTCTGAAATTATTCCATTCACTGTTTCTTATGTTGCGATACTATTCCTTTACAATCATGTACTACAATTTGTTCAGCCATTCTGCAACTGATGGACATTCCTTCACTTTTCAATTTTTTGCCACCATAAAGAGAGCTTCTATACACATTTTTGTACAGTTGAATCCTTTTTCCTTCTTTATGATCTCTTTGGGAAATAGACTTAGTAGTGGTATTGCTAGGTCAGAAGGTATGTAGTTTTATACCTTTTGAGCACAGCTCTAAATTGCTCTCCAGAACAGTTGCATCAGTTCACATCTCCAACAATAGTATATTAATATTCCAATTTTCCTACATCCTATCCAGGATTTATAATTTTCCTTTTTTTTTTTTGTCAGATTAGCCAGTCTAATTGGTTTGAGGTTGTACCTCAGAGTTGTTTTAATTTGCATTTCTCTAATTGTAATTTGGAGCATTTTTATATGATTATAGATATATTTGATTTCTTCATATAAGAACTACCTATTCATAGCTTTTGACCATTTATCAATTGGGGAATGACTTATATTCTTATAAATTTGCCTCACTTCTCTATATATTGTCTGTCAGAGATACTTGCTATAAAAACTTGCCCCCAGTTATTTTTTCCTCTTCTAGTAATGGTTGCAATGAAGAACACAGGATTTCTGATATAAGATTAATCCACTGACTTCTACTAAGTTAGGAGACAAAATCTGAGTTATTGAAAGATATTTAGCCTATCTGCCAAAGGAAGGGGTAACCCTCCTGGGAATTTGGGAATTATTTATGATGATTCCTTATCAATTCTATGTCATTCTACAAAGTACATATATCTAATATTTCTCTACCTCTTATGAATACAATAAAATGAAATTAATGGTCTTAGTACTTTTATGGTTCAGTTAGTTGATTGCATTTCTAGTTATAGTTGCTGGGTTAGTCCAAGGTGTGTGTCTATGGTCCTATATCCCTGTTTTCTTTTTCCACTCCCAGTAATGTTTATGTCACTTTCCCTCCAGTAATCCTTCAGCCCACTTTTATCTGAATAGGCGAGTTGTTCATCTAGAAAGGTGCCTGTAGCTAATGAGATAGCTAGATAAATAAAAGACACATAAACTCCATAAAGCTGATTTCTGAAAGATAGTAGACACCCTACACAAGTTCTGTTAAACCTTGTATTAAAAATTATTCAAAGAAGGAGCTTATTTAAATCTGTTGCTTTAATGAGGTGATAGATTAAAAAAACGTAACAGGCTCAAAAATAATTCTTCCCTTTTATAGATCCCAATGTATCCTTCTCAGCTCCGACTGGCACAACTATTGTCCAGATCCTATTAATTACTCTCTCCAACTTTTTCACACTGAAGATGTTGCAATAGTCTATTAGGTTCCTTGATTCTCTCACATTCAATGGACACTGTTGATAGATTAATCTTCCTTAAAAAAAAAAAACAAAAACCTTACCTACTGCCTTAGAATCTATACTAAATATTGGTTCTAAGGCAGAAAAGCAGTAAGGGCAGACAACTGGGATTAAGTCACTTGCCCAGGGTCACACAGCTAGTTAGATGTACACCTAACTGCCCTTAATATTCCTTTTAAATCACATTTATCAAACTCTTCATTTATGAGAATGGACAAAAAAAAATCAATAGATCCTCAATTTATAATGCAGTAAATTTAAACCTATTTGCTTGGTTTTCTAGGACCTCCATAACCAGAAATCTTCCTTCCCTCTTTCCCCACCTTTTTGATCTGTTCCCTTACCACTCTCTAATATGCCCTCCCTGATAGATAGAGCCAGCTGGGTTTCTTGCATATTGCACCAGGATGCCATGGTTATTTCCCCCTTCCCATCTCTTCACCTAGATTTTCTTCCCCCCTCCTTTCTCATCTACCAATATGCCAATGTAGAGTACAAGTTGCACACCTTCTCTACACCTTAATTAAGTCCTTCTTTTCCTGACTATTCCAGTTCATTCTGCTCCCCTATTCCTACAAAACTCTACAGTGCTTGTAGGAGCTAAGACGTTAAATTAGAGGCAGCAAGCCAGCCATAGTCTCCCAACATTCCCCTCCAAGCAATTCAAAAATAACTACTCAAATAAAATTTTGGAACTATATAGCCAACAAAAGGTGAGAGTGAGACATTTTTCCAGACTAAGGCATCTTAGGATGTTGGCAGGAAAGTTCTATGATAGCATGTTGGGAGACAGCCTGGAGCATGGAAAGAACATAAGCTGTGGGATATGGAGATGGCCTCAACTGAAAAAACAGCAGCCATAGAAGGAATAGAAACTTTGATCCCAGATATGTTTAGGGGGTCAGCAAGAAGCTACCAGGGTCTCTTTGCTAGCAACTGGATACAGTTGGCATTGATCAGCGACTCTAGTGCCAATAGCAGTTCTGGGTCACAGAACAAGGAAAGAAAAGAGTGATTGTGATTATCTACAAGGGAGCCAGAGCATTGGTCAAAGTTTTAAGTTGGAGAGGAATGCTAGTGCTTGGGACTACAGAAGAACTGGGGACTTGGTCATAGGTCCAGGGCCAAGAAGAGTGCTAGAACTTACTAGCTGCAGGGGACAAGAGGCCCTTCCTGGGTAAAGACCAGAATTCAGATGAGGAGAGCAGTAACTAAACCTCTCCTGGGATCCCACTACCTTGGAAGCACCCAATACTTGCAGACCCCTAGAACTAGCTTTGAAAAGCAGCAACATGAAAAAGTCTGAAGCTTGGGACAGAGATTCCCCACCCCCAGGTGAGCAGAACCCAAATTTAAAATAAAGTTCAAAGTCAAGAAATAAGTGGAAAAATGAGTAAACAACAATAACAACAAAAGAACTTCACTATAAAACACTACCGTGGTGGCAAAGATCAAGACATAAACTCAGAAGAAGTCAACAGTGAGAAAATAGCAACAAGCATCAATTGGGTTAAGAAGGCCTGGAAATTAAAGAAGGAGATAAGGATGTTAGAGAAAAAATGGGAAAAGAAATGAGAGTGATGTAAGAAAACTATGAGAAGAAATTAACAGTTTGGTAAAAGAGACACAAAAACAAATACTGAAGAAAACAACATCTTAAAAAATAAAATTAGTCTAGTGGCAAAAGAGGCATAAAAATTCACTGAAGGAAAGAACTCCTAAGAAAGTAAAATTGGACAAATGGAAAAACAAAAGCTCACTCAAGGGGTAGCTAGGTAGCTCTGGGAGAGACTGAACAAAAGAAGAAACTGGATTCAAATCTGGCCTTAGACCTTTCTTAGTTATGTGAACATCCAACTCACTCAACCAGAATTACTTAGTCTTTATTATTCTTCTGCCTTGGAACTGGCACTTAGTATTGGTTCTAAGAAAGCACGTGTTTGGAAAAAAACTCACTGAAGAAAATATTTTCTTAAAAATTAAAATTGGGAAAGTAAAATTAATAATTAAATGACACATCAATAAATAATAAAATAAAATCAAGTGAATGAAAATCTGAACTGAGATGTCATATTTCAAGAAATGATCAGAGAAAATTATTTCAGTATCTTAAATCCAGAGGGTAAAACAGAAATTCAGGAATTCACAAATCACATCCTGAAAAAGATCCCAAAATGAAAACTCTCCAGAATAATAGCCAAATTCCAGAGCTCTCAGGTTAAGAAGAAAATATTGTAAGCCACTAGAAAGAAATGATTCAAATATCCTGGAATCAGATCTGTTCAGACAAGAGTCAACAGCTTTTTGAAGTGGCTAGATGATTTGGAATATGATATTCTATAAGGCAAAGGAGCTAGGAAGACAACCAAAAATAACATAAAAAGCAAAACTGAGTATAATCCTTCAGGGAAAAAAATTGATGCTTAATGAAATAGAGGACTTTCAAGCATTTTTGATGAAAAGACCTGAACTGAACAGAAAATACAAAATTCAAACAGAAGAATTAAGAGAAGCATAAAAAGGTAAATGTGAAAGTAATCACAAAGTTGAAATGTTTATACTCCTATATGGAAAGATGACACATTTGTTTCCTAAGAATTTTATCAATATTAGAGCAGTCAGAAGTAGTCTTCATAGACAGAGAGCTTGAATATTATTAATTATGTTGGTATGATTTATTTAAAAAATTAACGGGTGAGAAAAGAGGCATGCACTTGGACAAGGGATTTATGGAGAGGCAGAATGGGGAAAATTTTTTTTTACATTAAAAAGGCACTCGAGGAAGAACATTTATAGTGGAGAGGAAAATGGGGGATTGGAAAATGATTGAACCTCATTCTCAATGGCTTTGGTTTAAAGAGGAAAATATACATATACATACTCAGATTGGTATAGAAATCTAGGAAAGGAAGGAGAAAAAATATAGGTAAAGTAATAAAAGGGATAGTGGATTAATTAGGGCAGGGGTCAAAAGCAAAACATTTATTGGAGGATGTAAAGAAAAAAGAGAGAGAAATATAAATATAAGAAAATACAATGGAAGGAAATATATAATCATAACCACAAATATGAATGAAATGAGCTCACTATAAAACAGAAATTGAGAGCAGAATGGATTAGAAAACAGAATCTAATAATATGCTGTTTATAATAGATGTACTTGAAATAGAAAGACACATAGAAAATTAAAATAAAGGGATGGAGCAGAATCTAATATGCTTCACCTAACTAAAAAAGGTAGCAATCATGATCTCAGACAAAGACAAAGTCAAAAGTGACCTAATTAAAAGACAGTCAGTGAAACTACAAATTTCCCAAAAGGTACCATATTACCAAGTAATATCAAAAACTTTTACAGCAAGTTTCTCTGATAAAGGTCTCATCCCCCACATATATAGGGAAACAAGTCAAATTTATGAAAATAAAAGCCATTTCCCAATTTATAAATGATCAAAGGATATTAATAGGCAGTTTCCAGAAGAAGAAATCAAAGCTATTTCTAGTCATATGAAAATTTCTCTAAATAACTACTTATTAGAGAAATGCATATTAAAACAACTCTGAGGTACCACCTTATACTTATCAGAAATGACAAAGGCTGGAGTAGTTGAGGGAAAATAGGCACATTAATAGTCTACAGTGGAATAATGGAGTAGAGAACTGGTCAAACCATTCTAGAGAACTACATGGAATTATGTCCAGAGGGCTACAAAATTGTGCATACTCTTGGACCCTGAAATACCACTACTAAGTCCATACCCCAGAGAGATCAAAGGAAAAGGGAAAATATCTATATGGACAAAAAATACTTAGAGCAGCCCTTTTTGTGTAGGCAAAGAGTTCAAAATCAAGGTGATGTTCATCAGTTGGGGAACGGTTTCTGGCACATTATTGTGATGGAGTACCATTGTATTATAAGAAATAACTCTGGGGGTAGTTTCAGGAAAAAAAAAGAAAACAACATGGCAAGACTTATATGAATTGATGTGAAGCAAGATGGGAGATCATTGTGTAGACTAACATCAATGATGATTAACTAAGAACAACTTGGCTACAGTGATCCAAGGATTCTCGAAGAAAATGTTTTCTGCCTACAGGAAGGGAATTGAAGTATAATTTTCTCACTTTCAATATCAACATTGAATCATTAACAACTTTTTTTTTGACAGAAATCACATATTCAAGGCTCAACTACGGGCTCCAACATTCTGAATTCATGTAACCTTGAGCATTTTACCTCCCTGAGCCTCAATTTCCTCATGTTAAAATAAGGCTAATAATCAATTCTTCAATTGTATCATGTATTTGTTGTGAAGATAATTCTTTGAAAAAATATAGCATTTTGTAAATGCAAATTATTATACAGAAATTAGTGATATATTCATAGGTTGTTGAAACTCAAAGGAATATTAGAGGCCATCTAATCAAATTTCTGTATTTAGAGATCATAGATATTACAAGGCATGTCTAAAGTAATAGGGCTGGTTAGTGACGTCCAATGATAACTTTTCTGATTCATTGCCTAGTTCTCTCTCCACAAGTCCAAAAACGACTAGAATTCTAGGATCCATACACATATAACACATAGCACTGTGGCTCTTTTTTAACTAATGGATAGGAAGAGCCAATGTCTCTGGTCCTTTCCCAGCAGCTCCATCTCATTAGCATCCCACAGAGGGAGGAAAGCATCCAGGCCTTGGTTCTGGCTTATAGAGTGACACCCGGCCCTAGCCACGTGCCTCTAACTTCCAGGGTTTTTTAGGCAGAAAACGACCCTGGAACATCACTGCACCAGACCTAGTCTGCTTTCTCTACTGCTTCATTAAGACTGTTGTTGGATGACTGTACCTGAAAAGCAAGAAACAAATACTATTCTCATGACATTCCTTGGGCAGAATAACTTATTTCTTCCAATCATCCCAACCAGAGGCACATTCTTGCGTGTTCAAATCCTGCAGCTCTCAATCTGGCCCCCTGTAAAAAGTAACATATGCTCACAATAAATCTTTAAAATGGCTCTATTAATAGAGTGGCTGCGGTGACAGTTTTATAAATGGGCCCCATCTTTATGCAAACGGTGTTTTATTAGATTGCATTCTAATGATTTGTAATAAGAATGCAGAGATGAATTCGGAGAGAAAGTGCTCCAAACGTTCCCAAGCCGGTCAGGGGTTTCAAAGCCCATGAATTCTGTGTGGCAGACTGCGTGTTCCGGGAACAACAGACATCATCAGATTAGTTTTGCTACAGTTGTATGCTCCTCTGCTTGCTTTTTCCAATCAGATAATAACGGTCTAATAACTGGCTTTGTGTCTGTCAATCCAATTACTTCCTATTTGGGATGTGCTGACACTCCATTAAATCAGCAGACAGATGGCAGGGTCTTTCATTACCATCCGACTGAATAATTAGCTTTCCAGGCACAGAACTGGGGAAAGAGTCCATCTCTGAAGTCAGGTGTTCTTCACGTGAATCCATAAACACAGGCCATTAAAAAAGTCTTGTAACCCCAAGTTACTCCCATGTATAGCCATGTAATGGGCCAGCCCCTCCCTGGGCTGATTGCCGACCCTTCCTTCTCAGCGTCTTTCTGGAAGGAAGGGGGAGGGAGGTCCTCTATTCCCCTCCTCCTGGGGTCTTTTCTCTCTCATTCTGACGCTGAGGAGCTGCCCTAGAACGCAGGCTATCACCAAGAAACTACAAGACAGGGAAGATTAGCCTTAATGGCAGAGGTATCCTTCAGGACACAAAAGTATTTATTTTGTAATAAGTCATTTTATATTGTATAGCCTCGATGTTATAGTGAAGGCTCAGGGCCTACCCAATATAGTAACAAAGAGCGGTCACGATTTTAAAATGTAAAGGCGTGATTTTCAAACCTCCATTAGGGTGCATAAATGCTTCACAGGCTCTGCTCTTAAAATTCCTGATTTCTGGAGGAAGTATATACATATATATACATATACATATACACATATACATATGTATATGTATATATATATATAAAGAGACAGTATAGATAATATTCACATTAAAAAAATTAGAGGAAAATATGTGTTACACATCAGGGTGAGGAGGAAAATTTTTTCAACTAGACCAGGATTAGAAGGGATCATAAAGGATAAAATGGATCATCTTGATGACTTAAAATTAAAAATAAAATTTGCTTTAACAGAAGCACAATCTAGGAAGCTAGAATTAAAGGCTAGAGATGAGCAAGAGTCAAATATTACTGATAGAAATCTGATACTCAGAAATTGCCATTTTATTATAAAAGCTTGGAGATGCAGCCTAAAAGTCTGTTAGTACAGGAGGCAAAAGACTTGTATCTGGGTATTGCTTGTAAAATATACTAGCTATGTAACCAGGGGCAATTTGTTTAACCTCTTGGCCTACCCGATGGCTTTTTTTTTTTAAACTCATACTATCTTAGAGTTGACATTAACTACTGATTCTGAAGCCGAAGAGCAGGAAGGGCTAGGCACGTGGGATTAAGTGATGTGTACAGGGTCCCACAGCTAGGAAATGTCTGAGGTCAGACTGAACCCAGGATCTTCTCTCTTCAGGTCGGGCTCTCTATCCACTGCTCTGCCTAGCTGCCCCCACTTGTCACTCCCCAGACTGATTTGTTAGTCTAGACGTGGAAAAGAAGTTGCCAAAATGTGAGTAAGAAAGTTTCTACACTGAGAGCTTCCTTTGGTGATGACATCAGACGTTTGGGCCATTATCAGCAGGCCCAACCATCTCCCAAGTAAATGAGAAGAAAAGCCATGCTTGAAAGCGGTGAAAGGGAAATCAGAACTGCTTGAGAGTAAAGCCTTTCTTGTTCTAAACGATGGGACCACATACCCTAGATATTAAGGTCTAAGTCAGGAAAAAGTTGATTCGGGTTAGGCTTGGAGGTTTGCAAGCACTGAGAATTAGGTATGGGTAACCAAGTAGGCAGCCATGGATGTGAAGATCACAAAATGGCCTGGAAAAGAAACTTCTGGTTTAGGATTGAGACTTCTCTTTCACGGCCCCATTTCCAAACCAAAGACTCAAATACAACCTATTTCCTGTGAATATCCTGAATGTTAGGGCAACGTTGCTGATTTCCAAATGGGTGTTTTTTGAACTCCAAGGAAAAACTCCAGCGAAAACCTTTTTTAAAAACATAAATACTATTTAATATGTCATGGTGCCAAGATTTTTGTCAAAATGCTCATAACACTCCCCCCCCCCCATTAGGAAGTGGTCGCTCCTCCCCTTGTTCAGAGGGTCTCCCTTGCAATGGAACTTTCAATGGTTTCCCCGAGGCTGCCTCCTGAATGATACTTCCATACTTCCATGGGTTCACTTTCAAATACACCTGGGAACTCCTTTCAAGCGGGCTGAAGCACATTCCTCACTTCCTATCCTGTAAAACTCTTGTCTGTGTCCTCCCATAAATTGTCCCTGGAGCCTTTCTCTAGATCCAATGCCATTTCACTTCCTTTGCTGGTCATACAAACCCTCGATTCTATGATTTCTCATGAGCACTTCATAATATGCGGCAGTTTCTCCATGCCTGCAGTATACCCTTCTATTGGCCTTTGAGTGATCTCTAATTTTCTTCCCCTGCATGTTGTGGTATTCCATGTTTCAAAGAAGAAAAATAATGATGTTAAAAGGATAGGATTTTCTTTCAGGGAGCAGCCTGGCATCATTGGAAGCATCGTCTCAGTTCCCAAATGCAATCTGTCAATTCTGGGCCTAGCTGGCACCCACAGTGCTTGCAGACTAGCTATATTGGCTGTCCATCCAACTGTAGATCATGGTCTACACAAGAAACGTTTTCCTGTCATTAAGCTTTTCTTGTGTAGACAGTTAGGTCAAACTCTTCTGAGGGATTCACAGGCCTCATCTGAGAGGCTACACAAAATTCCCAGATTTGATGCAGTCCACACAATAATCTCATTCATAAAAAGGACCGTTTGAAACATCTCATCTATAGGGAATCTCTCATATGCACTTGCTGGACACCTTCCCTATCACTGCAAACACCTGACAATTTTATACTTTGCTTAATCTAATAAAGTTATCTTTCTTGTGTCTACCAAGGAAACCTTTAAGATCAATAGATCTTAACATATGCATGAGAGAGACATTGTCACAGAAGAGCCATAAGAACTACAATTTGATTCACTAAACCAAATGCATTTTTATAACTCAAACAATAACAATAGTGAGATCTATTAGATTGTTGCCCGAGTCAATTGTATGAACATAAAGATATAGTCTACTATAGAAAATTATTTACAAAAGGCTGCCTGTTCTTTTCTCATAATTCAATCAAAGTCCATGTCTTCTCACCCTTTATA